>NW_026606083.1:7407500-7857500 GCF_029834395.1 Sorex fumeus | reverse complement strand
ACACACTCAGGCTCACTCGTGTGTCCTGGACACCAAGTCTCACACAGGCAGAGGCCTCCCTTTGAGTTCCCTTGGTCTCAGCTCCTGGGACCTCTGCTGATGCTTTCCTGCAGTACGGACGGGGAGTAGCCTTGCTGCCTTCAGACCCCATGGCCTGCAAAGCTCTGCCTGTTTGCCATCCACACCTGTGTAGAGACATGCTGTTGTGTCAGAGCACAGAGTGGGGTGGACATTGCTGCCATGTTCCACCACACCAGGGGCCTGGGAGGGGCAGAAATGGGGAGTTAAAGATGCCTTTGCCTGCAGAAAGTGACATTTAGAGCCCTTGGAAGAACCAGCAGATGCTGCCAGGAAATCGCGTTCATTTAAATGAGTTCTCCTGGCTTGCTTTTCCAGGCAGGTGGCAGAATCTTTTATGACTTTCTTTTCTTTCTTTCCTAAAGAGCAAGTGATAGTCTCTCCCCTGAGTTATTCAACGTGGGCACTGCCTTTGGTTGCTGCTCTCAATAAAGACTGCTACTACTTCCTGCCCGGACCTATAATTGCACGGTACTTCGTGACTGTTTCCTTTACCGTGTGAGTGTGACGCGGGCCAGAATTCGCCTTGTTCCTCTGCTCCCTCCCGGCTGCTGCTGCTGAATGTTCCTTTGTCGCTGCCCTAGTTGTTGTTTTTGTTTGTTTGTTTTGGTACCGACAGAGGAACAAAGGCATGCGGTGCAGGCCTGAGATCTCCAAGCCTGCTAGGATCGGGGCTGAGCATCCTCCACCCAGATCCTCCATCTTCCAGTAGGCAGGGGTCATACCCACCAACTGACCCCCTGGCACTGTGTAATCCCATCAACGGCCAAGACCCAGAGACTACAAAACCCAGCTCCCAGAAGCGCGCAGCCGCATTTGGGACATCTTATTATCTCATTCTTACTTTTGGACAACCTGGCAGGCTACCGAATATAACCTGCCCATATGGCAGAGTCTGGCAAACTCCCCATGGTGTACCCAATATGCCAAATACCAGTAACAATGATGGGCCTCATTCTCCTAGCCCTGAAAAAGCCTTGAATATGGCACTTTAAAATCTCAGGGCTAGGACGAAGGAGACGTTACTGATGCCTGCTCTAGGCAATCAACGAACAGGATGATTGTGATCGTGATCGTGATCGTTTTTGGTTTTGTCTTTGGGTCACACCCCGTGTTGCTCTGGGCTCGCTCCTGGTGGGATTCGAGAAGCTTAGGGCTGTTGAGATGGAACCCAGGTGGGCCGTGTGCAGGGCCAGCGCCCCCTGCTTCGCTGTTGCTGCAGCTGTCCTGTCCTCTGATTCTGAGACGGCCCAGGGGGTCGGAGCTCTGATCTCTTGCCCTGAGATCCTGCCTCCCTGCAGCTCTGCCCTGAGGTCAATGACAGTGGTGTGTCTGTGGGATGCTGCGGTGGCCTCCTCTGTCCCTAGGCTGCCTCCATCCCTATGGCTGTCACTGTATTTCCTTGTCTGTCACCCCTTCTTCTCACTCTGTCCTGGGGCTGAGAGGTCCCTCCTCGTGGCACCTTCCCTAGGGGCTGTGGCCCGGGCCCTCTAGACAAGGCAGGGCTGACCCCCACCCTTGAGGGGCAGGCGCTGGAGAAGTGAAGGGGGTGTCAGGCCCAAGGTGAGGCTTGATTGGACCCCACCCAAACCCTGGGCCTCTCCTGAGGAAGTGAGAGCCACTGTCTGGGCCCCCTGGGATGCTCTCGGGGCTCTGACACTTCATCCGGCTCACCTCCTTGGGTTTTAAGTACCGCTCTACTGGAAAAAAAAAAAAAGCTAAAGTTTTAAATTGTAGTTTTACGATGAGTCATGGACTGCTGCTGTGCTGGGGCTAGACTGAAACACACAGAATACATTTAAATGAATCACAACGTGTATTATGCCACCAAAATCAACATTAAAATGCACATTAATTTTTTTGCGGCTCTAAAATCCAGCTGCCGAGGAGCTGTGATTGAAATAGCTCTTCAGATGAGTCACTGATTGGTTTCTAAGTATTTTCGATGTTGGACTGGGGAAGGTGGGGTCTTCCCTTGGGCTTCAGATCAGCATGAAGCTGGCCTGCTGGACTGGGGTGGGGGGGCTGCCCTTTGGGGTAGGGAGGGCGCCCCACCCCCAGGGCAATGCCGGCCTCAAAGCACGTCTGTGGTTGAGGTGCTTGAAGTCAGGGCCACACACGGGAAGTGGGGCTCAGTGTGAGGGGGAGAAGCACACCCCAGGCCAGCCTCCACAGAAAGCCGCCAGCACCCAGCTTCTGCCAGGCCATTCGCGGTCCCTTTCCAGAATTGTGCGCCCCACCCCGAATCGAACTCCATACGCAGATGCAAGAACTCTCCGTGGAACTCAGACTCACAGTCTCCTCTGTAGTGGCTCGAACGGATTTAGCACCGTGCGTGAGAAACCATCCCCCAAGCTCTCTGTCAGCGCCTCCCCACAACCCCGTTCCCCACCGGAGTCCCCCCTTCTGCTGGGCCCACAGTCAGAGCCAGGACCAAGGGACGCATGCTGTGGAGCAGGGGAATCGAGGCAGCCACCACCACCACCCCCCACCCCAGCTGCCCCCAGGGCTGGAGAATCCCAAATCCTCACGGGCAAACACCAGGATTCAGGGGACACAATTGGGAGGGGCTGCAAGAAGCCCCAGTGGGAGCCAGAGCAGGCGGGAGTGGGAAACAGCTTTGGTGACTGTCACGCAGTCAGTCCCAGAGCTGGAGGGGACACCCCCAGCTGGGAGCCCAGGGGGAGCAGCTGAGCCACAGAGGCACGCAGCCTTAGTGCCATGAGGCCCCAAACCCGGAGCTGCATGCTGGCCATGCCAACTTTCCCACTGGGCACCCTGGAAGGTGCTTTTCTCTGTGGAGCTGCAGCAGCCCCATCTCCTCTGGGCTGACAGGGAGGAGCAGGCAGGGAGGCCCGGGCTCTGCTGTAACCCGCACACTCGTGGGAGCTCATGTCTTTCCATCCCGTGCTGCCCGCCTCGGACAGGGGAAGGGAGGTCGCCAGGGCTCAAGAATCCCGAGTCCTCAAAGGCTTCCAGCTCAGCCCGGGAGCTGAGTCAGCAGTTGCTTGCCCTAAAGATGTGGATGCCTTCCCTATGTCAGAGGCATATATGTACAGACAGCCTCGCATGTGTACGACGTGTGTGTGTGTGTGTGTGTGTGTGTGTGTGTGTGTGTGTGTGTGTGTTGGGTGGGGTTCATGCTGCCACAGATGTCCCCCCACCACCTCTACAGGGCTGTGGCCTTTCCCTGCTAAGTGCCACTCTGGCTGTTGGCATTGCCTTCTCCTCAACAGAGGAGGGAAACCAAGACCGTTCAGAACTGCCTCAAACCCCAAGCGAGCGCCCGTGAGGAAGGCGGCATGGGAGGACTGCCTGGGAGAGGAGAGCAGGCCAGCAGCATGGGCCCAGGATGGCCTCCCACGCCTGCTGTCTGCCGGACACAGGCAGGGAGAGTCACTTCACGGGACATTAGGAGCAGCTTAGGAGAAGAGGAAGATGGCGAAAGTGAGTGATTCTTGGTTCTTGCAAGCTGTACAGGGTAAAAGCGAACTGTACTTAAGGCTCTGGAGAAGGTGAGCCTTGCCACAAGGACCTCAGTGCGGGCACCGAGGGGCACGTGGGGGAACAGGGAACACCCAGCTCTCTGCTTGGTTACAATCTCCCTCCGTGAAAGGCCACATAAGAGCACGGGCTGGGCTTGGGGGCTGCTGGCTCAGGCGCCTCCTGAAGGGAAGAGGCTAGATCAACCAGGGTTTGCACCAAACGTGATTCCGAAGAGAAAACCAATTTACTGACATTTCACTGTGGTTGCAGGTGCCAGGGCTGATCCAAGAAGTTGCTGTCCCACCTGCGGGGCCTCCTTCCACAGACGCCCCCAGGAGCCAGCCGTCCCATTACACAGCAACCTCCACCCCCACACACACTATTTTTAAATTGAAGAATTTTGATTTACAGAGTCATTGATAGTTGTATTTTAGGCATATACTATTTCCACGCCAATCCCACCACCAGAGTCAGCTTCCCTCTCCCAGTGTCCCAGACTCCCCCTCCCTCCAGCCCCCGCCTCAGCCCTGCCTGTCACCTTGACAAGCACATTACAAGATTTCAGGTGTTGTGACTTAACAAAAGATGTGGGACGTGTATACCATGAGAGCTTTAATCACTTAAGAAAGAGATAGAAGACCTTAGGAAGTGGAAAAATATTTTATGCTCATGAGTCAGAAGAATCAATATTATTAGGATGACTATCCTGCCAATGCATAGATTCAATCCCCAAATTCAGATGACATTCTTCCAGGATCTAGCACTGTAGCACTGTCCTCCCGTTGTTCATCGATTTGCTCGAGCGGGCACCAGTAACATCTCACAACCAATTGTGAGACTTGTTGTTACTGTTTTTGGCATATCGAATTTGTCACAGGTAGCTTGCCAGCCTTCGCCATGCGGGCGAGATACTCTCGGTAGCTTGCCTGGCTCTCCAAGAAGGGCGGAGGAATAGAACCCAGGTCAGTCGTGTGCAAAGCAAACATCCTACTCGCTGTGCTATTGCTCCAGTCCAGAGGTGACTAGGATCTAGAAAAATCAATAATACAGTTTGTTGGGAATCAGAAAAGACTGCGCATAGCCAGAACCATACTGAAAAATAAGGAATTGGAGGTATTTCATTACCTACTTTGGAACTGTATTATAGAGCTATAGTGATCAAAACTGCATGACACTGGAATAACGATAGACCCTCTGATAATGGGTCAGAATCGAATACCCTATGGCAAAACCCCACACAGGTAGGCAGTTAATTTTCAGTGAAGGGGCTGAGAGTATGAAATGGTGGACAATATCCTCTTCAACAAATGGTGTGGAAAAACTGTATAAAAACATGTAAGAAATTAAAGCTGGATCCGTATCTTACCCCTCACACAAAAGTCAATTCAAAGTGAATCAAAGACCTTGAGATCAGACTAGAAACTATAAAATGCATAGTTTATATCTACTTCAGTTTATATGTACTATGACTTAAATAAACTATAGTTAGTTTATATGTAGTTTCTGTTATTATATAGTACTAGAAACTATAAAGTACAAGTAAATGAGGAAAATGCGGGGCTGGAGTGATAGCACAGCGGGTAGGGTGTTTGCCTTGCACGCAGCCGACCCGGGTTCGATTCCCAGCATCCCATATGGTCCCCTGAGCACCGCCAGGAGTAATTCCTGAGTGCAGAGCCAGGAGTAACCCCTGTGCATCTCTGGGTGTGACCCAAAAAGCAAAAAAAAAAAAAAAATGAGGGAAAATGCAGGCAAAACATTCCAAGATTTGGACTTCAAAGGCATCTTCAATGATCTTATACCATTGGCAAAGGCAGCACAATCGAAACTGGATAAATGGGACAACATCAGGGCCGGAGTGATAGCTCAGCAAGAAAGTGCTTGCCTTGCACTTGGCTGACGGGGGTTCAACCTCCTGGCATCCTATACAGTCCCCTGAGCACCATCAGGGGTAATTTCTTAGTGCAGAGCTAGGAGTAATCCCTGAGCATTGCAGGGCAAGACCCAAAAAAACAAAAGAAAAAGGTGGCAAGGCGGTAGGGGCGGGGGGGGGGGGGTGGAGGCGGGAACTACATCAAATTAAAAAGCATCTGCATGACCAAAAAAAACAGCTAAAACTAAAAACTAACTGAAAGAGGAAAAAATATTTGCATTCAACACATCAGATAAAGGGCAGACATTCAGGATATATACAGTGATCACGGTGATTTCAGTACAGTGGACATCGGGTCAGCAGTGTGAGCGGAGAGAGGAGAGAGGAGCCACACCTTTGAGTGAACTGCAGGCTTGTTGCGCGCCCTCGCTGTCCTCAGCATTGGGAATTTGTGTCATGAAACAGTGCTGAGTCTGGTGTCTGTGGAGTGATGGTGCAGCTGCCCTCCCCAGCTCTGTGGTGCTGCTGTGATGCCAGCAGAAGTAACACTTAGTTTCACACACCTAGTCGGGTGCTCACTGGGACTGCACCCTTGAGTCATGTTTGCTGCTTTAGAGCTCCTTACAGAGTGCTCACCTCCTCCACAGGAGCTGGGATGCTCTCTGGGACTGTGCTCCTTACTGAGTGCTTATGTGTAGTAGCTGGGATGCTTGCTGAGGGCTGTGCTCCTTACTGGGTGCTCATCTCATGCACAGTAGCTGGGGTGCACCTGGGGCTGTGCTCCACATTCATGCACAGCAGAGCTTGTGCTGGACTGCACTGTCACATGTCAACATTATCATCACCATCAAGTGTCCCCACCAACATCACCACCACGTCACCATCAACAGCACCATCACCAACACATTCCCATTATCACCACCCTCACCACTATCACCACCATCAACATCACCCTCACCCTCACTATCACCACTACCACATCACCATCACTACCATCACCATCACCATCACCCTCGACATCACCATCATCACCATCACCATCACCTTCACCATCACCACCACCACCACCATCACCATCACCCTCACCATCACCATCACCACTATCATCACCATCATCACCCTCACCATCACCCCTATCACCACCACCACCATCATCACCATCACCCTCACCATCATCCCTATCACCACCACCACTATCATCACCATCACCTTCACCATCACCCTCACCACCCTCACCCTCACCATCACCCCTATCACCACCACCATCATCACCATCACCATCACCCTCACCATCACTGCTATCACCATCACCACTATCACCACCACCACCATCACCACCATCATCACCATCGTTGCTGTCAACATCACCAGCACCATCATCAGGCTAAGTCTGTTCAAACCTACAAGAGAGAAACTGCAGTCGCCAGGAGATAAATGGGAGCTTCACCCAGGCATATTAACTGTGCCACTTGCGGTTTTCCTGAAAGTTCTATTAGGGGTTCCCATGAGCCCATCCTGCTGTGTCTTTGAACCTTGGCCTGCACGTCATCTTGTCAGTGAGGCTTCCTTACTGACCCCACTACTGACCTTCCTCATTTTTCTCATTCAGTGACTGCATGCGCCGTGCGCGCGCGCACACACACACACACACACACACACACACACACACACACACACACAGCCAGTGACTCTGCCTCTCCACAAGAAGGGTAGCTGGGGAGCGAGACTGTGCCCGGCCCCTGGAGTCTGCACAGGCAGTGCCTGGAGCGGGTGACTGTGGGCGGACGGGAGTAGAGGGCTCATACCCCCGTGCCCAGGGTCTCTGCTGTTGTCCTCATCACTGTGTGCAAAACCTGGGGGCCTGGGAGAAAGTTAGGGTCTGACAGGGATGAGGTTCCAGGGCCCACGTTCGTTGTTTCTGTCAGCAGGTCAGTTGATTCCTCGAGCTGCTCCAGGGGTGGAGCACGGGCAGCCTGTGTTGAGTTCTGCCGAGAGCGGGCAGCTCCAGGGTGGGCGCGGGGGTATGGATTTAAGGCTGAGTGCTGAAGCAAAGAATTCTTGGGCCTGTTTTGTATTCCCTTACAATCCTTCTCTGGGAGGAAAGAGCTGGGCATGTGGAACTGTTTATTTGATGGAACCGGGAGTTCAAAATTCTTCATCCTAATTTGGAACTCTGAAACTCGAAGGGCTAACAGATAAATTATGCTGCCATCAGCCTCTGAGAAGGCAATCAGTCATCTCCTCCAAATAACCCTCCAGAGATCACTCTAAAAGTCTACCTCTGACCTTTCATGACCACCCATCAGCCACCAATCTACCCACCCACTCATTCCCTTCCATCCACCTTCCCAACCACCCACCCATCCATCCTTCCAACCACCCACCCGTCCATCCAACCATCCACACGTTTATCCACCCTCCCAATCACCCACCCATACATTCACCCACCCACCACCCACCCATCCATTCGCCCACCCAACCACCCATCCAAGCACACAATCTATCAACCCATCTACCCATCCATAACTATCCATCCATCTCCCATCCATACCCATCAACCCACCCACCCACCCACCCACCATGACACGCATTGTGTGTATTCAGACCAACTTCATGAGGGCCCCTGCAGAGCCCCTCTGGTAGGCTCTAGGGATGAATCTCTGGGCTTTTCCATGTGGAAGAGATCTGGGCATACAGCAAGTCGATTCTTGGACTATCTAACTGGACATTTCACTCTAGCAAGGAGGGTTTGTAGGACTGTGGTTAAAGGTACATCCTCTGACCTTGGGGGATCAGAGAAGATGCCTGGGAAAGTGGTGTTGAACTCTGAAATTTTGGGAAATAAATGGAACGTGGCCATCAAACTGAGTTCTCCAGCTGATGGAGCTGGCGTCTGCTTCCTGCAGGCACCAGGTAGGACTCTGGGCATGAAGGGCAGACAACAGTCTCCTCATGCATTCTGTGCCTGTGACAACTGCGGAGAAGACTCACACTGTCCCTCGCCGGGCACACCTGGACCGAAACTAGCCATGCCACCCAGAGAGAGAGGCCCAGGGTCCTCTTTGAGGAGCTAGTAACACAGAACTGTACTCTTCCCGAAAAAAAAAAAAAAAAAAACAGGTGTCTGAAAAAAAAATAGCGAAAACTCAGAACTCAAGCGCAAAGAAAGCTGATAACAAAGGACGAAGGATGTGAAGACACACTGACAGAGACCGCAGAGGGTCAAGAGGTTCTCTGTGAAATGTGCTCATTGGCCCTCATTGCCCAGAGCCTATCAGAAGCACGGCGAATCCCACCCCGCATGGGAGAATGGTGGGAGCTGACGGGGCTGGCGAGGATGTGCTGGAAACGGAGCATGCTATGTGGCCCTCGGGTAGAGAAACACAGGGATGCCTCCAAAAACTCAAAATAGAGACTCCACACACTCCAGCCATCCCACTTCTGGGTGTTTCACCTAAGAATCCAGACAAACTCAGAGCCTGCTGCAGGTGACATGCAGAGCAGCAAAACTCACAAGAGTCCTGAAGCGCTCCGGGCCATTGACCCCCAGGTAGCACTGTAGAGGAGACCCCAGGGGTATGCCAGAGGCATAAATCACAGAAAACCCTGCAGGTGAGCCCTGGAGGAACACAGAGGCAAGGCACTTGGGAACCTACTGAGGGGAAGCCTAGAGAGGAGCCAGAGAAAAGAGCAGAACGGGTGAGAGAGTGAGAGAAAAGGAAGGTTTAGACGAGGGAGTGGTCAGGCAGGCCCCTGGAGCAGGCCAGAGAGCAGAGTGTAGCTTTCAAAACTAAGAAGATGCTTGCCTTCTGCACCTCTACCATCCTCCATCAGTATTCCGATATGCCGGGACCAGTCCGAGGATGTAGCATGAGTCCCCCAGGTTTTGGGGACAAAACTCTTCAGCCAAAGCACAGTCCGTCCCTCGCGGCCCCAGGAACAGGCCATGTGGTAAGGCTGTGGGCATGGGCAGAAAGCTGGCAAGAGATTCTGGGTGGGATTAGCCCCAGCACAGCTCTTGCCCACCTCCATGGTCAGGAGTGACCCTGGCCATCACAAATGGGCTTCTCGGGATGCGGATGAAAGAACTAGAACAGGGGTCACATCCAGGTTGCAGTGTGAGGTCGGGGGGGCCACAGAGCCAAGGCCCAGCCCAGCTTGGGGTTGAGGACGGGTGTGAATCTAGTCTGGAAACCCATAGTCACAGGGTCCTGCACCCCCTCCCCACCCACCTACCCAGGGGACCCAGGTGTCATCGTGGTCCCCGCAGAGCCGAGTTCTGTGTGCTCAGGACACACTTAGTCTGCTGGTTTCTTTTCCATGTGAAGTAGCAAAAAACAAATAAACAGAAAGTCCTCCCCCCACTGTTGTCATGGAGATAAACTGTGGAGGCCCCCCCGGTTGTCATGGAGATAAACTCTGGCGCTCACAGCCCTTCCTGAGATGCTCGTCAGGTTCGATGTCCAAGCATGGCTTGGTTTCCAGGTCTTCTATTCTGTGACTTGTTCCTGAAATGAAACAGGCTGTAGGTCAGCTAGAGGCTTTGCAGGTTGTGGGCCTGGTCCCCCGGACACACAGCTGGGGGTGGCCCTCCAACACCAGGTGGGTGTGGCCCAACCCCCCAAACAAGGGAGAGCACAGAAGGATTGCCACCACTTTGCAACCACAGATACCTCGGGAGCCCCGCAAGCATGTGGAGGGGACTTTCCACATTCCTTTAGGATTTTATTTGATTTGTTGGGCCACACTCAGTGGTGCTGATTTTCACTCCTTTAAATGAAACGGGTGAATTGCCTAATCAGAAATAAAAACACCTGAGTCGGAGCAATAATACAGCAGGGAGGGCGTTTGCCCTGCACTCGGCCGACCCAGGTTCCATCCCTAGCATCCATCCCATATGGTCCCCCGAGCACCACTAGGAGTGACCCCTGAGTGCAGAGCCAGGAAGAATGCTGAGTATCGCTGGTGTGACCCAAAATTAAAAACAAACAAAGAAATCAAGACGCTAGGAGAAAGAACCGAGGTTTAAGCCTCCCTGACCTGTCCCCACTTATGCATGACTGAGGACCCAAGTGGAATACAGGGCCACCCGCTGGCCACCACTGACCACTGGCCACTGGGAGGCCTCTTCCAGAACCCATGTCATGGGAAACACACTCGCTCAAGTCAGGAAAAGCATGTGATACCCAGTCAGGCTGTGTCCACTCAGACGACTCTAGCATCCCATCTGCTGCAGCTGTGACAAAGCTGACAGTCACCGGGCTGAGGGGACAGCCCTGCAGGGCAGCCACGCTCAGCTGTGCTCCGGGCACCTGGAGGTCTCTGAGCCGGTGCCCTGGCCGGGAACTCCACTGCAGGAATGCAGAGTTGGTGTGGGGGCATCTCAGTGTACCAGCTGACCTCTGGGAACTTGTTCTCGCAACTTCCGGATGGACAGATGGACAGGCAGGCTAAGCACGGTGGATTGCTGAGACTTGGGATCTAGAAAGTGGACAAAGACGAGTCTGGGAACTGCCCTCCCCCCCTCGGGCACAGGATTTTCATCCAGAGTGAAAATGGCTCAGCACATTCCAGGACTCTGCTTTGCTTGGGACTCAGTTCCCTGCTTTGCTTGGGACGAAGAATCCTCCTATACACACACACACACACACACACACACACACACACACCTACATGAGCACCCTATACACATACTCCCCTACATACACACTCACACACCCTGCACACACCCCTACATACACCCCTACACACACTCCCCTACACACACCACCTACAAACACACCCCTACACACATGCCCTGCACACACTCCCCTACAAACACACACCCCTATATGCACCCCAACACACACTCCCCTACACACACCTACATACACACCCTACACACACACCTACACTCACTCCGCTACATATATCCCCTACACATACTCCCCTATATACACATACCCTGCATGCACTCCCCTACACACACACACTGCACACACACTTCCCTCCATGTACAACCCCTACACACACACCCCAACACACTCCCTACACACACCCCTACACATATCCCCTACAAACACACCCCAACACACACCCCAACACACCCTTACACTCCCCTACACACACTCCACTACATACACGCCCTACACACACACCCTACACACACATCCCTCCCCTACACACATACCCTGCACACACTCCCCTACACACACCTACACATACCCCCACACTCCTACACACACCCCTACACACACTTCACTACATACATCTCCTAGACACACACCCTACACACAATACTCCCCTACACACACATACCCTGCATACACTCCCCTACACACATGCCCTGCACACACACTTCCCTCCATATACAACCCCCTACACACACACACACACACACACACACACACACCCTGCGCACACTCCCCTACACACATGGCCGGCCTGAACACACTTCCCCCATGGACATGCCCTGCGTCCACCCCTCCACCCCTCTCCCCATGAAAAGGGTCTCCCAGTCCCAGGGTGCGACCCAGACACCCACTGGGCACTGCCGCCACCTACAGGCCTCGGTGCCATCTGCACAGCCCTGCCAGGGGCAGGGGAGGAGTCGACTGCCCCAAAGGCAGGCCCATCTGCGCATCCCCCACCCCCCCCCCCCCCCCGCTGGCCCCTGGGAGGCTCCTTCTCAGGGGGGTTCTCCGACACCCTCACACACCCAGACGAGTCTGGGGAAGTGCTGGGGTGTCCATGGCCTGGAAGTCCTGCCTCGCCGCTGTCCTGGGGCCCGGCCCTGCGGTTTGCTCCTGGGGAGTGGGGATGAGCTGTGGGGCCCTGGGAGCACTACCCTGGGGTCTGGGTGCCTTTCGTGTGCACCCGCCAGCTACAGCAGCCGCACCTGGGGGGGGCCCTGGGAGAGCTGTGGGCGTGAGGCGTGCGGGCATCCTGCAGGGCAGGGGGGAGGGCGTCCCTCCTGGGGACACATGTGCCGCCAGCAGAGCATCCCTGGCACTGTGAATGCCACCTGTCACCAAGGCTCTGGGTCCCCCGTCCCCACCACTTCTCCCTCAGTCACTTTCGCCCCCACCTCCACCGTATCCTCCATGCCCGAGGACTCTGCGGCGCCCAGACACAGGGCATGGTACGGGGCTTCTTCGAGGGGCGGCTAGGGTGGGTCCAGGCCCCAGGCACTCGGTTTCTCCTCAGCTTCAATCTCTCTCTGAATGTCCACACGTGGGCTTTGCAATCCTGAAGCCAAGTGTTAGTTGTCCCTCAGTCTGAGGTTCTTGTGGTGCAGCACACACTCCCTAACGCCTCCGGTTTTCTCCAGGAAAAGGAACGCTTGGTTCCAGCCCACTGGGTGCTAGGGTGGCCTCTGTGCAAGTGCTCCTCCTCCCTGTCCTCAGAGTCAATGGGGCGGCTGCTCCGATGCCCATAGGCCAAGCAGACAGACCCTGAGGTTCTTCCTGGCCAACCCTGCCAACTAGGGTTCCACTCTTGCCCCTCACCAGGCCCTGTGATGGCAGGTCACATGCCCAACTTTGCCTTTGCTGAAATCAGGGAGCTGTCACCGCATGCACCCGGCTCATCCCGGCCCTGCTTCCTGCCGCCCTCCGCGAGGCACCGGTCTGGAGATGCGGGAGATGTTCAAGTTAGCCCCGAGAGCAGCTGAGGCCTCCAAAGCACCTGCCTGCCACCTCCCAAGGGTGACACTTTCAGGCGTGACCCTAATAGAACAGTGCCATCACGCAGCCTCTGAGTTGGTTGTTACTGGGACCAAGGGGCTCTTTTGGAACTGAATCTCCAGCAAGACCAAAAACAGCTCTTTACTGGAGGTGATGAATGAGTAATAGTTACGAGCAGATGCTAAATGCCTCCCCATTGCCCAGACTCTTTGCCAGCAGATCTCTGCCCTGTGCTAGTGCCAGCGCTCACGGAAATGAACAGGTACACAGGTTCGAAACCACTCAACTCCCTACAGGCCTTACAGGGAAAACCCAGCTGTGAGTCCCCCCAGGACAGACTCAGTTCTTTGTACTCCTGTGGGATGGGGGGCAGGGTGGGGAGCTGAGCTGGAGATTTGGGAACAAGTGAGCCATTTATAGCTAAAGCTTTGGGGAATCCCCATAAATGGAGGCAGCTGCCCCTCCAGCAGGCGGCTTTCACAGGCCTCTGCGGGGGATTTCTCAGGTGGGGCTGTTTACTGCCCCACTTGGTTTTGTCCTGCCAGGAGGTGTTTGACTGCAGAGGGAAGCACACTCTCCTTGGGAACCGTCTAAACAGAGAAGGATATTTCCCGCTGGAGGAGGGGAAAGAAATACATTTCCTTAGCTTCCCACTGCACAGGAGCAAGAATTTCTGCAGAGGAGTTCAGGGTTCACCGGATGCTGGGCAGATCCAGAGACCTGCCGGGCTGGCTGGGATACTGTGTGGATATTTGCTCTACATTTCCTTGCAGTTGCAAAGGCATTGGTTGACTGCATTTCCCCTCACTTTGCTTCAGTGCCATGGTGTGCAAAGTTGTTCATGATGGTGTGTTACAGGCGTTCACTATTCCAGCCCCAATCCCGCCACCACTGTTCCCTTCCTTCCACCGCTGTCCCCATTCTCCCATCCACCCCTCAAGCCTGTCCCCATAGCAGGGCTGGAGCGATAGCAACGTGGTAGGACGTTTGCCTTGCGTGCAGCCAGCCCAGCCAATCTGGATTTGATTCCTCCGCCCCTCTCGGAGAGCCCAGCAAGCTACCGAGAGTATCTCGCCACATGGCAAAGCCTGGCAAGCTACCCGGGACGTATTAGATATGCCAAACACAGTAACAACAAGTCTCAAAAAAAATGGAAACGTTACTGGGCCCGCTCGAGCAAATCGATGAACAACGGGAGGACAGTGTTGGTTTGTTGACAGTGTTTTTATTGCTTGTTTCCACCAAATGGCTAACAGAATGATCAAAAAAAATTTTCTGTGGAAAAAAATGTGTAAAAGTGGTTGTGGTTGTATCTCACCACAGGGATTTTAAGTCCTTGCCCGAGGGCTTACTAAGCTGCTGTTGCAAGTGAAGCCTTCTGTGTGGGTCAAGATTTGTCAGCTTTGGCCTTTCATGCTGGGGGAAATGGCAGCTCAGATAGAGAAGGGACCACCAAGTAAGGGTGCTAGGAGGGCCTGCGCAGGATGGGAGATGCGGGCTGAAAGTAGGCTATAGACTGAACATGATGACCACATCTACTACAAACCACAACACCCAAAAGGAGAGATAGAGAGCAAAAGGGGTGGTGTGGGGTGGAGGGGACAGAGTGGGGGTGATGGGAGGGATGCTGGGACCATTGGTGGTGGAAAATGGGCACTGGTGGAGGGATGGGTACTCAATCATTGTATGACTGAAACACAAGCATGAAAGTTTGTAGGTCTGTAACTGTACCTCACAGTGATTCACTAATAAAAAATTCTGTCACTGTCACTGTCCTCCCGTTGTTCATCGATTTGCTCGAGCGGACCCAGTAACGTCTCCATTGGAGACTCTGGTGTTACTGTGTCTGGCATATCAAATACGTCACGGGGAGCTTGCCAGGCTCTGCCGTGCGGGCGAGATACTCTCGGTAGCTTGCTGGGCTCTCCGAGAGGGGCGGAGGAATCGAACTCGGGTCGGCCACGTTGGCTGCGTGCAAGGCAAACGCCCTACAGCTGTACTATCGCTCCAGCCCATAATTAAAAAATTAAATAAAAAATTAAAAAAAAAAGATTTGTCTGCTTCTACATCACACCCTATCTGCTCCCACCAGGATAGCGATGTTGGACAGTTTGGAGACGTTCATCTGGAAAATCCAGAATATTAAACTGGGCCATCTGACCAGAGGCGTAAAGGGTTTGGGGGCGGGCACTGTTAGGGCAGAAGCTGCACCTCCACCTAGGCCACCCTGAGATCATCCTTGAGCTCTCAGCCTGGAACAGGGCTGGGGAAGTGTCGTGGCTAGTTCATCTCTCTCAAGATTTATTTGTGGGTCTCTGGAACAGGGTCGGGAGAGGAGTTCGTGTGGCAGTGGTTGTGGGTCGTGGCTGTGGTTGCTGGGTCTTCCGGAGGCATGGGGAGGAGGGGGTGGTTGCCCACCGCGACTCCAAGGAGGCCCAGAGTTTTCAGTGGTTTGCTGAATTTTTCTTGGCCACCTGACTGGAGTGTTCTCCTGCTTCCTGCTTAAAAATGGGGTCCACCAAGCCCCTTGTGGCCAGTCGGGAGCATCTCCTTGTGGGCGTGCTCTGCTCACAGCCTGCGGGCAGAAAGTACCATGGCCCCCTCAGTGGCTGAGGCACAGCTCGCTCCCCTGCCACGCGGGACTACATACCAGGACTGTGCCCTGCCAAATATCTCCCCCCTGCAACGTACCCGAGAAGCAACAGCCCCAGCTGCTGCCCCCTCCAGCCTGGGGTCCAAGTCTTGAGCAAAGTGCTTTCCTCACCCCTCAGCCTGTCTGCAGGCCCTGGCTGCTGAGAGCAGCTGAGAGGAGCCTCTCTCTAAGGGTCCTTCAGAGGCTTTAGAATCTGCAGCCCCCCCTCCACCTCCCCACCCGTTCACCTGCATCTTTGACCCCTTCCTGATAGTCTCCAGCACTGCCTCTGCTGTCCTGAGAGCATGTCTCAGAGACAGGGGCTGACTCGAGGTCTTGTTGGTTGTCTGGGGGCAGCAGGCGGCTGTGAGGAGTCCAGGAAGTGCCGACTGGGGGTTGTAGTGTGATCACCTGGTGAACCCACCCCCACGTGCAGGGCTCCGGGTAGCCCTGCAGGGGATAAGGGGTGGGTCACCGCTTCTCCTGGAGTTGGAGGACATCTGCAGCAAGGACCTCTCAAGAGGCAGACACATCAGGGCAGTGGGGATTCACCCAGGCACCCCACTGATGGGCTTGGGGGACAGGGGCAGTGAGGGACCTGGCTTGGTGCTGCCATGCTCCAGCCTCCTCCTCACTCTCGCTGTGTGGGGACAGCCCGACTGCTGCAGCCAGACACGTGCCTTTGAAAGCAGGGAGGGAAAACCATCCGCCAAGGGGCAGACAACACTGCACCATGCAGGTAAGTCTACTCATGGCATGCAACTTCAGCTCTCTGTTGTTGTCGCTGTGCTGGGGGGTCTCACACTTGTTCTCGGTGCCCATGCACACTGGGCCAAGCTTCTGGAGAGGACACTCAGCCATGGAGGCAGGACCCACCCCGAGACACATCCCCAGCTGCTGCCTTTCTAACATGAACATTTGTGCAAATGGAGAAGCAAATCATGTATACGCTTCTTTTTGTTTTAAGTAAATTATTACGGAGTTTTTACCATCAACAAATGTAATTCCCTATTCCTTTTAGTGTCTGAATGTTTTTCCCATTGTCTAAGTGCAGTTTGCTAAGCCCGGCTCCTATTTGGGAAAGCATATTTTACTTATCGGCTAAGGTAAACAATACTCGCTGTGCATGCATGTGTTTAAACAACTGCGCATTTTAATAGTTTCCTTAGGGAGGAAGCTAGAGGGAGCAGCTACATTTTTCTTTGGTTGGGCGGCCCCAGCCATGAGTCTCCGTGTGAGGGCTGAGGATGAGGAGGTCCCCTGGCACCACTCCATCGCATGACTACACCCTGCCATCACTCTACCCTAGGGTCACTCCCCACCCGAACCAACCCAGCAACTATCAGATTTGGGGGACCCTCTCTGCTTGGGGGTCTGGTGAGAAGACAGGGTGGGGGATCGTGCTGGCAGAGCACAGGAACCGCTGGCCCCTCGGGAGGAGGTTCGGGCCCCGGGGCGGCCAGCTGACACCCACATTGCTATGTTCTCCAGGGCACGCTGGAACAGCAGGTGTGTCGGCAGGATCCCTGATCTGTCATCCTCCCTGGAAAATGCTTCTGAGGCCTGAATTAGGGGCCAGGTCCTTCCGGCATCACCAGGGCTCCCCTGGGAGGGGCCAGGCCAGCTCCCCAGGGTCATTAAGATCACTAAAAGTGTCTCAGCAGTGCAGGGTTGGCTCTCCCGGCTCTGCTTCCTGGGCACACATGAGCAAGGGCCCCCCGCCAGGTCACCCCATGTGGCCAAGATGGCATGTGTCCCTGTACCTCTGACAGCGGAGCAGCTGGGACTGTGCCTGGCACATGGCAGAAGTGCTGGGGATTGAACCTGCGGCCTCAACCTTGCAAGGTGGTGCTGTGTGCTGTGAACAGCCCTCATTTCTCTGCTTGGTTCCATGAGTGTAATATCAACTTGTGTGGGTCACCTGGATGTTTATTAATATTCTACTAAGATTCTAATATGCATTCTTTCTTTTTTCTAATATGCATTCTGAGGTGAATTAGATATCTCACACATGCACACACATGCATGCACACATACATGCATGCACACACATGCATGCACACATACATGCATGCACACACATGCATGCATATTCATGCACATACACACATATGCACGCACACATGCATGCACACACATGCACATATTCATGCACACATACAGCACACAAATATGCATGCATACATGTACCACTCATGCACACACATGTACACACACCACACACACACACACACTCCTGCTCCCAGAGCTCCTGCTCCCAGAGCTCTGAGTGAAGCAGGAGGATATGGTGGCCCTCCCAAAAAGGAGTATGCAGGGTGGTGGGTCCCAGACCGAGCCCCTGGAGCACTGGTAGGTCAGGATGGTGTGGGGGAACGTGGCCTCTAGGAGTCCCTGCTGGCCATGGGCTGTCTGGAGGAGAGAAGGCCACGTTTCCAGACAGATAATTCAGTGCCCTGTCCTGGCGGGGAGAAATCCTGTAACATTATAAACCAGGGATAAGTCGATGAAAGGGGGATACCTTATTTCTAGGAATACTGTGATTAGCAAGAGAGCATAATTTTCAAGAACTTGAAATACATCCATCTCCTGAGAATGGACCCTCATGGAATCATGCAAAATTTCCCCACATTGCTTTCCCATCCAAGGAGTCTTTCCAATGACAAGAAGAAGGGGCTTATGTTTCTAGCAAGGAGTTAGAGTGTATCCATACCAGAGAATGCAGACAAATGTCAAAAAAAGAACCTGTATTTCTAGGCTGAGCCTAAAATGTAGACCAATGTTCCCAGGAAAAGCTGGGCAGGGACAGGGCATAGCGCCGGCAGGTACCAGCATGGGGAGTCTGCGGATTTTCCTTTTTTCATCACGCATGATCCTTATTTCATTTACTGAGTTAAACACACACACACACACACACATACACACACACACACACACTCTTCTAATTTGCAGCCCCTTGCTGGTAATCCGCGCCCAGTTCTCTCATTTAAATGAGGAATTCTTCACCTGGAGAACTTGTTTAATATGTAGATTCCGATGGAGGTTTCCTGTAGAATAAGCAAGAAAGAATTAGAGCCATTTAAGTTGGGAGTTGATGCTTAAGAAGCTTTCCTTGCAAATTCCTTTTTTTTTTTTTAATCTGAGTCAGGAAGTTTTGCTTAATGGCTACCTAAATCTCTCCTGCACACAGCCTGGCCCCCTGCCAGCTGACTTTCTCCCCTTGCCCCCTCCAGCTCCTGGGGTTCTCTTCTCCAGAGTAACCTTCCTTTGCCCCTGTTTTGAAATTAAATTCCATTTGTTCTGCTCACGTTGGCACAAAAATTGTCTCACGTTAGTTTAATAAAACCATCACTAAAACAATTTTCTTGAGTAGTGTGATTATAGAGCAGTAATTAGACTCCTTGCTAAATGAATAGCGTGGTTAGATTACATTTAGACAAGCACCACACACCCCATTCCGTTTTAATCACCCCTTAAATGCAATCCCGTGTGTTTGCGTGCAAGACTCATGGATGGTGAGTCGGGCCTCGGGATGCCTGGGACTAGGGGCTGCCCCTGAGGGCAGGGCCCCGAGTCCCGCTGCCCTTCCGCCCTTCCCGTTGGGTGGGCCTGGCTGCCAGGAAAGTGAGAGACTCCAGTCAACAAAGGTGAAACTGTCCCGAATAGCCTGCAGAGCACTCCCTGGACGTCCCACCAGTCCCCCTGGTTTGCTCACTAAGTTTTGTGTTTCCTCGATGCTCCAGGGTGCAGCCCTGCCTCCCTGCTGCCCTGGGCCTTGAGGGGCCCACCCAGCTGGCAAGAGGCAGAGGCTCCGAGCAATGGTGTGATGCGCCCAAGTCAGCCCAGGTAGGCCAGAGCCAGGAGGCTGCTGGGAAGCCTCCAGTGAGGGCAGAGCCAGAGTAGCCGGGGTCCAGAGCCAGCCCCCGGCACCCTGAGTCCCCACTCTCCCCCAAGCCTTCCAGATGAACAACCCTTATGCCAATGTCGGGGGCTGTGCGTGGGCAGGCGTTGAAAGCCAGATAAGGTGTTTCAAAGTGTTTTATAAATGAGGAAAAGATCATCTCAGGAAAACAGTTCCAAATCCAGAACATCATGGCTAAGATGCCAAGCTCCCCCTCCGAGGCATTCTAGAGTCTCTGGCCTAGCACGAACGCAGGGCCATGTGACTAGCACTCTCAGACCCCGAGCGCCGATGGAGACGTCACTGGGCCGGACCGCAATGAGTGTGCTTGTAATGCATGCTATTTTTGATCCTGGTTTCAATTTGCATGCGTTTCAGTCCCTGGCCTCCCTAATAGAATTACTCCCTTGTCAGCTGATTGATTCTAGGAATTTGCTGAATGCAGCCAAACTGTGACATATTTGCATTTTTAAGGCTTGAAATGTTCTTTCAGTTTTTTTTTTTCAAATGTGTTTATTTTGAGGAAATGCATGGCTTCTTGAACTAATGGCAATTAAGTTAATAAAATTCATACCTGTTTGCCGCAGGAGGGGGGGTTTGAGGGGGGAGACTGCTTTTATATCCAGGGGAAGGCAAATTAAAGGTAGGCCCCTGCGCTTAGCCTGGGTTCGCTGCCCCCAGAGCCCTCGCCTTCTCCTGCCCCACGCAGCCGGCACTTGGTCAGCGATCTGTAGCCCCTGCTCGTGGAATGGATGCCTTCTCTCTAGGGGAGATGCTTCATTTGGTCCCACACTGTGGAATCACCAGTGCTTTGGACAGAGGAAGTAAGAGCGGGTCCCGGCTCAGCACAAACACCTGCCCCCACAGAGCCCAGCCTGCCGTGGGGCCCGTTTTCGTCCTTCTCAGAGCCCAGCCTCGTCACAGGTCTGGTCTCCCTGACACTGCTGCTCCGTCTGTTGCTTGGGCGGTTTATTATTTCCGTCTTTGTGATGTTGGACGTTTGGAACCGTCGAATTGTTTTCGGTTGTTCACACGGGGCACGATGTCTGCACTTCGCACCCAGAGAAGATGCTGGCTGTCACAAGAGTTTGTCACAACTCTGTTCAAGTCCAGAGTTCCCATCTCGCCTGTGAGAGGGGGTTGGGTGCTGAAGTCACCGTTCCTGGTAGAAGCAGAATGGAGGGTGGGCCTTGTGTGCAGCTCTCTAGAAGCTTCTGTGATGGCCCATCTCTCCAGAATGGCCCCGGAGCAGAGCTGGGTAGATCCTGCTGAGGTTGAAGCCTGACTCTCCCACGGGGATTCCAGAGCATTTGCAGACCAAAAGCCTGCGGTCAGGGCACAGGCTGGGAGGCCTTCTTGGTGGAGGTGTCCCCATGGCCTCATCTGAACCCCGCGTCCCCTCCTCTATTTCAATAGGACACCCACAGCAGGGCTGCTTCTGCATGGGGCACCCTGCCTCCCGCCCCGTCCCACCAGGAGGTGCCCTGAGCAGGGAGGCGTGGACAAAACAGGGTCCAAGGGGAACAGCCTCGTCACACCTACCTCCCACAGGACACTAGGTCTGGACTGCTTGGCGGGGACCAGCAGGGCCTGGAAAGAAGGTAGGACCCCCCACCCAGGCCCCCCACCACTGCCTCTGTTCAGGCTGCCGGTTGGCCTCTCTCCACCCTCCCCACCCAGACCCAAGCTGTCTGGCCAGGGGTCACAGGCAGGACGTGCTCAGATAGCTCCAGAGTAGACCAGGCAAGTTCTCTCCAAATAGTGCATTTCACTAGACTTCAGTCTGGGATTTCAGGAGGTTTGAAAACCTGGGGAAATGAATCAGAAAAATCAAAGTGTTGAGGTCTACCGGTTACTACTTCTGCAGTTGTTTTCTCTTTTGTTCCTTTCAATGTGACAAGAACTCCGGCTTCATGAGATCTTTAAATGCTACAGTTGTGAGTCAAAAAAGTTACAGCCTGTCTACTGTAACTTATTTCCAAAAACTCTCTACTAATTCTTCTTTGCCCCGGGGCCAGTGGCGCTCTGAGAGCTATTTCGCTCTTTTCTAGTTTAATTTGTTCAAGGAGGACCAGCGAGAAGTGGCTGCGTGGTCATCTCAGGCCATTTTCCATGTCTCTGGGAAATGCCTCTACACGTGCTTGGGTTCAGGTGGATTCACTATTCTTGGCTTGAAGGAATGCTCACAGATATCAGATTTTCTTGGCATTTTTGTAAACAGATATTTCCCTCGACTTGTTGGATTTTTGGTTTTTGGAGGAGCAGTGTCTCCGGAGCAGCTTCCCTGCTACTCTCAGTCAGCTGGACCGTGGCTCCAGCGAGGGTACAGGGTGCAGAGCTATGGGAGCCAGAGGTGCTGGGGACACCAGCTCACCCCAGCAGTACTCGGGGATCGTGTGGAGCAGGAACAGAAGCTAGGTCAGCTGTGTGTCTACACTCCAACAGCACTGCAGGGACCGGAGACATAACACAGTGGGTAGGACATTTGCCTTGCATGCAGCCAACCCAGGTTCGATTCCCAGCATCCCATATGGTCCCCCGAGCACTGCCAGGAGTAATTCCTGAGTGCAGAGCCAGGAGTAATCCCTGTGCATCGCCAGATGTCACCCAAAAAGCAAAGAATAAATAAAATAACAGCACGCAGTATCTGGGGCCCTTTCCCAGCCAGGGCCAATGCCCAGAAGACCCAGACTGCCTCTGCCATCCAGCCTTCCCTCCCACTCAGGCACTGACCCCCTCCTGCTTAGCTCATTTCTCCTGTGCCTGACTCCGTCCCCTAAGTGAACAGTATGTCCTCTGCATCTACGAGTTTGTTTGCTTTTGTTTGTTCATTGGTGTTGGTTTTGTCAGTTCCACATCTGGCATTTATCTTTCCCTGTGTCTCTGGAAGTCCCCCTCAAGGTCCACCCATGCTGCCACAAATGACCCGTTGCATCTTCCCAAGTGGCACACAGACCCATGTATTGGCAGCACATCTGCTGTGACCCGGCCCGCGATACAAGTGTTTCCTTATCTCAGCTGCTGTGACGCTGTTTATGTCCCAGTGTGCAAGGGGTCCGTGAGTGTCTTGACAAGGGTTTTCCTGCTCTTTGGACAGGTGCTTAGGCTCCCAGAGCAGATGGTGTTTTTGTTGCAATGTTTGCAGGAACCTGGTGCTCTTTCCATGGTGGCTGTAGAAGTTTGAGCTCCTCCCGGCACCAGGCTTCCCTTTCTCTGCATGGCTCCACCAACACTACTTCTGGCCTCTGTAGACTTGCCATCATCACGGAACTCAGTAACCACCACTGGGAACAGTGTCCATGGGCTCTGAGTCCTCTCGAGATAGGGACCACCCACATCTTCCCCCAGTGGCTTCCTTGGAGTAATGTGTGTGCTGCTTCTGCCCATTTTGGACCGCGTTGCTGTTTGGTGGCTGAGTTCTCTCGGACCCTGGCCTTGGAGCTGCTGGGCGATGGCTGGCACCAGTTGTGCCTCCCACGCTGTGGAAAGATACTCTCCCTCCCTCCCTCCCTCCCTCCCTCTCCCTATCTCTTCCTCTCTCTCCCTCCCCAGTCCTGCATATGTATTAGTCATCACATGGCCAAATCACCTACTACTTGAAAAGCTTCTTTCACACATTTCTTCATTTCAACCCCCAGACCTAAGTCCATCAGAATCTTAATCTCCCAGCTGGCTCATGAACTGAGCTGGGGAAACTCTACAGAAGTCTTTCTGCCGGGACAGTCCTAGTCTTTCCTTTTTCTTTGCCTTTTCTTCCTACTTTGAATCAGCTCTGCAAAAGAAATGTCTAAAAGGTGAGGTCCTGGTATGCATATCTGCTTTTTTCTCCATGTTTCATCGTTTCAGGTCTGCAATAATAGTTTTCCACCTGTCCCGGGCAGGTTTGGGATGGAGTGAAAGGGTAGGGAAGTTCCATGCTCTTGCACAGGATGGTCTCCCTGCCCAGCCCCCCATGGAATGTCTCCCCCCGAGCCCAGCTCTGTCTGTGGTGTGTTGTCGGCCCTTTTGGGTCTTCTCATCTTGGGCTCTGTCACCTCCAGTCAGGACAGTTTTCTTTCTTCCTTTTCATTCTTTCGCCTTGTCGGTTCTCTTGCTTTCTCATGCAGAAACCCTACTGCACCTTTACTTGACATGGGCATAGCTCCCTGGGTCACCCTAGATCAGGCCCTCACAGAATGGGTGCACCCCAACCCCCACCTC
The DNA here is from genome assembly GCF_029834395.1 of Sorex fumeus. Lineage (NCBI taxonomy): Eukaryota > Metazoa > Chordata > Mammalia > Eulipotyphla > Soricidae > Sorex > Sorex fumeus. The sequence goes on along the minus strand of NW_026606083.1, from coordinate 7,833,669 downwards.
CGGGCACCCAACCCCATCACAGAGTGGGTGCACCCCTGCCCCCCACCTCCAGGCGCCCAACCCCAGTCTTTGTGTAAACGCCTCTCCAGGTGGCTGATTCTCAAGTGTCTCCTGGGGAGCATCTCCTTTAGGGGACTCCATCTGGCTTACCTGTGGCTTGTCTGCTCCCCGTTCTCTCTCATAAGCACTTCCTGTTTGCTTTGCATCTTCACTGCCAGAGATGGAGACAGACAATGGGAGAGGAAGACTCCTCCGAGGTCTGCACAGAGAGCCTCCAGAAGCAGGGACGCGCAGACACGGCCCGTGAGGCTCCATGAACCCGCCTGGGCAGCCTACGGTTCCCTTTCTGCCTCCCTAAATTCTGCCACTGTCCCCAGCTCTGTGTCTTGGAAGATTTCCTTCTCAGCATGAAAAATAATTCATATTCATAGAGTTGGCTCTGATGAGGATAATCCCCCGGGCTTCCGGCTCTGCATCCTGAATTTAAATGCTGCCTCCACTGCTGCTCCCCGGGGAGGTCATTAATGGCTCGTGCATTTTTGTGATTTTCCAAATGTGGCTCTTTTGCACTGGTAAATAAATGAGGAAATCCAGTAGAGCTCCATCTATGTGGACGGGCTGGTTCAGGCATGCGCTGTCTCAGTTCCGGGGCCTCTCTGGGACACGAACGCTATGATACCTCATTACCAGCCAGGAGACCCCTCAAGGAGAGATTTCAAAATCGGACATGACGTGAAAAAAATTCACTATTTTTTTTTTCTGGATGGGATTGTAAAAGCTCTTGGCTGGGATTTCTTTGTTCAAACTGAGGTTTGGTTCCAGTGCTGTCCCCAGTGAGATGGGCAACTGTGGTCCATCTTGGGGATTCTGGGTCCCAGCATCGCTACCTGCAGCTTGTAGGAGTCAGTGGTGTTCAGGTCCCTCTGAGTGACCCCCCTCCCCCATCCCCGTAAGTCTCCAACTCTCTCCTTTCCCACCCCTTCACCTCCCAATCTCAGCCCTCCAGGCTGAGAAGACAAGCCAGTACTACTGCCCTGTCCAACAGCCTTTGGGAAAGAAGTCCGTTCCTTAAAGCTTCCCTGCGGGGAAGAGAGAGCACCATGGGCATAGCTCCCTGGGTCACCCTAGATCAGGCCCTTGCCTTGAAAGTAGCCAACCCAGGTTCAGTCTCCCAGACCCCATATTCATATTCTGGGCACCACCAGAAATGATTCCTTGAGCACAGAGGCCAGAAGCAAGCCCTGAGCATCACCTGATCTGGCTCAAAACACAAAATAAAAGGTAAAGGTAAAGGCCCTCCCGTTGATCGTCGATTTGCTCGAGCGGGCCCAGTAACGTCTCCATTGGAGACTTTGTTGTTACTGTGTCTGGCATATCGAATACTCTCGGTAGCTTGCCGGGCTCTCCACAAATAATCATCACAATAATCATCACCATAGATAAAAGCTTTCTTGGAAGTAACTGTTTCCTGAACTTGCCTCAAGAATGACAACTTGGGGTTTTTGGGCTTTTTTTTTTCTTTTTGGGTCACACCCAGCAATGCACAGGGGTCACTCCTGTCTCATGCACTCAGGAATCACTCCTGGTGGTGCTTGGGGGACCATATGGGATGCTGGGAATCTAATCGAACCTGGGTGCACCGCGTGCAAGGCAAATGCCCTACCTGCTGTGCTATCATTCCAGTCTCTTTGAGTTCATTTTGGAACAAAGCTTTTTTGTTTTCCAACCAAATTGGAGCTTCAAGATTTTTTTTTTTTAAAAAAAGGCATACATTTATCGTCATACTTTGGATGCCTACTCAGGTGAATTGCATTAAGTGGCCATTTCACAGCACAAAGAAAAATCTGGATAGGAAAAGTATACAAATCAGAAGGAAGGATAAGGCAGCTGGGATTTAGCCTGCCCTGGCATGTTCTGAGGTGCTGGTGCAGTGCGCTGAGCACAGATGCGGGAGGTTATTCTGCAGTTTTTCCTCCCGTGGATAAAACCAGTGACTGCAGAAAGAAGACTCCGCTTGCGGGCTAGGGGATGAGGCATGCAGAGCTGAGACGCGCCACATTCCTGCTGCGGATTGCGCGGCTAAGCGTGCCTGGACTCAGGTGCTCTGAGAGCACTCTGCAAACGTCCCCCATGAGGTCACTTGGGGCTCCAGAGGGGCGGCGGCCCCTCGGGGTGCCCTTTCTGAGCCACCTATTACTTCCGGCTTTTGCCTGTGAGCAGGGGGGTCCCAGGGCACTGCACGACGAGCAGACAGCCCCTGCTCCCATCAGCAGCCCCTCCAGTCCCACCACCCCAGTGCTCTTTATATTTCCACCCCGTCTCCAAGGGCCCCTTCCACTGCCCACAGGCATCCCCAGCGAGGATCAGAAATGGCAAGGGAGCTCAGATGTATCTTGATGTGTAGAAAACAGTCTCCATAAACAGATGAATTCTAGTGTTCTCAGAACCACCAGACTGGAACGCACCTGCCTTCCAGAGCGCTTAGGGAAGGAGAAGGTGGTGCAGAGCCATCACTGTAGAAAATGTAACAACAGGTAGAATGCAAGTTTGAACATCAGCGAGGGACTAGAGAAAACATACACACACAAAATCCCAAAGAAATAACCACCGTGGGGCCGGAGCAATATCACAGCGGAGAGGGCGTTTGCCTTGCACGAGGCTGACCTGATCCCTGTCATACCATATGGTCCCCTGAGCACCACCAGGAGTGATTCCTGAGTGCAGAGCCAGAAGTAACCCCTGAGCATCACTGGGCGTGACCCAAAAAGGCAAAAAGGGAGGAAAGGAAAGGAACGGAAAGGAAAGAAAAGGAAAGGAAAGGAAAGGAAAGGAAAGGAAAGGAAAGGAAAGGAAAGAGCCACCATGTGCAGAGCTGTAGGAAACAGCCCCAGAGCGCTCAGCTGTGCTGCAGTGACACCCCCACCAAGCTCAGGAGTCCCGCCAAGCTTGAGACATCGCAGAAGCCATCCTGAGTTGCCTTTCCCAGGAATCGAGGACGGAGAGCAGGGGTCGGGAGCCACGGTCTGCTCTCCTGGCACAGTATCGTGGGAAAACATTCTGAGTCCAAGAACCAACCTCCTCCCTCCACTCCTCGCCCGTCTTGGCAGGAAACATGTGTGTTTGGAGGGGGAAACCCTGGGGAGGACGTGAAGGAGACAGGCTGGAAGCAGCCCCTTCCCGTCACCTCGCACCTGGATCCGGCCCGTGCCAGCAGCTGATGATGAGCCTGGTCTCCGGGGTGGATGTTCCGTCACTGCCAAGCGTCCCCCATGTGTTTCCTATTTTAAATAAAAATTCTCTAATTGGGAAAAACCATCATAATAAATCCTGACTTTCCGAAACAACCGAGCACATTGATCTGATTATCAGAACAGCAAAATAAAAGTTGCAGTTGCGGAAATGCACGTGCGTGCAGAGGACAGCAGGACGAGGGGCCAGGGACAGCACTTCCGGCCCAGTCAGGTGGGGGTTGGAGGCGCTTAGGCCGTGCAGGTTGCCTTAAACACCCACCAGTCTCCCCTAAAGCCCAAACTGCTTTGCTGCATGCCCACCCCCCACCCCCACCCCGTCCTGCCCACTCTATTTAAAAGGAGTCGATTCATCAGCTTCAGATCTCCTCTTCCTTTACCTCCATCAGCTTAGCCAGAGGCTAAGCTGACTTCAGGACAGCAGGCCACCCTGGGCTGTTACCAGATGCCCCATCTGTGCCCACCCCTCATTTGCTATTCTGATGGTTCTGAGTTCTGAGCAGCTCTGGGAGCTGGGAGGGGAGGAGGCTTCTCCCCGGAAATGAGATTTCCTTTTGTCCTCAAGACTCTGCAGTGTCCTTGAGAAAAGGTAGGGTGGGGGCTTTCTTTCAGAGCAGAGCCCAACTGGGGCTCATGCCAACCCCCAGCATCACGTGGTGTGGCCCCAACACACAGACATGCACACACAGACACACACGCACACATACGCACACACAAACACACACATGCATGCACATGCACACAGACACACACACATGTATGCACACGCACACAGACATGCACACACATGCATACACACATGCACGCACATACACACACACTCACACACACACACACACACACACACACACGCAGCACAGTTCACAGTGCCGACTCTGGGAACATCCGTTTCTGTCCTCTGCGTCTTAAGAGGAAGTGTCGTCATCCCTCACCAAACTTGTCCTCCACGGCCAGAGAAGTCATTCCATAGGAAACCATAAATTCCTGGCAACACAGACTCTGGACAGATGGTCGGAAGCACACTGGGAAAGGTTTCAGGACCTGCCTGATTTCCATCCCCCTAGTGTCTGCTTCCTCCACTTTTTGGGAAAATATGTCATAGCTGTTTCCTTCAGTGTCTTCAAGGGTCCCGCCTGGGCCCTAATTTATCCCCTCCTGCCCAGACGTGGTGGAAACTGCACCAAACGCCAGCAGCTCCCCAGAAGGAAGCATGCAGCATTTCCAAAGGGCAGAACATTCCGGCAGAAATGCAAAGAAGGGGCGTCTAGTGCACAGCAGCAGACGACCCCAGCTCTGCCTGCACTGCTGGGGAGGATGTTTGCAGCTGTGAGCTGGGGTTGAACGGGTGACCAGGCACAACCAGCCACTCTGATGGACCCCTGGTGGCCGGAGAGTGACGGAGCATCTGCCCAGCATGGCAGTCGCTTCTCCGTCCTGCCCCAGCCTGTAGTGCTGGACTTTGCTCATCAGGAAGAGCTGCCTGCAGCTCATTGCAAGATGAACCCCGGTGCCAGGCTGGCTCCCTGGGTGCAGCACCCCCCACATGCACTGCGACTCCACATTGTCCCCCAGGCAGGCGCCACTCAACCACGCAGACGCAGGGCAAGGGACTCAGCAGCATTGGCATGGCAGCGCAGGATGGCAGGAGATGACATACATGGACACACACATACACACGCCCTCACACATTATATGCATACACATACACACTAGGGCCACTCATCAGGAGACTACGTACACACGCATACACAGTAGGGCCACTAGTCAGGAGATTACGAACACATAGACACACACGCTATATACAACATTAGGGCCACTAGTCAGGAGACCATTATATATATATATATACATATATATATACATACAGACACACATACACACTATATTCATAGACAAATGCTACGTCTACTAATCAGGAGACTGTACACATACACACATACTATATACATACATACATACACAGTAGGGCCACTAATCAGGAGATTCATACATATACACAATCATCCACACCATATACACATACACACACTAGGACCACTAGTCAGGAGACTAACATACACATACACACACACTATACACACACACACATGCTAGGGCCACTAGTCAGGCTATTACATGCATGTACACACTCACACACACTCTATACATAGACACACACAGTAGGGCTGGAGTGATAGCAGGGAGGGTGCCTGCCTTGTATGTAGCCAACCTGGGTTCAATCCCCAGCATTCCATACTGTCCCCGAGCACCACCAGGAGTGACTCCAGAGTGCAGAGCCAGAAGAGACCCCTGAGCACTACCGGGCAGGGTCCAAAACAAAACAATTGAGAAATGGCTGCAGCCAGGATCCAAAGCTGGCATGACTAGGGACTGGGTCAATGCCAGTCCAAGAGACAAACTTCCCGAGGGGGCGAGTTTCAAAGCAATTACCAACGGTCATGCATTAGGGTGCAGGGAATAGGCGAGATTCAGGTTGCCTTTGGCCTGTTTGTGCAGGTGAGACTGTGTATCTGTGGCTTGTGTCGCTCATCACTCGGGGTCAGGAGCATAACTTTCAACTTGCTAATTCAAATTTCACAACCCAATACAGGCTTCTATCCATGAGTGTTTTCTACGCACGAGTGTGTTTCTTTGGAAGGAGGCTCCCGCGGGCTTCCCCAGGCAGGTACTGAGCTCAGTCTCCCTCCACGCGCTGGATGCAGAGACGGCCTCGGCCTTGCTTTGTTCCTCTGAACTCTGAGGGGGCTTCCTATTTCTAAGATATATCCTCACTCCCTCAGCTCAAAAGCCCCATCTCTCCACTGATCACCCACCATTGCATCATCTTCCCCAATGTCTCCATTCGCTCAGGATGGTACATTTTTCCACTGCAAGTTTTCATTTTTAGCCTCTGACTTTAGACGGTGAAGAGCAATCTCTCGTGGAGAATCATTACTGTATTCTGCTCTCTGCCATAGCCTTCAGTGATTCCTTGGGGTGTGGACATGCCTCACCAACGCGTTCTCTTACCTTCCTCCCTGGCCCTCATGGCACCAGCCCTATCCCACACCCTCTTCTTTTTATTTTATTTATTGGTTGATTGTTTTGGGAGTCACACCTGGCAATGCTCAGGGGTTTCTCCTGGCTCTGCATTTAGGGATCACTCCTGGTGTTGCTTGGGGGACCGTATAGGATGCCAGGGATCGAACCCAGGTTAACTGGTGCAAGGCAAGCACCCTCCCCATTGTACTATCTCTCCAGCTTTGGTTCTATACCAAGGTGTGGGTTTGATTGGGCAGGGTACTGCCTGGTACGCCCTTGGCCCTGAGAGGAAACAGGGAGATAGTCGGGATTTTGTTGAACACACAAGGGAGCAGCCCTGGGGCAGCCTCCATGTCCCCCCTCCGGGGTGTGCCCTGACAGCGCCCTCCTCCAACTCCTTCCGGGGCTGCAGGTGAGAGCCGCCAATTCCACCCAGGGCCCCAAGAAGCTCCCAGAGTCCAGCAAAGGAAGGGGTGAAGCCGGGGAAGGCAGTTGAAGCTGGAAACCCCCAGCTGGAACCAATCCAGGGAATAACAGTAACTAGTGAAGCAGACCAGCTCTGGCTTCTGGGGGCAGTGGGGTGGGGAAGGGGCTGTTCCCAGGGGAGCCCTCGCCATAGGACACCCCACATGCTCCCCACAAACCCCTGAGCCCCTGCCCTCTCTATGGTCTTGCACCCAATCCCAGGCTGGGGTTCCTGTGGCTGAACTTGAATGAGAAGTTGCCCCGTGCAGTGGGTTCAGGAGGGGCCCCCCAGGCAGGGAGGGGCTTCACCAACTCACCCAGGAAACAGGATTGGGGCTGGGGAGGTACGGCTCAGGGATCAGGGTCCCAGCCGGCCTCCAGCACTGCAGGGCAGTCTGCACAGCCTAGCACTGCCTTCCTTGCTAGCATTTCCCAAGCCCCATGACCATCAAATCTCACCTCATCACAGCCCCGCACTGTCCACTAGTGTGAAGGGCTGCTGGCCAACTTGAGGCTGAATGCCAGCACCTGCGTCTGCTCCACATAGGGGGACAGACTCATGCTGGGCAGCTGCAGGGCCCCTGGACACAGGCACCTCATGGTCCTGAAGGTGCTGCTTTGCCACGGCCATGGCCTGGGTGGGGTGACTGCAAACCCCACCCTCGACCCCGGGCAGGCCACGCTGCACATGGCTCCCTTTAGCCCAGACCCCGGGGCAGACTCAAGAAGGATCAACAGCAATGACTAAGGCCAGCCCAAGGCCAGCGGCCAGCGGTGTGTAATGAATGTGTGCGGCTCTGTTGAGGTAAAACATGATTCATCAGAACAAATGGAAATGGCTGGAGCAATAGTACAACAGGGAGGGCATCGCCTGGCTTACGGTTAACTCAGGTTGGACTCCCGACACCCCTTGAGTGCAAAGCCAGGATTGACCCCTGAGCATCACCAGGTGTGGCCAAAGAAACAAAAAGGGGAGAGGGGTGGGGGTGGGCGCTCCAGGCCCAGGACAGCAGAGCAGAGTCCCCGAGGTCATGGTAGGTAAGCAGGGGGGTTACACAGTAGTCACCGCAGAACCAGGATTCAACACAGACACCGGCACGGCTGGTTTCTCACCACCCTTTGACTGCAGTTGGGAGAATCTCAGGCATCCTACCCCATTCCAGAGGCCCTGGGCAGTGAAGGAGCGTGACTATAAGCCGGGCAGCTGGGCAGGGGCTGGGCCCATCTGTGCGGCCTCCTCGCCCGTGTGGGCCCTCCCGGGAGCACTCTCCCCTCTGCTCCCCAGAGCACAGGCCCGCTGCTCACACACAAAAGGGACCCGAAGCATCATCGAAGCATCATGTGAGAAAGTAGCTCTTCCACTCAGGCACCGAAAGAAAATGGCATTTCTGAACCCTTCCCCCTCCCGGTGTGGTTTCCATGGAAACCAGAAGGGTCCGCACAGTGGTTTCGGAAGCTTATGCGCACGTCCCCTAATGCCGGCTGAAGCTTAGTGACTGCTGAACACACGTGTTTATTCGGGAGCTTTTTGTCCATGTAATCAGCCACATCTGCTTTGATTTGATTAAACAAGGCGCGGCGCCCCGCAGCAGCCCTGCTCAGCCCTCCTGTCACCTGGAAACGCGGGAAAGAGGGCGCCAAGCCGAGCATGGGGACACCCCCCGGGGGGACACAAAGGAATCAGGAGGGATGGTGGGAGGCGAGAGGCTGGTCCAGGGGCCAGGGTGGAAGCTCAGTTACCCTGAAGCAAGGGCCATGGAGGCAACTGCTCTTAACCCGTTCCCTGCACCTCTGTCCCCTTCGGTGTCTGGTGCCTGATTTCCGGAGCCCTGGTTTTCTTGCTGTCTCCAAGTTGCCTGGATTCTTCTCCCGACTCAGTGACACGCTTAAGTTTGGAGCATCGCAGTGAGAACAGTGGGACAAGGAAGAGGGCATTTGTGCCTGCCAGGCCCACACAGACAAAACAGACAGCAACCCCCCCGCCCCACCCCCAGGGTCCTGACCCCTCCCTCCCTCCTTCATTCCTCTCTTCCTTCCTCCCTCCACTCCTCCCCCCTCTCCTCCTCCCTCCCCCTCTGTCCCTATCCTGCTCTCTCTCCCCTCCTCCTCCCTCCACTCCTTCCTCTCTCCCTCTCTTTCTCCTCCTCCTCCACTCTTTCCCTCCATTCTCCCTCCCTCCCCTCTTCCCTCCTCCCTCTCTCTCCTTCATCCCTCCTTCTTCCCTCTCTCCCCTCTCATTTCTCCCTCCTTCCCTGCCACTGTTTCTTCCCATCCTGCCTATCTGCTTCTGTCTATTGAAAACACCCTTTGAAGTAGTCTTAAAAGGGAGTTTTTGGGAAATGAATCACTGACTTAAAAATCACACCACTTAAACATTCGCAGAACTATGTCACCTTCTGAGTAGGTTTATTCCCTGTGCTCTTTAAGTCTATTTTCCCAAAAGATGCTGTAGTTCGCACAATCCTCTGGGGGAACCTGTAAAGACCTTAGCACAGAGGCGCATTCAAGGTGCTACTGGGCAGGAATCCTCCGCTCGGGGCCTCACTCCCTGTCTCTGCCGTCGGCTCCTGCTCCTTCTATCCCTGGTTTAGACTCACATCAACCTTCTTCATCTCTGCGGCAAAAGAGCTCCCAGTGGGCAATGCACAAAAACATTCGCCCAGAAGCTTCCGCTAGTCACGGCAGCTCAGTAAACCCTTAGACAAGGACTTAATGTCCCCTTGGGGAGATACAACAATTTTCACAAGTTTCCTGTTACTAAGTATCTTTGGATCGTTCCATTAGCCATTTAGTGGTAACCAGCAATATAAGATCAATTCTTGTGGGGCTGCCATGGGGCAGGCTTGAGGGGTGGTTAGGAAAATGGGGACAATGGCAGAGGGAAGGTGACCGTGGTGGTGGGAACCGGGGCTGGAATCTGAATGCCGGTAACAAATCACCATGGACAACTCTGTAAGCCTCTGTTCAAACAAAGTGGGGGAGAAAAACAGTTTCAAGTACCTGAACTGGGGCTGGAGCACTAGCACAGTGGGTAGGACATTTGCCTTGCACACAGCTGACCCAGTTCGATTCCCAGCATCCCATAGGGTCCCCCGAGCACAGCCAGGAGTAATTCTTGAGTGCATGAGCCAAGAGTAATCCCTGTGCATTGCAGGGTGTGACCCAAGGAGCAAAAAAAAAAAAAAAGGATAAAAAAAGGTACCCGAACCACCACCAATGGGATGGCCCTAGCCAGACCCAGACCCAGTTCATCTCACAGCCACATTGGGAAGTTTCACTATTGTCCTTGGGTCTCCTGCTGGCAGCACCACTCCGTCCCTTAGATACAAGTGTATTCCTCCCCCCAAAACACCTTGCACCAGATGCCCGCAGCCTGCTACCTCCTGCAGCGTCAGCGGGCTGGTGTGTAGTGCCTCCCTCTCTCCCTCTCCTCCTGGAAATCAGGTGAGACCCTCTCGGGGAGCTCAGCCCCATCCTCCTGGGCCCCAGTCATCTGTCCCCTCAGCGGAGGCCATGGAAACCATCTCCTTCTGGCTCCCCACCTCGCCTTGGTGCTGCATTACACTCTTGAAATCGGGTAAGGACATTTATTTTATTTTTTTTTCTTTTTGGGTCACACCCAGCAATGCACAGGGTTTGCTCCTGGCTCTGCACTCAGGAATTACTCCTGGTGGTGCTCGGGGGACCATATGGGATGCTGGGAATCGAACCCAAATGCCCTACCCGCTGTGCTATTGCTCCAGCCCCCAGGGTAAGGACATTTAAAACTCTAACAGGACTCAGGCCTGTCTCCCTAAAGGAGTGGCCTGCAAGTGTTCCTGCGAGGAGTCTCGTCACTTTAAAAAATAACTCTAGCCTGACAACAATAGTTGGGAATGATTATCTGGGTGAGAAGTGGGTGTTGAAACTAGGTAAAAGGATCGCACTGTAGCACTGGCCTCTCATTGTTCACTGATTTGTTCAAGCAGGCACCAGTAATGTTTCCATTGTGAGACTTGTTGTTACTGTTTTTGGCATATCAAATACATCACAGGTAGCTTTCCAGGCTTTGCCGTGTAGGTGGATACTCTTGGTAGCTTGCCGGGCTCGCCGAGAGGGGCGGAGGAATCGAACCCGGGTCAGTTGCGGGCAAGGCAAATGCTCTACCCACTGTGCCAATGCTCCAGCCCAGGTGAAAGGATGAACGCGATAATCTTTCAGCGTCTGTATTGAAAACCATGATCCCTAAAATGAGAGAGAGCGAGAGAAGGAGGGAGAGAGGAGAGAGAGAGAGAGAGAGAGAGAAAGAGAGAGAGAGAGAGAGGAGAGGTGCCTTCCATAGAGGGAGGTGGTTAGTGGGGGAGAGAGGGAACCTGGGTTCACTGGTGGTGGAGAGTGTGCACTGGTGGAGGGAACGGGTGCCGGAACACTGTGTGACTGAAACCCAATCATGAGCAGATTTGTAATGCTCTATCTCATGGTGACTCGATTTAAAAAATAAAATAAAAATAACTAAAATGATTGCCACCATCGGGAACACGCTTCTGAACACACTTCCTTAGAAAACAGGCCTGGAAGGCCAAGGCCACGTGTGCCAGCCCGTCAGCCGGGGCAGAGGAAGGCGGCGGCTGGCGCGGCTGGTGCTGGAGAACAAAGCAGAGCCCAGGCTCCGGGCACCATTTGCCAACTGTGATGAGCCAGTTAACCGCGCCCCGGAGGACTGCCTCGGGCCCACATCAATGATTCCTGCACACACAAATTCATTAGTTGTTTAATTAAGTTCAATCATGAATTAAATTTGTTTAATCATTAATTAAGAAACAAGTAGTGCTCTGCTAAAAGTTAGCAGCTCAGAAAGAAAGGGAATCGAAGGAGAGAGCAATTCCCAGCTCAGCGCTAAACATTGCTGGTGCTCCCCTCTGCCTCCCTCGGCCCCGGTGTGCACACACACACACACACACATGCACACGCAGATGCATGCGCACACACGCTCATATGTGCACGCCGGCACCCCTACACACCCATAGACTGCTGAAGTCACTTTCAGAAAGTTGTTCTCTTCCCTGTCCACACCCACGCTTTCAGAATACAAGTGAAGGTCCCCGTTTGCGGGTCCCACAGCTGACCCCATCCCTCCTGAGCCAAAGGGGCACTCCTGTCCAGCTTAACTGAAGGGAAGCACGCTGCCCTCCTGGGTAGGAAACTAGCCACAGAGGTCTCAGCTCTGGGCATCGCAGACTCTCCAGCTGTTTCTGCCCAAGTCTCTAGTGCTTCGACTCTCACTGTGAGAATTTGGAAGCGACTAGAATCCCCGGCAGGGTTCCCTCGGGCTCCTAAGACTTCGAGAACCAAGAAGTGTCTGTCCAGTTGCAGACCCAGGAGCAGCTCCCGGTCCAGAGCTGGTCGCTGGGAACGCAGATTTTTCTCGGTGGAGACAAGCGCCCCCTGGTGCCCCCTTGCGGCGACTGTGAGTGGGTCCGGCTCCCTGTGGCTCACCATCCATCCATCTGGGTTCCAGCTTTTCATCCGGGGAGTCGTCCGCGGTGTTGACTGGGAAGTGCAGTGGTTTCAGGGGCTCTTGGTTTTGACTGTGAGTCCGACAGGGGCTGGGGGGCTCACTCAGCAGCGTGGCTTGGAGGGGAGGCTCAGCATCCCTGCTCGGCACGACTGTCCACAGCACACAGAGCTGGCTGGGCTTGTTGTCATAGTAACAGACATAGAACTCAACCCTGATTTCCCTCCTGGTTTTTCAGACATCAGCCCCAGCAGGTGTGGGAAGCCTCAGCCGGGCATGCTCTGGGTGTGCTCCCGCCAAAGATGGGCGAGCCCAGATCCGAGGGGAGCAGGGCCACGCGCCAGCAATCAACCTGGTGGGCAGAATGTTCTGAGGTGGAGAATGCCACACCTCTGATCGCATCTACTAAAAGGGAGTCTGAACTTTGCCAGGATTCCCACCATCCTTCCAGGTGGAGGGGAGCACCCGGGGGAGCACTCTGCTCACCGGGCAGAAGTGGGGAGCACGCCGACCCCAGGCTCACTGTGCAGAGACATGGCTCTGAGGAGCACAGGGGCACCTGGCGGGGGCCTTAGAACACGGTCATGAGGGGGACGCTCAGTTGGACATCCCTGTGCCTGTGTGCAGTGTGAGCGTGAGCATAAGGGGAGGGGCCGCAGAGGCGCCATGGCACACCCAGAGTCAGCCAGTGCCAGGAAGGGGGACCCAGGTTGGGGAGGCACCTGAGCACAGCTGTCAGGGTGCTCACAGCTGCCAGGGCTCACGGAGTCAAGGGGGGGAGAAGGGATCTTCCTGCCACAGGGCCCCAGGACTGAAGCCCAGACGACTCTGAGCAGGTACAGATGCCCCCCCTAGGACCAGCTAGCTTGGCAGCTGGTGTGACAAACCTTGGAGAGTAATAAAAAAAATGTGGAGACTGTAATAAAAATCGGGGGTGAATCAGAAAGCCAGCGAAGGCCGGGTTTGGAGGGAGCTGCAGCAATGTTCTGAGTCAGCGTCTCAGGGTCTCAGGCTGCTGGGAGAGCTGAGCGCGGCCGGGGTCACTCACAGCAGTGCCACGGAGTCATCAGTCCAGGGTCAACCCTCCCTATGCTGGGCTGGACTGAGCAACCAGCCACCAGCCTCTGTTGGGTAACGCCAGGAAGACACGGAGCGAGGCTCTCAGGGAGGGAAGCATTCCCTCCAGAGGTTGCTCTCCGCTGGGTTTATACTAGATAATAAACAGAATTTCCTTTAAAGAAGACAATCATCATAAATCATTTTAATTGGCCTAAGGACCTGTCTGTTCGGAACGTGAGATTTTTCATGTTTCAAACTGGCACTGAAAATGGAGGGGGGTGTGCTAATCACAAAGGCGGCTTCACCATTGTTTCCTGATGGGGCCATGTGGGAAATTCAACTTGCAGAGTTGGTGGGGGGGCGGGAGGGGGATGGGGGGATGAGGGAGATGTATCCAGTCCTCCCTGGGGGGGTGGAAAGGAAGAGCTGAACCTTTTGTTTAAGGGAAAATGTATTTGCAACTCTGAAATTCTCTCCTTCCATTCTCTTCCTTTCTCACATAATGAAATCTCCATCCCGACTCCCCCAGCAACTCCCTCTGGAAGCAAAGCCAGCTGGTATTTCAAAGGGATACACGATGCCACCCCCCCCCATCCTGTACAGGTTCCAGGGAGCCCCCAGCTGGGAAGAAAAGTGTGTCTTTCTGCTTCTGATTGCAGACAGGGGTGTCTGAAATGTGGGAGTAGAAGAGAATCTCCACAGTCGGGCGACACCCCAAATACACACGTTCATACGTGCATGCGATCATACACACATGCACGCGCAGAGCCCTGTAGTGGCCAGCCAGGTCCTGCTCCCAACACATGTGTTGCTTTTGACAGAAGGACTTTCATGCTTGCACATGTGGCTGACCCTCTGAAGAGGGACCAGAGAGCTAAACACAAGCACAGTCACTCACCCTGCATGTGGTCAGCGCCAGTTCATCCCCGGACCCCCATCCGGTGCTCCAAGCACTACCAGGAGTGCTCCCTGAGTGCAGAGTCAGGAGTCGGCGCTTGCAGCCCTCACAGCAGCTGCGGATATCAGGGACACCCCAGGTTGCAAGACACGCTTCCCCCATACACACAGACACTCTTGCAACTCCTGAATCCCAGGCAGATTTTCCCCCAGCTCCCCAGGTGAGAAATGGGCTTTCAAAGACTGCAGGGGCTTACAGAGAAGCAGGCCATATGGCAAAGCGGCACGCACTGCTTTCTAGAACCTTCCCAGAAGCAGAAGCCAGGACGATCAGTTCTCCTTGTTCTCCTTCGTAAGGCATCAGTAAATCTTTCACATGAGAAGCCTGAATTATTTCATGGAAAAGTTTTTCCATTTTCCACCCCAGCATTCGGGGAGTGATGGGGGTGGGAAGCTTGTGCTACTTTCTGCTGCCCCCTGGTGTCTAGATGGGTAATGACACCACCAAACCCGCCCGCTCTTTTCTCCTTTGCTCCAAGTCACTAGTTTCTCCTTCAGCTGCTGAATGGAATGTTGGGTTGAAAATCCCACATGTGGGTAGGAGGACACTCACTTTACTTGCAGCGGACCTGGGTTCAATCCCTGACACCCCCTGTGGTCCGTCAAGTCCCACAGGAGTGATCCCTGAGTGCACAACCAGGTGTGCCCCCACCAATAAAGGCAGATGTGGGGCCAGGTGACAGGGCAGTGGGTATTTGCTTGCCGTGGAACTCTGAGCTGTGGTCAGTGGATGTCAGAGTGGCTCCTGGAGGCTCACAGTGAGCTGTGCAGGGAGGCAGGGAGACGGGACACCCAGGGGGTCAGGACTGCCCGGCTGGGAGCTGGGACTCCAGACGCTGGTGGGTTCCAGTGGACCTTGCCATCTGTGCTCCTGGAGGACCTGACCCTTATTGAACCAACACCTGTTCCTGGGGAACTTTCATCTTGTGCAAGAGCCAAGCAGGGCCTCCCCATGCACACCCTACCCAGCACAACAACATCTGGGCTCTAGCTGCCTTGCACAAACCCACCTTTTCTGTAGCTTGGGTTTGGCTGGAGTCGCTCTCAGAACCTCCGAGTGGTCAAAAGTAAGAAGCGAGCTAGCGGCAGCTGCAGGTTTGGGAGATGTCTTCTGGGAGTTTGGGGACACAAGTAGGGATCACCCTGACCCCAGGCTTTGCCATGACTCCCGAGAGTGCGCTCTCATTGCCTCTGCGGAGTCAGAGCCACCTCCTGCCCTCTTCGCAGGCTATAGGGCTCTTCACCCTGGGCCATGCCTTTTCTTGTCCCTTTCCCCCCCAGAGCTCCTTCAGGGTCAGGGAAATGAGACTCATTGTATTTACTGGTTTTGGCATATCGAATAAGCCATGGATAGCTTGCCAGGCTCTGCCGTGCAGGCAGGATACTCTCGGTAGCTTGCCGGGCTCTCCGAGAGGGATAGAGGCTCTTGGGGCTGCCTCTAATCGCCCTTGTAGGTGTTCCCATGGTTCAAAAAACAGGATGAGAACTCTATTTGGGCTCCCAAAAGAGGAATCGAAAGAGCTATGCTTGGAGTATCATGTTTCACTCAAATGAGAGAAAGAATCTGGAGTTCTGACCTCTGTCGATGATTGAGAATCAGGGATGCTGTCTCGTTTGCCAAGGCATTGAAAATCAGATGGGCTGGACATATAATGAGATTTGGAGATGACCGCTGGACTAGAGCCATTACCGACTGGACTCCACGGGACATTAAAAGACCACATGGCCGCCCATCTACCAGATGGTCAGGCTTCTTCGTCAAGACCCTGAACGATCAGTTTGAGGTTTTTCATGTTCCTAGAATGAGCAGACACCATTGGGCTACACTAGCATGTGACAGGGACGAATGGAGACATTACTGGTGCCCACTCGAGCAAATCGATAAGTAACGGGATGTCAAGTGATCAAGTGATCCCCCCAGAGCACAGCACTGCCTCCGTATGTGAATGGTACCAGGCCCCTCGGGAAGGAGGGAAGGTTCTGGGGACCGTGGCACTCAGTCCCAGGGCTGGGTATCCTGAGCCAGGGTCCCTCTGTCCTGCAAGGGGCCTGGGAAATGGGATTCAAGAAGCCACGCCCCAGAAGGTGGGAAAGGGGCAAAGGGGCGAGAAGGGCAGCATCAGAGCACTGTTCCTGCCTGCAGATCAGTAGCTGAACCGGGTGAAAATTAAATAAAGTGAAAATCTCAGCCCCTCCCAGGGAGGACCCACATTCCAAGTGTTTGTTAGTGACACGACACTTGTGGCTCCCACGCTGACCAGACGGAATGCTCCCATAATCACAGAAAGCCCTAGAAGAAAGCCGGGATAAAGACTGCATTTCCTGTGGAATGTAGTGGCTCTCGAGGGTCCACAAGCCCCCAAAATGTGGCTTGAGCGCTCCGAGGTAGTGAACTAATGCAGACCAGACGGGGATGGCTGCAATGGCGCAGTGTTGCCAGCAGGGGGAGCTGCAGGCCCGCGAGTGGAATCGCATGGCTGGGCCACTGGACTCTGCAGCACCTGTCGCTCCTCGGGGCATCCTGGACCTCAGCAGAAGGGGGAAAGCCATTGGAAGCTCAGCCGTGAATGCGCATCACACGCCCACACGGCCTCACGTGGCCCTGCGGGGATCAGGCGCCCCAGCATCCTGCCACCCCAGAGGGCCCAGAGCACTGGTGTGCTGCTGCAGGGAGGGGAAGAGACGTGGCTGGTGCCCCAGAGCACGCAGGGCACACTCCACCTCTGTGGCTCCTGGCGCCCTGCTCCACAGACCCCCAGGAGTCAGGACCCCTCCCAGGAAGGAACCCAGGTGTCCCGCACACAGGGCTGGGGACCTTGCATCAGGACATGTTCAGAGCTTCTCACTTCTGGGTCCCAGGGGGTCACCAGCGGACAGAGGACACAGTGGGAGCTGGTGGGCCATGAGCCAGACCCGGGGGTCTCACCCAGGGAAGGTCTGTGGGCCTGTGACCTGGAACAGTGAGGGGAGTCTTTCTAAAGAAATCATGACTTCCCAGACATACATCCTGTCACTCCACACACATGCACACACACTCACACATGTACACATTCATGTGCTCATGCATGCACAGACATATACACATACAGACCATGCTCACAGACACACAGAGTACATATACATGCACACATGCACACAGACTGCGCACACATGCACAGACTGCACACATGTGCACACACATACACACACATGCACACACTTACACATGGATGAGCACATGCACACACGAATGCACATAGACATGTACACGCACACAGACTGCACACATGCTCACGGACTCACAGAGTACATATACAGGCACACATGCACACACACACTGCACACACATGCACACAGATTGCACACACACGCTCACATACACACAGAATACATACACATACACGCACACATGCACAAATTGCACACATGTTCACACATGCACACAGACTACACACACATGCACATATGTACATGTGTACACACATGTACACTCACACAGACCCATGCACATACACAAACATGCACACATGTACACCCATGGATGTACACATGCAGACATGCATGCACACAAACACACACATGTGCACACACACAGTGGCAGGTATCTACTTTATTAGGTATTTGCATCAAAAACACCATCTGGCTTCAAGAAAATCCTTAAATCAGACAGGAACTATTTGGGTTTCCTTTTCCCCCCTTTTTGATGCTGGGGCCATACCCTGCAGTGCTCAGGGCTCACTCCTGGCTCTGGGGCTCAGTATTCTCTCCTGGCGGTGCTTGGGGGGCCGTACGTGGTATAGGGGGTCAAACAGGGACTGGCCGTGTGCGAGGCAGGCGTCCACCCTGCGCTGTCTCTCTGGCCCGGGTGGAGCAGCTGGAATGTCTGCTCAGCAGCGGGATCTCAGCGCCCTGAACCTCCTCTTCCTCTCTGGGCCTCCAGGGGCCGACCCGCAGGCACATGACGTGCGAGATGCTGACTCACCCCCACCCCAGACACGCGTATTTCTTACCTTCTGAGGCAGACCAGAGGCCGCTCTCATCGCCAACCTGTCCCGTTGCAAAAGTCAACGGCCAGTCTGGCATGAGAGAGGCCAAGGAGGGTGTCGCGGAGCTTCCAGCCTCTGGAAGAAGGACCCCAGAGCCAGGGCTGGAAGAAGGTGGGCGCGCTGATCTGGTTTCTACCCCTGAGTTGACGGGGCCCAGGACAGGAAGCAGAGCTGACACCTCTCCCCGGCTTCCTGTCAACAGCGCAGGCTACAGACAGATATCAGGCAGCTCCCTCAGCATCTGGGCAAATACCCTGCAAAGGTCACTCTCCTTCTTTCGAGCAAGTGTCCACGTGCTGCTCCGGGGATGACCTCAGGGTGTGGGGAACCCCACACACACTCCTGACTCAGGCTTCAACAGAGCTCAGCGCCTCTTCTACAGGAAAGGCCCCAGTGAGGCCTCGGTTCCTTACTATGGCAGCGAGTCTTTGAAAATAAACGCGCCCTTTCCCTGCTCCCATAGGCCAGCGTACTCAGGAAGGAGGGAGGCTTTGCTGGAACCCCCATAGCCAGAGCAGGGGGCTGCTCGTCCCCTTCCTCCCCGGCCCCACAGCCACGCTGGGAAGTGCAGCCCGGGGCTGGGTAGGGGCAGCTCCTTTACTTTGGGTCTTGAGCCCCATAAGCCAACTCCACTGAGGATACAAGTGTCTGGCTTTGACCTTGACCCACCCTGGCTGCAGTTCTCATCTCAGCCATGGGGAGGGGCCTGTGATCTCAGAGTGCAGGGTGGGGGGCAGGTTCTCAGAGTCAAGGCCCAGACCTCCCCCCTCCCCCGCATCCCCAGCCAGGACGGAACCCCGTCCAGTAGGTGACCATAACTCAACCTTAGGACTGCGGGTGGGCTGGACAGCCCAGCACAGAACAGGCTGTTGTCGGGAGAGGCCCCGGCTGGGGGGTGGCCGCCTTCCTGACGCGAGCCCTTCGTAAGCCAAGGCCTTCTTCCCGTACTGCCTCTGCCGGCTGATTCTGTTTGTCCACGTGAGAGACGAGCCACCTGCTGAGGGTGGAGGCTCCTTTCTCCCAGTTCCTACGGCTGGATTTTTGCACGGGGGCTGGAGGAGCCATGCGGGGTGCTTGGAGCTGACCCGTGTTCTGTGCTCCTAGTCAGCCCTGGCGGGGCTCAGGGGGACTCAGACTCAGATCTCCCACATCCTGGACCTCCAGTCCTTCACGTCTTTCTGTCTGCGAGTCACGCCATGGGTGTGTGGAAGCTACTCCTGACACAGTGCTCAGCTGTCACTCCCAGTCTTACAACTGGAACCCCTAAAGTACAAGCGATGAGACACTCCTATGAGCAGCCGGATGCCCACAAACTGCACAGCCCAGAACATGAGTAAAGCCACAGAGACAGGCCATCTACTCAGGGGAAAACACAAAGGGCTGAACAGACGAGTGTAAAGGATAAATATGGGGCCTGGGTCAGTCAGCCAAGTTCTCCCGACTAAACACTCCCCGAGGCAGATGATCTCATCGGAAGACCGAGTGAACCATTTAAAGAACCGTGAATGCTGCCTTCTCCAACTCTTCCCCAAATCAAAGAAGCAGGAACATCGCAGATTTATTTTACAAGCACCACCCTGATTTGAATGCCAGATAAAAATACAACAAGAAAACTACAGATAAACATCTCTGATGAATAGAGGTGCAAACATAATGAGGAAAATAATTCAACAACACATTAAAATAACAATTCAGCATCATTCAGTAGGACTCCTGGGATGCAAAGTCGCCTCTCATGCAAGAAGCACAGTATTGAATACTTTGCTTCACATTAACAGAATAAAGGATGAAACATATGTAATCATCTCATTAGGTGAAAAAAAAGCAACAAAATTCAACAGCTACTTATCATTTTAAAGATCTCAAGAAATTGGCTGTAGAAAGAACCTCAACAACAAAACAAGCTTCAGGAATAATCACATTATACTCAGTGGTAAAGGGATAAAAGCTTTACTTACCTATCAGATCAGGACCAAGGTAAATGTGTACATCTATTCAACATGATACTGCAGAGGTGAAAAAGCAAGAAAATAAGCTAAAAGAGATCTGAATCAGGAAAGAAGTAGAAATGTCTCTGCAGATCACGTCATCTTTTATGTAGAAAATTAAAGGTTCCATAAATAAAAGCCGATTTAAAAAAATAATAGATGCATTCAGTAAAGATGCAAAATCGGCATACAAAATCTGCTCTCTCTGGGGGCCAGAGCGATAGCACAGCGGTAGGGCATTTACTTTGCATGCGTCCCACCTGGGTTCGATTCCCAGCATCCCATATGGTCCCCGAGCACCGCCAGGAGTAATTCCTGAGTGAAGAGCCAGGAGTGACCCCTGAGCATTGAGCATCGCCAGGTGTGACCCAAAAAGCAAAAATTTAAAAAAATAGAAAACTGCTCTGGATGCACCTGTTAGATGCTGGTTTGGGACTGAAAAGAAGGGATGAAACTGACTTTCCCAGCCCCGGGGCTGGCTGGACCGGCTTAGAGCTGCCGCTGTGGGAGGGAGGGCGGGATATTAGCTCTGGGCAAGGAGCCAGGGGAGCAACCCAGGGACAGGAGAAAGGCGGACTGGGGAGAGCAGAGTTGGGGCTCTGGGATGGGGTTTGAGGGTGAGCAAGATCGGGATACCAAGGTTTCAGCAGGCCCCCGACTTCATCCTCTTTCCTCCAAGCCCGGTTGAGGGAGCCTGCTCTCCTGCCCGAGAGCCGACAGAGGAGAGGGCAGGCGCTCCAAAGCTTCCAGATTCTTCTCAAGAGTCACCTCAGCTGGAAAGATGGAACAGGGCCTCAGGCCTGGCACAGGCCCGACCCAGGTGACATCCTGCCCACCCCTTAAGGTCCCACCCAGCAGGAAGTGATCCTGAGCACAGCCGGGGCGTGGCCCAAACCTCCTGCTCCCCCACCCCCCACCCACCATCGCCAAGGGCCCACATTGTAATGGAAACTTCTGTCTTTTGAAAACAAAACAAATCATTCCCTTCTGAATCCAAATATCTTGACATTTGAAGGGAAAGCATGTCCTGGGGGCTGGCTGAAATTGGCGGCAGATTGGGGTGATGAGAAGCACCTGTCCAGTGGGCGGCTGCCCCAACCCCACCCCACCCCCAGCCCAGCCCTGAGAAGCTTCTGCACTCAGGTCCCCTCCTCCGGTGCTGCTGCTGGTGCAGGCCCCCGGGGAAACTACTTCCCACAGCCAGTGTGGGTCCCGCTGTCAGCTCCCCGGTCTGGGCCCTGCCTGTCTCCCCAACGTGCTGAGGGCGCCGAGTCCCCCACCCTCGGGAGCCCCGCAACCATGCCAGTCTGGTTTAACCCGTCTCTGGCCTGCAGACCCCTCTGCTGCTGGGGGAAAGATGCTAGCAGGACCCTTAGGAGCTGCCCAGAACTTTATTGTGGTGTCTGTTGTCAGGAGACGCCATCCTGCGGCTGGCAGCACCCCTCACCCCAGCATACCTGTCCACACACACACTTCATGCGCATGCATTCACACACACATGTGCACACATACATAATCACGTGTGCATACACACCACATATGTGCACGACACATCACACACATGCACACACAAAGTCATAGGCACATACACTCTCATGTGCACATACTCCTTCTCTCCCTCTCCTGCTCTCTCACTCTCTCTCACACACTCACACCACACACACACACACACACACACACACACACACACACACACACTGTTCTCTCTCCTTAGGGCCAGAGAAAGCACCCCGCCCCTTCCCCGGGGCCTGGGGCGTTCAACAGCTGCCCTCACCTCAGTGTTCTGACCTCACCCCTCACCGTACCACAGCTCCTGGGGGGAGCTGCCAGTGGCCCCCTCTCCTGCCAGGGGCTCAGAAACACACACACACACACACACACACACACACACACACACCCTGCACCTGTGCCCTCTGGACTGCTATTAACTGCCCCGGCAGCTTTGCTGAAGGCATGTGTCCAGCCCACGGTTACTGTGAAGTCCTGCGGCCCGGCCCAGCCACACCATCCTCCTTCTCGCCACCAAGTACATTTCCTTCAGCCCCAGAAAGCATAACTCTATTCCCTGTAGCCCCAGCTAGCCGTGGCAGCTGATAACACACTGTCCATCCACGCAGGTGTGTGGGAGCAGACCTGGGCATTCTGCAATGTGCCACACGCCTCTCCATGGTGCCCTGTGTCCCGGCCATGCTGGGTCATTTTCCAGTCCTCGTGGGCATCTCCTGGATGGGGTCACCTCAACGCAGCCGCCCCTGGCACCTCAATCTCCCTGAGGCATGTCCAAGTGTCTTGAGCGGCATCAGCGGGGTTGACCCCAAGCGGGGGTCTCGGAGGCCACTGACAGTAATACTTAGAGACTCTGCCTGTGACCCCGGAGTCACCACCAGAGCTCAGAAGTCTCCTGGGCTACACCCCCGATGTCACATGGTGCCAGGGGTTGAGCCCTGCGTGGGGGCAGCACCCCAAGCCCTGGACTGGTTTCGGGGTCCTCCTGACTGTGGTTCTGCTCAACATTTCCTGGGGGATGGAAAAGCACTTTCCTTGGGCCTGTCAGTGGTCTGCTCTGCAGAAATGGTTGGTTTCTTCCCACGTAAGTGGCTCATCTTCCCCTTACTGGCTGGTGCATCTACAGCTCTTAGATGAGGCCTGGACCTTGGACGCTCACACTGTGCCTGAGGAGCAGCCCGGACACCTTCTCCGTGCTTGAGTCACAGTGAGCAGGAGCTCCCGTCGGGCCGTGTGCCTTCCGTGTGGCCAGAATGAGGTGTGGGACAGGCAGCAGGCTGGCCTGGGGGGCTGCAGTGGGCAGATGGGATTTCGCTGTGGAAGTCCCCGGGTTCCTTCTCCAGGGCCCAGCCCACAGCCATGGTTGGGCAGATGCAGCACAGTGCGGTGGGGAGTGGCCCGGGCACCGTGGATTCTCCTGGCTCTGCTCACGCCAGCACACATGACCTCACTCGGGTCCCTCACCTGGAAGCCAGCAGAGCTCAGGGCTCGGTGCCAGGGGTGGGGCGGGGGCACACCTCATGCCTGCGAACCCCTCGCTTGTTCCTTCAGCCGGGCACTGCCAGCCTTGTCTCCCCACAGAGCCCCGATGCCCCCTTAGTGCCATGAGTCCGCACACGGGCCAGGCTGATACTCAGCCACACTCTGCCTGCCAGTTGCTCACCTCAAGCCTGGTCTGACTGATTTTACTCTATTTGCGTGTTTAATTTTGGCTTTAAAGCCCCCCTCCCCCCTTTGATGGTGCTCAGGAATACCGAGAGCAGGACTCAGGGGCCTTCTGCAGGGCCAGGGTGGAACCCGAGCCAACTCTGAGCAGGCGAGCGCTTCCCACTGTGCTGTCTCCACTCTTCCTCTTCCTGACCCAGACTCCTCCTCCTCGTGCCCCCTTAGTCTCCAGAGCTGGGACGCAGGGGCAGGCACCTCCTCAGGTCCTCACAGAACTCAGGAGAGGAAGAGGAGGTCAGTGTGGGGAGAGCCACACTGGGGATGACGCCTTCCAGTCCCCTCTCTCCCACCGGCTTCATCCTCGGGTCCCCGAAAACACGGTCTGACAGTCCCAGGCCCACCGACATCACCATCACCCCGCTGTGACCGGCACCCATGAAGTGCACACCCCAAATGTCTGATGTTTCTGAGCATCCATGGACAGTCCCTGTGATGTTGGTAGCCCTCCTGGGTGGCTTATGTGAAGCGGGGAGGAGAGAGATGGTCACTCTCTCCCGAACCGCCTCTGCCACCCCAAGACCCGGGGCTACCAGGTTCTTGTCTTATCTCACAGAAAAGAATTTCAGGAGTAGACGAGCAGTGGAGTAAAATCAGATTTTATTTGGAGGGTTTTAGGAACGGGAAGGAGGGAGAGAGGGAGAGAGTAGCACACTCAAGAGAGAACCCTGGGAGAGCCCTGCACACACCCCAGCATTAGACACGAATGCGTGAAAGTCCACATCTCAAGAGGGGAAATTTGGGCCACACACATGCTTGGCCACGTGAGCACAAGCAGCACACGGGCTCGGGCAGCATATGCACGTGCTTTCTTTGTCCACGGTGGTCTTTATAGGGTTTTTCCAACCTGCCCCGCCTGGGCTTCTACCTAGGCAAAGGTCTAGTGTGAGAGAGGTTGCCTACAGGGTAGAGTTGGGATTGGTGATGGTCTTTGAAATTCCTTTCCTGGCCTTTGGCTCCTGCTGGAGCTTCTGTCGAAGGAGGGTCCAGCCTTCTCTGGTCTGTGCTGGCCAAGTGAAAGTCTTAACAGGCTTTAGTTCCTGTTTTCTGCAACTTCAGGGCTACTGATATTTTTATTTTTCAAGAAATCGACAGCCAGTGCCTGGGGGGGGGGGGGGGTGGCCCTCCCCATCTACCTGCCTGCCTCCATCACCGGGGTCTCCCACTCAGCCCCTGAGCATGTCGTGAACCTGGTGAACTTGTGCTGTGGGTACAGTGAAGCAGGAAGTGTCTCCCATGGGCCCAGGGCCTCCTGTTGCTCTCAGACCCCCACAGGAGAGGCTCCGGGTCCCCAGGGCTGCCCGAGCGGGCTGAGATGCTGGCCCTGGGCCCTGTTCAGGCATAGCTGCTGGTGGCCAGGAGACCACACCCAGGAGAGAAAGGCCTCAGAACCTTCTAGAAGAGCCTGAAGGCTGGGAAACAAACCAGGGCTGTGAAGGGGAAGGTGCATCAGAAGCCGATGGGGGGATTGTTCTGCCAGGTGGGACCCTAGGGCTCTGGTAAGTGTGAGTGTGAGTGAGTGTGTGTGTGTGTGTGTGTGTGTGTGTGTGTGTGTGTGTGTGTATGGGGGGGATCAAAGCAGATGCTGCTCTTGCTGCTTCTGGCCCCACCCAGCCGCTTTCCAATCCCAGTGATGAAGCAGGTAGATTAGGGAAGAGCCCCCTAGGACCCACATCACGGCAATGACATTTCTGGGAATAAAGCCACAGTCCGAAGGCTGACGCGCCTGTGGCTACAGAAAGTGGTCTGCTCAGGCCTTCCCTGTGCCCCCTGAGCCCAGCCCCCCACAGGAAGGGCCTGAAGGGAGTTACAGAGACCCCTCAGTGCCTTCCTTTAATCCCCCCTCAGCTGGCCTGGACCAGAGAAGACCAGGCAGATGTCAGGTGTGGCTTGAAGACCACCTGGAGGGCCTGAGGGGGGGGGGCGGGGGAGCTGGGCGTGCAGATCCAGTCTTCCCAGATGGGGGCAGAGGTGAATCCCAAGAAACTGACCATTCCTCTCCCCTGCCTGACCTGATGCCCACAGACATCACCAGGAACCTGCATCCAGCTAGGAAAGCTCCCTGGGGGAACGGCAGATAGCACTATTGCCTACTGCCCCTGAAAGAATCCATATTAGGGCATCAATTTTTTGCGTGCTTCAGCTAACTTGCAACATTGCTTTCTGTAAAACTGCTTGGCTGCTTTGCACCTGGGGGAGAGGGGACTTGGAAAGTGAACAGGGCATAACTTCTTTCTAAACCAAGTGTGACAGGATTCAGGTGTATTTACTGTTCCTGAAATGTATTGTCTCAGTAAAGCACCCTGCAGACTTGGGTAAAGGATAACTCAGGATGCAGGTAGATTGCCCATTCCAGGAATGTATTGTCTTAGCAAAGACCCCTGCAGATGTCTTGGGTAAAGGATAACTCAAAATGTGGATGGTCGAGGGAGAAGACCTAAGGCTTAATGATTCCGGCTATAACCTTGCTTGTGCTGACAATCAATGTATGGATGTACGTAAATGCTGATCTTTGAATCTATAGGCTAAGGAGTGAGGTACTTTTAAATGGATTGGTTAAGAAAGTATATGTTGTTACAAATCTATTGGCTATGAAATGTGCGGGCCTTGCTGTAATGGCCAGTGAAGGCCTATATAAGACCTCATTTGAAGAAACTCGGGGCTCTCAGCCACTGCCCACTCTGGGGTATGCTGTGGAGCCCCAACATGCTGGTCTAAATAAACCCCGTTTGTACTCCTGCAGGAATTGTGTCTGTCTGGTCTCTCCGCGCCTCCCAGGGCCAGGGGACTCCGATCCCAACACCCCGAGCTGGACACTGGGCATGAGCCTGCAAAAGCAAGCCCCATCGAGGGCAGCAGCTGTATCTGAGCCCAGAGCTGCCACACCGGGCGGGGGCCTCAGGCGTCCTCTAGGGCAGGATGGGGTCAGGGTGAGGAGCCAACTTCACGTGACACCCTCAGAACCGTGACTTTTACTGATGTTTGAGCTTGTCCATTTTACTCACTAAGAAAGGCCTGGGGGTGGAGAGCCGGGTCTGTTCAGGATGTAGCATGGGCGCATTATCCAAAGGGAAAGTCCCCACCCAGAAGGGCGGCCCTGCGACAAGCAGCTCAGCCTGCCAGCTCAGTTGTGTGGAACGTGGTCGGAGGGGGCTCCCAGCACAGGGTTTGAATCTAAACAATGAAAGAAGGGAAAGCAAAAATGCAAAGCCATCACCCCTCATTTAAATAACAACAATTAAGTCACTGTTCAAAACTTTCTGGTTTGCATATGCAAATTGTGTTTTGCTCTCCCTCTGGAAGCCGGAGCTCACAGCTGCATGAAAAATATCTGGTTTATGAAGTTTCTCCAGGTCTTCACAGGGTAATGCTCAATTAGGCTGAATTCACTGAGACCTGGTGTTGCTTTAAGTTGGCCTTAAACGCCTGCATGGCACTGTTTACCTCTCGGGGCCAGGAGACAGCAGAGGAGTTAAGGTGCTTGCCTTGCACTAGGCTAGCCCAGGCACGACCTCCCCCCACACACGCACTGCCCCCCCCACCCCACCCCCCCACACACACCGACCTTCTGAGCACAGCCAGAAGTGTTCCCTGAGCACAGAGTCAAAAGCATGCCCAGAGCACTACCTATAGGTGTGGCAAAAAATTGTAGATGTGAAATTATAAAACTGCTCAAAGAAAATATATGAAAAATGTCCTGAATGTTAACTTGGGAATTAAAAAATAATAATAATACCAAAAGCAAAGAAAACTGATGCAAAAATAAACAGGTTGAACCATACAAAACTGAAACCTATTCTGCCAACTTTTCAACAGTCCAGGACACAGAAGAAAATATTTGTAAGCCCCATCTATAGGAACTAGTACAGGAATTAATAAGGGATTAACATTCAAAATGCAAAAAGTACTCTTACAACTCAGTAGGAAAAAAATACTTAGTGGCAAAGGACGTCACTAGTATTTCTCCAGATAAGATATGCGAGTTCCGGGTTATACAAAATGATGTTTGGTCCCACCAGTGTCAGGGGTGCAGATGGAAGTGAAGGAACTGGCCCCTCACACCGGGCAGACTCAGCTCCCCAGAAAGGGGGGGGGGAGCCTTGTGAGGGAGGAAGCAGGAGCAGGGCCTGTGTGGGGGCGGACAGGCCTGCTCAGGTGTGGAAGGAAAGCCAGATCAGAGAGAGTTCAAACCCTCTGATCCCTGTCCCTCTGACCCCTGTCCCATGTCCGCTGTCCCTCTGACCCCTGGCCCTCTGGCCCTCTGACCCCTGACCCCTGTCCCTCACTGCAGCTCTATTTACAACCAACAAGCAACGCCTAAGGGAGACTCAGTGCTGGAGTGCTCACGCTGCACGGGGCCTACAACGCAGCCCAGCACTGCCCACAGCTGACAGCCAGCCCAGCACTGCCCAGCACTACACCTACAAGCCCCGGGCGTGAATGTCCCCCGGGGTCCCCTGTGGCCACTTCAGAGCCTTCTCTGGAGTCCCCTCCCCTGAGGTCTGGCTGGGCTGCCTTCGGACTTCTCGCAGGAAGCGCCTGTCTGTGTGCCATGCCGTGTCCATACCATGCCGTGTCCCTGCCCTGCCGTGTCCCCGCTGTGCGGTGCCCTCGCCTGCTGTGTCCGGCTGATGCCCTGCCTGCCCTGGGCCCCCAGCACCCCCCACCCACCCCTGGGCGGCTCCTTGTGGCTTATTCCCCTCAGGCCCACCGAGGACCTTCCCTCTTCCCCTACTAGGCGTCAGTTGCCTGAAGGCTCTTGGCTCTCAGCCAGTGAGCACTGAGGGTGGGCAGGCCTGCTGGCCCTCCAGGTCTCCACATGCTGTAGTCTGGCTCCAGCACTGGCCTTTCCAGGTGATCCCGGACCCCATGCTGAGGGTCCCGTGGCTTCTTCCCCCCAGAGGCCTCATCCCAGCAGCCCCCACGCAGGACCTCCTCCCCCTCCTCCTTCTGGGGGCTGCATCTTTGCTCTGGGTGAGCCCCTTTCCTGCGGCATGTCCCCGGAGGCCCCTCCCCACCTCAGAAAGAGGCTGTGGAAAGCCCCGCTCTGGGCCCTCTCCGGGCACTGCCTCAGTGCGAGGCTCCTACTTTGTAGGGCCGGGACTCAGGCTCCCGGGAATGTGGGGGCCACGGGTGCAGGGATCAAGTCGCAGCCGCCATGTGCGAGGCACGTGCTCTGCCACTGTTCCTCCTCTCCAGTCCCGGATGCATGCGAATACACATGAACCCTAATGACCAGTTAGGACACCCGCCTCCAGAATTCACTGCTCTCACAAAGTGGCTCCGAGTGGCCTCCGCAGGCCATTCCTGGGGGCTGGAGGAACAGAAACCAGCCTAGCTCAGGGTCTGCCCAGCCTGGGGACTGGGAAGAAACAGCAGGCTCAAGGGCAGGGACTGGGGCTTGTCCTTTTAAAGGGAGGAATCAGGGAAGCCTTCATAGAGGAGGCATCACTGAGGCTGGGCTGGCGGGCAGAGGTGGCATGACAGGGCCCTGCCCAGGACAGGCTGCAAGATCCCCGAGGCAGCAAAGCTGGGCTAGCTTGTGCGGGGCTTCCTCACTCCCGCTGCCATGTTTGCCTCACATGCAAATGGCCCACGTAACTCCCTGTCCACACAGGGGCCGTCCGCAAGTAGCCATCAACCACCCCTTTCCTCCTCCACGCGTGCGCTCTGCTCTGGGCAGTGTGGGTGACCTCAGGGGGGCCGGGCAGGGCAGCTGGGGCCAGGCCTCCCCCGACGGCACAAGGCCCTGGGAGGCCTCAGGGGAGCAGAGTCTGTAGAACGGGCTTCACCCAGGAGGTTTCTGTGGACGGTCTTAGAACACCCATGGGGTGCTGGCGCTTGGCCCCCGCTCCAGGGGACACCCAGACGGGCTCCCATGGGGGGGAGATGCAGACACGACTCCCTCTGAGGGGACACCCAGATGGGCTCCCACGGGGGGAGACACAGACACAACTCCCACTGAAGGGAGACCCAGGTGGGCTCCCACTAAGGGGAGACCCAGACGGCTCCCACTGAGGGGAAACCCTGACATGACTCCCACTGAGGGGAGACCCAGACATGACTCCCACTGAGGGGAGACCCAGATGGACTCACACTGAGGGGAGACCCTGACATGACTCCCACCGAGGGGAGACCCAGACAGCGCCCACCGAGAGGAAGTCCAGAGGCTCACAGCTGGAACTCCCGTGGTGCCTTTGTCTTGGCGGTGAGGGGCACGCAGCTGCTGGACTCGGGGACCGTGTGGTGCTGAGGCTCGTCCCAGCTCAGCTCCCTCACGATGGTTTCCTCTCAGGTTCCTCCACTGGGCTCAGCCAGAGGACAGCCCAGGCCGACCCACAACGTCCCCCGTGGGGGAATCGGAAGCTCACCTGAGGAGATTCTCTCCTGTCTCCAGGACTTGAACTGAGGCACCCTCTGGGGCTGAGAAGGTGCTGGAGCCTGGTGATGCCCACGGCTGGGTGAACAGATGGGCGGACAGGGGCTCTTCCAGTGGCCACAGGCTGCTCTGACTCACAAGGGCGCTGGGCAGCGGCTGGTTCCCGGCACCCAAAAGTCACCCGCTCAGCGCTCAGGAAAACTCTGCTCAGGCGGCTCCACTTCCCTCCAACATACTCTCAGTGACACTTTTTCTATTTTCTAGTGGAAATTGTAACCACAGGTTACCACATTTTCTTTCCTGTGTTTGAAAACCACATGTGTTCTAGTGAAAACATCCAGGGTGCGCGCTCAGGTGCAAGGCCCAGGGGGGGAGGCGGCCGCTGTGATGCTCGGGCCCGGTCCCTGCCACTGTTCTGACCCTAGTGCTTTCTGAGGAGACAGTAACTGTGGACAGAGACGACACAGGCCTGGGGGTCGTGTTCTCAGGCAAGACTTGGGTCAGGAGACAGGCCAGTCTCTTCAGACACTGCCCAGCAATCCCTGATGCTTATCCAGGTCATGGCTTCTCCCCCGGTGGGGAGGCATTGGTGAGGGAGCGAGGCCACAGGGCGGCAGAGGCACAAGTGAGTTCCACGGCCCAGTCTCACTCAGCAAAATGGCAAGGGAGGTGGCATCAGTTTGGGACTTTTCTCTTGGGGCTAAGAACATAAAGGAACGATTTTAGCTTAGGCCGGAGATGGTTCTCCCTTCTGCCCAAGACAGAAATGGAATCTCAACATATTTCTATTTGTGTTTTGGGTACCCCGGGTGGTGGTCGGGGCTTATTCCCGACTCTGTGCTCAGGGGATCATTACACACAGTGCTCGAGGAATCATCTGGGGTGCCGGGGACCAAACCAGGGCTGGCCACGTGCAAGGTAATCTGCCTCTAGACTATCCCTCCAAGCCCTGAATCTGCAGAGTGGGCATAGAAGCATGACACTCAGGCAGAGCAGAATTTTAGGAACCTCTGTCAGCACAGGGAATGAGCTCATTGCAGGTGGCAATTCAGGATCCCCTGAACACCACCAGGTGACACACACACACACACACACACACACACACACACACATACACACACAGAGAGAGAGAGAGAGAGAGAGAGAGAGAGAGAGAGAGAGCAAGCAAGTAGAAATTCAGTCTTTGACACTCAGTGGAACATGTGAAAAGCCACAAGGCAGGCAGCTGCAGCTGCCTTGAGCGTGGGTCTGGTTTCCTCAGCCCTGCCGCTGTGTTCCTGTGAAAGGTGGAGTTGAAGCCTGAGCAGCCTATTACTCTGGCCCTGCTGAGCCCCGGGATACCCCCAAGTCCTGAGGTGTAGCAGGTCAGCCCCAGGACAAAGGGCCTCAAGGCACAGCCTTTCCTCCTCTTGCAGGGAGAGAACTTTCATAGCATGATTAAAATTGGACCTGCGGTTCTGCAGAACGTCCTGAATTTAGGGGATGTTCAGAAGTCACTAAAGCCGGGAGCTGGGCAGCTGGGGCCTCCTCAGGCCCAGAGCCTCTGCCCGGCCTTACAGAGCGGGCCACTCGGGACACGTAGCACCTCACCTCCGTTCCCAGCCGTGCAAACTGCAGGCGATTCCCCTGGAAGGGAGCGAAGGGGAGTCTGTGTGGGCTGCAGGGCTGGGTCCTCACAGCCGACCTCCACTCTTCACAGCGTTGCTGGTGGGTGATACCAATTTCTGTCATTTAGTTCAAAGCAGAAGAGCTGAACCTATTTGGAGCAGCGAGAGTGCACCAGTCGCCTGGCTCAAATTCCTCCTTGTAATTCCTGGAAAAACAGAAAATCAACAGAGCCAGGGAAAACCACAACTGCAGTAACCTACGGGCCGGGCCCCGTGTTTCAGCTCCACGTAGGAGGGCAAGGCCGGACACTCGCCCTGAGCAGCTACCTTGGCGTTCTGACGTGAGGGAGATGCGAAACCTCTATACATATTTTTAAATGTGCCAAGATGAATATTCATTACTCTATAATCACTGAGAGTTATTTTTAAAGTAAAATAACTCCAACACTTCTGCAGAGAGAGAAGAAGGTTGGGAAATGCGTCAGAAGATCCCTGTCTGTGGCCGAGGGGGTGGCAGGCCACCATCGGCTTCCTCTCCTCTGGGCAGCAGTGAGAGCATGCAGGTGCACGTGTAGCTTATCAGAGGAATTATCAGAAAAACAATTGTTCAAAGCCACCATCTGAGTCTGGTCCCTGTTCCTATCCTGGGCAGTGAGTCCAGTGAGAGGCCCTGGGCCCTCCTAGATCCCGGCTCGGTTACCCGCCCTCTCTCGGCCTCAGAGATTAGACAGGGCTTGAGGCGGCCGGACTGGCCATGTCCTGTACTGCGACCCAAATTCTCTGTACAGGGTGGCTGATGGGCTGAGCACAGCGCTGCGGGGATTTCTCGGCTTGGTTCTGCCCATGAGACCCCACAGGACGTGGCTCAGGTTTCCCCTCGGAGACCCTGCAAACAAACCTCAGAGGCCAGGCCCACGGGAGCTGCCCCGGTTGCTTGTCAGAGTTCGGGCAATGTGCTGTCTCTGCCGATTCCCACGCGGGTCCCATGGCTTCTCTTGAGCGCATCCACATTGCACTCAGAGGAGACAAGCAAGACTCCCTTGCTCTTTGCTTTTTCTGTTGCCCGCATGCAAAATACATGAATCATTAAACACACTGGTTTTTCTTTACTGCCAGAGCACATTCGGTTTGGGGTAATTGGGGCACATGTGCGCCGCGTTTAACGGGTAAAGGGAGCTCGAACATCTGCTCGCGGGAGGCGCGGCAGCCCATGACTGCCTTGGCCAACTCCTGCTAAACTTGCGTCTTTTGTTTGCTGTCTCTGCCCGAGGACAAGCAGAAGCAGGAGGAAAGATTCGCTGGACTCTACACCACATAAGCCAGTGGAAATTTCGAGAAATGACCATCTTGGGAGTCTTGAACAAAACCAAACACTCACTACCAGGGTGAGAGGCTGGGGTTGAGGTGGGGTTCAACAGGGCCACATGGCCAGGTCCACCCTCCTGAGCCTCGTTCAGCCTCGGTCTGATGCCAGCAGGAGAACTTCCTTCCCTGTCGCCCCAGCAAGGGACTTGAAAGTAAACGGCAGAGCAGGTGGTGCGGCCAGGGAGAGCCAAGAGATGCGAGCGTCCCTGGGCACCCGCACAGCCCCAGAGAATCCCAAATCACTCCTACCACAACCCACATTAAGGCAGCGATCTGTGTGTGAGCGAGCACTGGAGGCGCATTCCAGCGCTGGCAATTACAGCTTCCTTCTAATTGAATTTTACAGCTGGAAGAAACCCAGCAGATGAGTCCGTCGAGACCAATGCACTTTGTGTGTGTGTGTGTGTGTGTGTGTGTGTGTGTGTGTGTTTCTGCTTGTGCGTGTGCGTGTGTGTGTATGCAGAGGAATCAGAATGGTAACAGTCTGTCTGAGGGTCTGGAGCAGAGGAGAGGCCAGCGAGAGGGCCCACTTTGCTGCTGGCCTTTGCAAGAGTCCAGAAGCTGGGTGGGAAGCAACATGCCATCTCTCTCCCGGGCTGTGGACCCGTGTCTAGTTGCAGGTTTTGAAGCCACACTCAGCACATTCATGACAGACGGAGCCACTCCTCTGCCTCTTCCTCCTGCACTCAACAAATTCATTCTCTGAACTCGACTCATCCTTCCAGGGAGCTCCCCCAGATGCCCGGTCTCGGGGCAGAGCTGCTGCCTTCATGTGGCTGGGAGAGAATCAGGGCGTGGGCAGCATCAGATCCTACATTTGGGACATTCGGGTTTTTGTTTCAGGACCTGCCCTGCAGTGCTGAGGCTTCCTCTTGCTCTGTGCTCAGAGATCTCGCCTGGCGGTGTTTGGGGACCGTCTGTGGGTCAGTGGTCTGAGGAGGCTCAGCCTTAACCCCTGCATCATCTCCCCGGCCCCGTGGACCAATCATTTCTGTCCATTTGGGGCCTTTTCCTTGTGCCAATTTCCCTGGACACTCCACAACCACGACTATATCTGTGGCCCTCAGAATCACTGCCCTGCACCTGGGCACATGCCTGACCCACACTCAAGTCCAGCCTCTCCAATGCCCCCCTCCCTCCGCAATGGTCGCTCGCTGGATGCCTGGCCCCATGGCTGAGTCTCACGGAAGGGCTCCTGGCCCCCCGACAGTGCCCAGGAGCTGCCCTGCCATTGGGTAGGAATGAGAAAAGGAAGCACAGGGCCTTCCCTTCCACAATTCACACATGAGACTTCAGGGGACGATTTGCATCTGTGTTAAAGGGGCACTGATCACCTCTGACACACTGAGTCACAGACTCTCGAGGTCCTTGGCGTCCCTGTCCAGCCACTGACCTTCAAAAATCACAGAATCAAAAGGGTCTGAGGAGCCTCATCCGGAACAAGGCACAGCGCCATGTGTCGTGGCTTCCCTGCTTAAGGAAGCAGAGGGACAAACGCGTGCTCAGCTTCATTCTGTTGTAACAAGAAGCGTTGATGCACAGGGGAAATGAGCTACTTAACTGCTCTGCATCATTAAAGATGGATTTTGTTTTATTTCCTCTGGTTGCCTTAATTGGGTATTTTAACTCATTATAATTTTCAAATTGGCCAGTTCGCCATGTGTTAATTCTTTTGTTCTCAAAACCGTTAGGAATAAGGACAGCAGGCATACACACACACACACACACACACACACACACACGCAAACACACAAACATATACTCACACACATGCAAATACACACATATACACTGACACACATGGAAACATACAACCATACACATACACATGTAAACACATACACACACACACTATTAGTGTTTTGAGAGTCAGGCAGTAACGTCAGCTGGTCTATTTCTAGGTGAATGACAACAAAAAAAATCATAGAT
The DNA here is from genome assembly GCF_029834395.1 of Sorex fumeus. Lineage (NCBI taxonomy): Eukaryota > Metazoa > Chordata > Mammalia > Eulipotyphla > Soricidae > Sorex > Sorex fumeus. Next base: position 7,798,904 of record NW_026606083.1, on the reverse strand, counting down.
TTGGGGCTTAACAGACTAAAAGTCAATCCAAGTCCCCCCCCATAACCACCCCCCCCCACTGGGGCTAAGCTGGGCACCGCGTCCGTAAACCAGGAGGGTTTTGCCCATCCCCAGGGCCTCAGTGTGAGCAGCAGCAGAGCCCAGCACTGGCCACGCTCTTAAATGAGACATGAAGCCTCCTCTCTGCACGTCGAAGGGTTTCAGTCTCTGGAGGGCTATGTGTGTCCCCTTCCCTGCTGGCGGGAGGTGGGAGGTGACCGCCCCCTCCAGGAGCCAGGCTGATTGTTTCCGCCCCTGGAGTTTAGAGCTAGCACCTAGCGCTAACCTCTCTGACTTCTATTGAGTCCCTTGCCCGCCCCCCAAGGGACGGAGAAGGGAAACTCCCCTCACTGGTGCCAGGTGTGATCTGAGCCCCTGCTCTGCTCTGTTCGGAATCTCTGACACTCTCTGGACCCATCTCCACGGCTCTGCCTATTTCTCCGGTGTTGGCTGGGGGAGGGCACTGTCCTCCCAGCCCGTGCTGCTTCTCCAGGGCCACACTTAGGGGAACCCCAAGGACAGCATGGCTAGACTCCAGGGTCCCCCGTGCCTCCCCCCACCACCCCGGGGTGCCTAGGCCTCTGGGAGGTGTACCAGGAGGCACAGAGCCGCTCCCCCCACACACAGTGGCCCAGCACGTTTCCAGGAAGGAAGGAGGCAGCGAGGAGAGATGGGGTGTCTTACATGACGCCTGGCCCTCGCCCCCACACCCACGTGGAGTCCTCGCCAGGAAATGCTGTTTCTTCTTCCAGGAAGCCCAGCACCCTGCCTAGCACACACGGCCTGAGCTGAGCCAGAAAGACCAGCAGCAACAGAGGGCGGGGGTGGGGCGAGGCCCAACCCGACACTCTCAGGACAGGTACTCGTGCTGGCGGTCGGAAACCCCCTTTCTGGACCTCCAGTGGCTGCCTCTCCTCAGACTCCGGGCCTCTGAGGAGTCCAGCTAGCATAGGACTGAGAGACGAGGGGGCTAGAGAATGTGTGGGAGGGGCTCCGGGAGCTGCTGGTTTGGGACTGCAGCCCCTTCTTCCCCTCTGGGCAAGCCCCTCACCTCCCAACGACCGAGGGGTTCTTATCTGTAACAGACCTGGGAGTGCACCGCAGGCAGGGGCTCTCCCTTCCCTATGCCAGAGTGACGCTTCAGAGGAACAGGCAGGCTCTGAGGATCGCGTCCCCCATCCCTGCCAGCCAGGCCACACTGTTCTGGGAGGGAAGCAGATGGGGGTGGGGGGGACACGCTTCAAAGTACGGCACAGCCAGCAGGACGGACGACACCTCAAAGCCAGCCCCAATGGCGGATGACAAGAACATCAGGGCCCTGCACCTAACCGTCTCAAAATAGTGAGACAAGAAATGGGGGCAGAGCGGGGGCTGGTCTCCCTGCCCTGCAGTGTGGACAGTGCCCATTCTTCTGCCACGTGATGGTTTTTAGGAGGTCTGAAGAAGTCACAGCAGGCGTCTGGAACTGGAAGGTTCCCTGTGAATCTGCAGAGGCTGCGGACTTCTCAGTAGGGACTGGGAGGGATGGGCAGGGCATGGGGGGGGGGGTGCTGCTTCAGTCCTGCCCCTGGTTCCAGCCACAGATACCAATTTCCCACCAAATTTCAGCAGCAAGTGTACAGTGAGCAGAGTGGATACCCCACCCATCACAGCCCCCCCCCCCTGGAACCTTCCCAAGTGGCACTGGGTTCTGCTAAACTATCCTGACTGGAGGGGCAGCTGCTGCTGCTAGCCACTAGACCACCACACAGAAGAGAGAAGGACCCCGTTCCTGGCACACAGACTTTCATTCTGGTGGGCTACTGGCAGGCCCTCTGGTTTGCAGCCTGCAAGTCTCTCTCTGCTGCATCTGGCCCAGTCCAGGACTCTGCTCTTTTATACCTTTTAATCTTGCTTCCTCTAAATAAAAACAAAACAAAACAAACAAAAAAACACGGGGATGGACGGGTACCATTCTATCTCTGGTATTGGGATATTGTAATAACACAAGTTCTGGAATAAGTCTTAGCAGTCATGTGCAATGGGGAGAGAGCAGCCACGGCAGAGCTTTGTGCTGGGAAGGAGCTGGAGCTCCGTGGGCGCGGGGTGACCCGCCCTCCTGTCCTTCCCCAGACCCAGCAACCCACCCTCCCCTCTCCCCCCCTCCCTGTCACCCATTGCCCTTGACCTTCCTTTGTTCCCCCTCCTACGTTTGGCTACAATCGCCCTTCCAGGCCCTCCGTTTGCAACTACGTGTGGGAGGGCTCGGGGAGCAGGGGGGAGATGTTTTATAGGGTCCAGGCAATTTCCCTGAGCCCAGGGGGCAAGGATGGAGGGCGAGCGGCCAGGGCAGGATGAGGATGGAGGGTGGAGCAGGGACGGAACTGGGGGTGGGGCCGAGTGTGGGTGGTGGGCGAAGCCGGGAGCTGTGGGCGGGTTCGACGGAGGGTGGAGGGCGGGGCCGGGCATTGTGGGCGGGGCCTACTGAGGGCGGAGGGCGTGGCCCGGGGCGTGGGGGCGGGGCTGAAGGCGGGTATAGGGTGGGGCCGGGAGCGCTGAGGGCGGTGCTGAGTGCAAGTGGAGGGCGGGGCTGGAAACCGGGGCGGGGCCTAGTGAGAGTGGTGGGCGTGACCTGGAGCTCGGGGCGGGTTGAGGGCGGTGGCTGGACCTGCGAGCTCTTGGGGGGCGGGGCCAGGCGTCTTGGGGGCTGGGCAGGGGCGGGGCGAGGGCGGTGGCGGGGCGCGGACGTGCGAGCGCCCCCTGGCTGCCGTGTCCGCGGTGCACATCCCTCCGGCCGCCGAGCGCGCTCACCGCCCGCCCGGAGCAGCGGCCGCCGCAGGTAGGGGGGCGCGGGCGGGAGGGCGCTCCGGGGCCCCAGGCGGGAAACCCCCGCCGTGCGGGGCCGAGGAGGGGATACGGGGCCCCGGCCGGCGGCGTGCGGACTTCGGGTCCCGGTTGCGGCGCGGCCGTGCCGGCCCCTTGCGTGCCACGGTGCTAAGTTTGCGCCCTGGGCAGCCTGGCAGAGGGCAGGAGCGGCCGGGGCTGGGGGACGCCAACCTGGCCGTCCGGGGGTCACGGCTGTCGCCTTGGCAGGGAGAAGCATCCTCTGCCGGGACTTTCCGGCTCTGGGCAGCCCCGCCGGCTGACCCCCAGCTGGCCAGTGTCCCCGCCGCCTGCGCCCCCGGGTCCCGGGAGCGGGGAGGTTCCGGGGACCCGTGCGCCCAGGACCGGACTCGGGCGCAGCGGCCCCGACGGTGGCCCCGGGGGGCTCTCTGCCCTTCCCCGGAGGGCACATCCGGAGCCCGCCCGGGGTCAGCCCGGGCCCCGGCACCTGCCCGCCGGCGGATGCTGCGCTCGCTCCGAGAGGCTGTCGGGGGCAGGAGTGACATTTGCTTGGGCGGCGGCCGCGCGTCTGAAGCTCCGCAGGCTGCCCCGCCGCGGGCTGCCCCCGCCCGCCCGTCCGGACCCCTGCCGTCTCCCCCTCCACGGCACCCCCCAGTGCCCCCTGCCCTGGCAGTGCCCCCCGCCCGCCTCTTCCTGCAGTCGCCTCTGGCCCTGAGCCCCTGGCCCCGAGCCCCCACGTCGCCTCCGTAATTTCCTCGGAAACTTAGGAACTGGATGCGGGGTGGGGTCGGGGGAGCCCTGGGCCCCACTTTGCCCTGCTCACTTCGGCCCTCCCTGGGATGGGCTCCCGACAGGTGCCCTGCAGCCCAGGCCCCCCTGAGAGTCCCCACGCCGGGGACTGCTGCCTATAGTGACTGTTTCCGCCCAGGTTTGCGGCTCTAACGGGGTACGGGGTATGGGGGTGTGGCGCCGGGGTCGCTCTTGGAGCCGCGTGGGCAGAGCCCTGTCAAGGGTATTTCCCAGAGGGACCGCAGGTGCACGGGGCCGGGCTGGCTCTGGGCATGAGGGCTTAGGGTGCAAGGCTGTGGCTGGCATGGGGAGCAAAGCTCCACAAAGCTCCTTATAAACGATGCTGGCGTGCCCGGAGACTGGCTCTCCTCTAACGGGCTCTGCAGGCCCCTGACAGACACAGGGCTCTGCCCCGCACTTGCTGCCATGCTCCTTAGGCATGGGCGATTCAATCTCATTCTAGACAGTTTCAACCTTTTGTTTGTTTTAAAAGCAATTCTCCTCCAAGTTATTTAAAATGAAAACTCGGTGTGGTTTTTTAAAACCCAGATAACATTACCTAAACAAGAATTCACATTTATATCATTTTTGGTTGGGAGGATGGTTCTCCCAAGCAGAGCTCAGGAGATGCGGGGCCCCCTGCTGAATCTCGGCCCATCAGCCTGGGTGGTTCAGTGCACGGGTGCTGCTCAGCCCCGCGGGGTGGGGGTCCTGTGTCAGTGTGTGGGGCTGGAGGTGCCCAGAGCCCAGGTGGTGGCAGGGGAGCTCATTTGGGATCATGGTGGGCCCCCGCCACATGACCCAGGCCTAAATCAGCAGGTCACTGGAAACAGGGACAGACCCCCGTGGTGCCGTCCCAAGCCTGGTACTTCAGTGCCCGCATCCCCCGGTCCTCCCTGCTGCAGCTGCTCCCTCACCACTGCTCGAGCCTGCAGGGGACACGGGGGACTTGCCGAACATCACTCAAGCAGAACGGCTGGGAGAGCGGGATCCGTCACGGCCCCCCGGGCACTGAGCCTGCCATGGACTTAGGGCCAAGTCCTGCCACACTGTGGGCACCAGATGCTGCCAGTGACCACAGGGCAGTTTGATGGACTGGGAGGTGACCGAGTGACAGGTGGTAGACGCAGCATTGTTAGGGGAGTGCACCTCGGTGGGTCTTCACAGCACCTCAGTCCTGGCTGCCGTGGGCAGAGGATGTCCCCTCCTGCCCCTGGGGGGGGGGCCCTCAGCTCTGGGGGCTGGTGAGTGGGAGATTCGGTGCCCTGGGGCCCGCCCAGCACTGTCCACAGTGCTTCTTGCAGACAGAAACTACCCCAGGAGACACTAGACCCCCCTGCTCTCCACCTTGCCGGGCACGTCTGGCGGTGGGAATCGTGCGGGCGTTTGTCCATTTCTATGTCTCAGGAGCTGAGACCCGCCAGCACCTGTGCTGTCCTCTGGAGTCTCACTCTCCATCCTCTCGGGCAGGAGTACCCCTCTGTGGGCACCAACGCTCAGCCTGCCCTTCCCTCAGCCCTGTGCTGGTCTGCTGTGAGCCGGGGATCAGGGCATGGCTCTCCGCAGCCCTGTTGGAAGCCCCTGTCCTCACCGGATGGGCCCAGCTGCATTCCGTGTCGGCCTGTGTGTTTTTCTCCAGACCTGCCGGACCTTCCCCCTGGCCGGAACCCCTGGTCCATCCCCACCAGCCATGCCCAGGGCCGCAGCCACCCCTGTGGTCTGTGGAGAATGTCTCTCCTCACGGACCAGTGGGGACTGACGGCCTGGAGCCTGCTGCCGGGCACTGGGCTCTCCCTGAAACCCCTTGGCTCACACACCCTCGGGGGCAGAATCGTGGCTGCAGCTGTGCTCAGAGCCACTAGGAAGCCGCAACGGCTCCTCAGACTCAGTTCCCAAAAGGCCCCTCTCCCCGGGGTCAGGCCACGGATGTGGGGGTCTCCCTGGGGCCATGCCGCAGGCGCGGGGGTCTTATCCAGGTCAGCCAAGAGTCCAGCGAGCCCAAGGTGGGCAGCAGAGCTGGGCAGGAGATGCGGTGAAGGTGCAGTGCCCTCTCACAGGTGGTCAGAACCAGGCTGAGAATCAGGGACAGGCTCCGCGGCTGTCCTGGTGCCCGCAGGCCCCATGGCCTGTCCTCGGGGCTGTGCTGAGGGGCTCAGCATGCTCGCTGCCTTGTATCCGCTTCCTCCTGTGAGCAGCAAAGCACCAAGGACCCCTGTGGAAGGCTCTCCTGTGATGGGCTCCGCAGGCCCCTGACGCTGCTGGCCATCTCCTGGGAGGGGCCAGAACACAGGAGTCCCCACATTGTGCCGAGTGAATGTGTCACAGGGGACAGGCCTACATGTGGGGAGTGGGTGTCAGAGTCTTGGTCCAGAGGTGTCGGCTTGGCGAGACCTGGGGTGGGCAGCAGTGAACTGGGCAAGAATGTTCCAGAAGTGGGGGAGTGCCTGGCCAAAGGGACCGGGACATTCAGCGAAGGATAAGGAGTGCCCGGCCTGTGGAGAGGGGCCCTTCAGCCAAGAGGACTTAGCCAGGAAGGGGCCGGGGTGTGGGCATGGGGATGGGGGCGCAGTGCCACGTGGAGCAGCTTGGCTGAGCCCACCCCGCGGTGCCCCTGTAGAATGTGGCGGGAGGGGGACAAGCAGGCAATACCCCACCTGGGCAGCCGCCTGTCCACGCACTGGGCTGACCTTGGACCCTTCCCATCAGGTCTCGCCCAGCCCTGCTGTGTCTTGGGGGGTTATGGCAGTGGGACGGCTCCCCACTCCCGCCAGATGCTCAGTCTCCCCCCCCCCACCCTCCCCCCCGGTAAGGCAGGTGTAGGTCTGTCCATTCTGTGGACATGGGCGGTTGTTGTGGTTCTGAGCCTGTTTCCTCGCGTGGGGGCTGTGTTCAGGAGTGTGGGGGCTGCGGGCAGGGGGTCCAGGGCTGCACATGGTGCTCCGGGGACAGGAGGGTCCTGGGGTCAGACTGGGCTCAGGCCCAGACAGCTCCCTGGCCGGGCACTGACTCATGCTCCCAGTCTGTCAGCGCCCCCAGGACGCCCCTCTCTGAGACAGCTGTGCGGGGCACGGGGGCTCTGCAGTTGCCTCCAGCTCCTCCCGGGGCCAGGATTGGGGTGCGACCCCAGCAAGACAGGCACACAGTGACACGCCCTCCCCAGCCACCACCAGTCCTGCCTGATGTCCCTGGAGGAGCCCTCAAGGGTCTCGCCTCCTCTGGGGGTCTCGCTTCTGGGGCCTCAGACCCCCGTCCTCCGGGGGGGTCCCACCTCCTCTGGGGGGCTTTACCTCCTCTGGGGGTCTCACTTATAGGGCCCCAGCTCCTCCAGGGGGGCCCCAGCTCCTCCAGAGGATCTCACCTCTTCTGGGGAATTCTCTCCTCTTCTGTGCGGTCTCACTTCCTCCAGGGGGGATGTCACCTCTCTGGGGGATTCTCACCTTTTCTGCGGGGTCTCACATCCTCCAGGAGGTAGATTTACCTCCTCTGGGGGTTCTCCCCTCCTCCGAGGGGCCACTTGCTCCGACTCAGTTTTCCCTGAGTTCTGTGGCTCGTGGGTCTCTGTCCTGCCACCCGTGGAGTCTACTTCTACCGAGTGTTTATTTGTGTCAGAACCCAGGGTGGGGTGGGGACTTTCTCTCCAGAGGGTCACTCCTGACTCTCACTGTTGTCTGGGGACGGTCCCCACCCGGACTCACCCGCAGTCTCCATGAGTCACTAGCATCCACTCTCACGCTGGTGCTGCCCATCCCTCCAATAGCTGTGGACACGTGGGGCCCATTTCCAGGGTGTTGCCAGGCGCGTGCCAGGAGCCGGATCCCAGGAGCGTTACTCAGCATGGCCACTGTCAGGAGACAGGCTCCGGGGGAGGAAACAGGGCCAAGGGTCACCCACGTGGCCCGCAGTGACCCCGGCGTCCTGGCCCCTCACCTGCTTGGCCTGCAGGGGCTCGGTGGGGTCAGAGCTGCGAGCCAGCTCCCTGGGCAGTGCCAGTCACACTCAGGGCCTCCCTTCCCTGAGTCCTCACAGCCGGCCCTGCGCCCGCACGCCCTGGGTGCTTTCCTGCCTCCCCGTCCCCGAAAGTCCTGCCTGGCACGATGTCTCAGTTTCTCCCCTCAGCTGGCTCCTGGACCACACCCCCAAACACCTCCCTTCCCCCCAGGTCTTCTGGGTCCTCCTCAGAAGCTGGGCCTGCTGGCATGGACCCCTCCCCCCTGCTGCATCCCTGGGCACGGTCCCCCAACTCCTGGGCGCCTCCCCCACAGCTTGCCAAGCCCAGGGGGTCGCAGCTGGCGCTCTCCATCCGGCTCAGCTCAGGGAATCCAGGCTGGGAAAGGCAGCGCTGGTGGCCGGGAAGAGGCCTGGGGAGCAGCCTGCGTCGCTCGGCGTCACGGATGCTTACTGGGCATGAGAGACGGCACCCCTGGAATGCTGTCAGCCCGAATAGAGGCACTTGCCCACACAGCTCAGGCCGCTATCCCTTCCTCGTCCGGCCTGTGGGCATTAACAGGACACGGAAGCACCCGGCGGAGAGCCGGGGAGGAGAGGGGAGCCCGGAGGACACGCTCGCCTGCAGGTGCTACCCAGATCGCTGACCAGCCACTAGCATGGGCTGTTCCAACTCAGCAAGTAAACCCGAAGGGGCCACAGCTCCCCAGAGGGGGGCAGGCAGGAGGAGGGGCAGGGGTACGGGTCAGCCCCCGCCTGGAGCAGGCTGAGGAGCAGAGAGGGCCCTGTGCCTGGAACACACGCATGGCGTCACCCTCCTGAGAAGCGACAGGTCTTGGCTCGTGGGAACCCCGCCGCCTCGTGAGACCCGTCTCCAGGGCGAGTGCCGGGGGGCGTGGCTGCTGGCTGGAGCGAGGCCTTGGTTCCAATCCCCGGCACACCCACATGCCAAGCGAGAGCCTGGCTACCCTCCCCAGGATCCCTGGCCATAGTGTGCCACCCCCGCCCGCCCCCACAGCACACCATCGCCCAAGGTCCATGCCCTGGGCACAGTGAGGGAGACAAGCACCCAGCTCAGAGAGGGCCACCTGGTCTGAGCAGAGGGAGGGCAGGGCCACTGGTGCGAGAGGCAGGTGAGCTGTGTGTGTGTGGGGGAAGGGCTGGGCGGCCAGAAGGACTGTGGGCTGTCCCCTGTGTGCCACCTTAGAGGGGAGCCTCTGCCCCAGAGACTACTGACCAGATATGCGGAGAGGATGCTGAGACCTTGGACAGGACCCAGACCTGGAACAGAGTGCTGCCTGGACGTGGGGCATCTGCTCCTTACCCCCTCCACGGCCAGGCCCTCCCCACCTACCAGCTCCGGGCCTTGCCAGCGACCAGCTTAGGGCCACAGATCCTCTGAGAAATGCCAGCACCACCGACTTCTCGCACATTCTCCAGCCGATTAATGAGTAACCAAGGGCAAGTGGGGGCGGGGGGGCGCAGGGCGGGGAGGGGACCACAGACCACAGACGTGCTGCTTTACGTGCCTGAGTCGGTGCCTGGCGCATGCCCATCCTGGCTGTGTGAGCAGCCCGTGCCCCTGCCTGTGCCCCAGGAGCACAGTGTTGGTGCCCTCCTGGATCCGATTCCCATGACCCTGTGTGAGACCCCAGTGTCCTTCTCCTGCCCTCTGGATCTGTCCTCTGGTTGCAAATGGCAGATGCAAATGGCAGAGCCAGGGGGGTGTTCCCTGGGGCCCATCACCCGCCCACGGGCCTGAGGCTGTGGCCAGCTCTGGGCCTGCAGGGACCAAGCGGGGCTGCCCGTGGTTCTGTAGCTTCCGGGTGAGCCCCAAAAGCGGTGTCCCCAGCCTTCCTGATCAAGTGTCCGCTCAGGGCCCCGGCCTCCGCTGGGACCTTCTGTTTGGGCCACACCCAGCTGTGCTGGGGAGTCTCTCCTGGCTGTGCCCCGGGGGACTGTGCCAGGCAAGGCCGGGACCCAGGCTCACACACCAAGCTGAGGCTCTGCCTTGAAGCCCGTCCTGGCCCTTTCCATTGCATTCTCTGTGCTTCCCGGGAACCCTGTCGGGCCTGAGATTGCGAATGTTCCCCCATTCCAGTGGCTGTCCTTCTGCACTGGTGGATGTTTCCCTGGCTCTGCAGGCTCCATAGCCCCACGCGGTCCTGTCTGGCCCTGCTTTCCTTCCCTCGCGAGCACCAAACACATATCCGAGTCTGGTTTCCAGGCTGTGTTTCTTCTGCGTATTTTATGGCCATGGGTCTGACATGCATGTCCCGAATCCAGTTCTGAATTCATCTCCACGTTGGCTCAGTGTTTTGGTTTTGGGGTTTGTTTGTTTGTTTTCTGGCAGCTGCCCAGGTTTCCAGCGCCAGTTGGTAAAGAGACTTTCTTTGCTCCCTTGGTGGCTGGTAGCTTCTTTGTAAAATATTCCTCAGTAAAGTCCAGGATCGGTCATCGGCTAGTGATGGGGTGACAAGACAGGTGGGACCTGAGAAGCCACTTTCTCTGGGGAGAAAGGGAAGAAAGGCAGTTACAAGAAAGGAGCAGAGAAATGGCTTAGTTTCTGGCAAGAAGAGCCAAAAAAAAAAAAAAAACCAGCGAAGATGGAGAAGAGGTGGAAAGCAGGGGTGGATCCCAGAGAGCATCCCCAGAGGTGGAAGGCAGGGGCGGAGCAGGGAGAGTCCCCGGAGGAGACTGTGTCCGTGGGAGACGCCCCTCCCCTCCCCACCGCAGACACCAGTGTTGGGATCAGAAGGTCCAGCGGGCCAGGCACTCCCACCTTCCTTTCCATCCTTCACTGCGGATGGCTGCTGAGGGCCCAGGGGGCCAGGCTGGCCAGTGGCCCTGAGCGCTATGTCCCTGCCACAGCTGGCACAGCCATGAATGAGGTGGCGCGCACTCGGGGTTGCGAAGCCCCTCATCACCAAGAGGGGAGCCTGGTGGGCTCCGAGCGGTCCCCAGCTACAGGTCCAGCCCTCCAAGGGACGCCCCGGCCTAAATCCTGGGGAGACCGAGCTGCGCCCTTCTCTCTGGATCTCCCTCTCAAAGCACGGACAGCAGGCGGGAGCAGCTGCGGGCTGTGGGCGCAGGGCAGACCAGCTGAGAGCCCTTCAGTTCCGTGATGAAGTCTGGCTCTGAAGGAGCTGCCGGAAGGGCCTGGAAGCTTCCACCTACAGCTCATGTCTGCTGCTTCCCCGGCCAGGTGCCCGCGTGCAGGCTGGGGGCCTGGGACCCCCGCTTCCTGCCCGGCTTGTTTACTCGGCATCTTTCAGCTGGACGTGCCGTGGGACTCTATCCACGACGTCTGCCTTGAGGTGAGCTGTGGTTTTGCAAACTGAAAGTTGTGGGTCGCTGCAGGGCCTGTTGACGAAAGCGGCTCCCTTCTGCGGGGCGGGAGTGTGTTCGTCTTCATACGTGTGCGGGAAGCTGGGCTTCCGCCTGGCATCGGGGGGGACCCACAGCTGTGGGCCCTCATCCCAAGGCTCGCGGCCACCATGAATCCCACCAACTTTGGCCCGAGGAAGAAGAGCCTGAGCTGTGACTCTGGACTTGATTCTGTGGGTGGTGTTCGGGCTATGCCCGGGACCAGACCTCCTGGGGTTTCTGTGTCGGTATTTTCATCTGTTTGGGGGCCACCCCCGGCGGTGCTCAGGGATTGCTCCCACGAGTGCCCGGAGACCATGTGGGGCTGTGCCAGGACCCTCTGGGCACCCCTGTCCCCCAGCCCTGCCCCATTGTCATTTGGATGAGCCTTGTCCCATCTGCCGGTGACGGTAGGCTGCTAGTGGGTCTTTCTGAGTGGGGGACTCCTGTGACCGCGAGCCGCAGCCATCCCCCGCTGCTGGCCAGCCAGAGCTCCTTCCCGGGACTTTCTGGTTTCTCCGGATTCTCTGTCTCAGGCTCTGCCTTCAAGGAGGAGGAGGGAGGGGTGGGCTCTTCATCATAGCTGCCTGCTGGCTCTCGTCACCTGCCCCCCTCTGTCCTCCCCCGCCCCGCAGGGGACCGGTAGAGAGCTGGGGGCCCTGGAATGCACCCCTGGCCTGGGGCGGCTCTGTGACATTCCCCACTGGCAGTGGCTTGAGGCAGTGCTCCTGGGCCCTGGGCTGGCTGTTCCTCTGGGCCAGCCAGGAGGACAGACCCGAACTGGTGCTTTGTGTGTGGACAGCCAAGCCGGTCCCCCATGGGGCTCATGCACCTCCCATGGGCCCCCGTGTCCCCTCTCTCAGAGGCTCTCTGTCCATGAGGAATTCCTTTTGCCCCCCAGATCCATGAGTGACCCCCTCATTCACAGGCAAGTGGCCCTGTCCCTGTAGATGCAGCCTCGGGCACTGTGACATCAGTGTCGGGAAGAGGCATGAGGGGGTCCCTGCAGCCTCACCACCCAGCTGGCACAGGGACATGCAGGCTCTGCAGCGAGACTCTAGACACTGCCTGGAGGGTCCCAGACTCCCACTGCTAGGCGGATGGAGGGAAGGAAGGGTGCCTTGGTCATGCTCTGCTGGCCCCGGCCCTGCAGGCTTGTGGGGTTCTGGGGGTCGATCCAAGGGTCAAGGAAAGGCCACACCTAAGAGCCTGGGATTGTCCCGTCCTTCCCCAGGCCAGGCCCTGCAGAGACCCACAGCCCAGACCTCTGCCCCGTGGAAACAGGGGTACAGAGGCTCCATCCTGGACACTCCCCCACCCCACAGCTGGAGATCTGCATGGCTGCATGGCCGGAGCATGGCCGTGGCCTCCGTGCCCTGCTCACAGCCCTGAGTGCTGCATTCCTGGCAGACATAGCAAGAGCGTGACTCTGTGCGCTTTCCCATGGGAACCGCCAGGCAGGCGAGTCCTGGGAAGCGCAGGTTGTGCACCTGGAGAGGGCTGGACTCTGAGGTGGGCTGGACCCAGGAGAGGGCTGGACTCTGAGGTGGGCTGGACCCAGGAGAGGGCTGGACCTTGAGGTGGGCTGGACCCAGGAGAGGGCTGGACCTTGAGGTGGGCTGGACCCAGGAGAGGACTGGACCTTGAGGTGGGCTGGACCCAGGAGAGGGCTGGACCTTGAGGTGGGCTGGACCCAGGAGAGGGCTGGACCTTGAGGTGGGCTGGACCCAGGAGAGGGCTGGACTTCGGAGTGGGCTGGACCCTAAATTGTGCTGAACTCAGAGGTGGGATAGACCCTGGGGTGGGCTGGACCTCAGAGTGGACTGTCCAGCATTCCCCGCTGCCCCTTTCCTGCTCCACTGTTTTATTTTAGAGTTTTTTCGAGTATTTTCGAGTATTTTAGAGTCTGTGCATGCAGGGCAGTGGGGCTTGGCGGGCAATGACACTGCCATGCCATGCTGTCTGGGCCAAGGGTCTGGGTCCACGTGTCCATCCCACAGAGTGTCCCACCTGGTGGCCCACTGGTGCTGACAGACCTTCCACCCTGCTCGTGGGAGTTACTGCAATTTGGGGGGATGAGGTGCGCAGACACCTGATGAAGAATTTTGCTCTGAATCATAACTGCTCTCAGAAAAATGCAACCTGTCTATCAAATTCAAAAGTTTCTACCTTTGAAATAAAAACCAACCCAAACTCTCAGAAAATAAAACAGCACCATACCGCAAACGAGAGAACATTCATGAGCCACCATCAGATAAAGGGCTAATACCGAAGATACACAATGCTCCTGCAAGACTCGGCAACAGACAAAAGTACCCATACACAGATTCACACACTCAAAAAAGATTTACACCAGACACATTCACGTAAGACACAGGAGTGTCACACTCACAGACTGACACACTCACACAAGATTCATACACTCACATAAGAGCCACAAAGATTCATACCCATGCACAAGACAGAGGAGAGTCACACACACCACTTCATACTCACCCACACAAAATTCACACATGCTCACATATTCACATACACACAAGATTCATAGACACCTTTTGATTCACACATGCTCATGTATTCACACACACACACACAAGATTCACAGGAATTCACACAGATTTATGCACACAAGATTCACAGACTCCCGCAGATCCGCACACACTCACACAAGCCATATCCACTTATCCACACAGATACAGAGACACATGAGGGTTCACACACAGAGGCACAAGACACACGGACTCACTCACACTCAGCCCGACTCCTGGGGCTGCGATGGTCCCGGCTCGGGTGAGGGAAGCGGAGTGGTCAGCGTGGGGGCTTCTGAGAAGCCTTTATCCCGGCAAGGGCAGAACTGGGGGCTGGTCTGGAGGCTTCTATGAGAGGGTCATTATCTGACCCAGGCACACGCACATGGGAGGTGCTCTCACCGTGTATGTGTCCCTGTTCGAGTTCGTGAAGAAAGCACACTTTCCGCAAACGTCCGAACCACAGCGGCCAGCTGCCGACTGCCCAGTACCCGCACGCTCATAAATAGCCTGGAAGGGTCTTGCGGTGTCATGTTAACGGCTGTAACCAAAATAGACTTCGTCCTCACCAACCCGTTTCCTTATTGTCCACTCGAGGAGGAGCAGACGGGGCTGGACACGTCGGCTGCTCCCGGGCTGGGGTGCTGTGGGGAGACTCCGGGGCAGCCAAGGGGAAGGAAGAGTGTTCTGAGGGCTGACCTGCAGCAGCTCTGGCGGGGGCGATAAGCCGTGCTGAGGGGCCAGGGGACACCAGGAGTCACCGCCTTCGTCTTCTGTCACCCGGCAGGGAGCAGCCATGTCCCCGTTCCTCCGCATCGGCTTGTCCAACTTTGACTGCGGGGCCTGGCCTCCAGGCCAGGGCGAGGCGGCGAGCCCGTACTGCGCCGTGCTGGTGAAGGAATGCGTGGAGTCAGGTGAGTGGGCATGGCAGGGCCTCACAGCTGTGCTCTGGGGCTCCCACAGGGGCAAGGGGCTGTGGGCGAGACAACTGTCTCGGGGATAGACCTACATGATAGAGAACGTCTCCGGGTGCGGGGACAGAGTCTGCTGAGGGAGGGTCACCGGGCTTCCTCCCAGCTGGCGGAGGGTAGGTGAGGGGGCACAGTGAGGGGGCATGGGCATGGACGCCAGGGGGCCTTTCTGCTGGGCAGGGCTGGGTGATATAGTATAGTGCGTGGGGTACTTGCCGTCTGTGTCGCCAGCCGGATTCAATCCTTGGCATCCTGTATGGTCCCCTGAGCCCACCAGGGGTTACCCCTGAGCGTTGCTGGGTGTGTCCCCAAAAGGACAACAACAAAGACTCCTCTGCTGTGCGGGACTGGTCACGAGTTTGAGCCCTGGTTCCCTGGAGTGGGGGCTGACTGAGAGCCTGGCAGTTCCACTGTCTACCGGCTGGGACCTGACCGCTCCATGTGTGGCCCGGAGGTGAGGCCTCTGGGAAGCGCGTGTGTGGGCCCTGGTGGGCAGGGGCAGGTGCCCACCACAGAAGGATAGTGACAAGCAGGGGAGGGGGAAACAAATGTGCCATCGACAGGCATTCAAACTCTGCACAGAATGAATTGTCAGCAAATGGGAATGTGGGGGGAGCTCTGTGCTGGTAAGTTATTATTACATATCCTAAAAAAAAAAGGTTTTTTTTTTTTTTTTTGCTGGCCTCCCTACATCCTGGGCCTGGTCCCTGTGTCACTATTATTTTGTCTGAGGGCCACATCCACCTGCCATCGGGGCACCCCGGCGAGGTCAGAGTCACTCATCGGGGCCACTGCAGGCAGGGTCAGAGACCGAGTATCACACTCCCTGGACAGAGTGACAGGGCAGCAGGGATGCCCCAGTACCACCCTGGACCCTCACAGTGAAACATCATAGGCTCGGGTGACTGAGAATCGCCAGGAGGACTCCAGGCCTCCCTCCGCCCACCGGGAAGAGGCCCCTGGATGCACTAGCGAGTGGCAGAGGCCGAGTCCACACGGCTCTCGCTGGTTGCAGGCCCACCAGCTTCTGCTCTGCTTGTGCCCGTTTCTCCTGGCCCACTGAGACCCGGAAATGCTAGCCAGCCTTTGAAGCGCCATGCTCAGGGGGCTGCAACCTGCCCCCCCACCTCCCACCACCCCTCTCCCCCGCTGGAGAGATGGCTTTGAAGTTGGCTAACAAGGACCTTGTTATCAAGACCAGGTTTTGTGTTTCCAGGAGGTGTCCCCCACTGTGGCGGGGGCCGGGCCTGGGCCAGCCTGGGCCCCAACCTAACTGTTCCAGGGCTTGGGGTGTGCGACTGCTCCTGCGGGGTGGGGGCAGCACCACGGGGTGGGCTGACAGGTGCCAGTCACAGCTTCGGGGGCCCACAGAGGGGACAGGGTCCTGCATTTACAACCTCCTGGCAGCTGACACCACGGTGAGCTCCCAGCTGGGCCCCAAAACTGCACCTCAGCTCGCCCCAGCCCTGGCCCCTCCCAGGCTGCCTGAGCCGCTGGAAGCCCATGGCACGTCAGCACAAGTGGAGTCATATCTGACACTGGCACGGGCCACTGGTGGCTGAACTGGGTGTTCCCGAGAGGGCAGGAGCCCTGTGACACACGTGCATGATCCCCTGATGGCGTTGATCCTGTGGCACACCCAGATGTTTCACGGATGGCGTGTACCCCTGTGATACATGTGGATATTCCACGGCTGGTGCATACCCTCTGTGACACTTGGATATTCCATGGCGTTTATCCCCTATGACACATGTGAACGATCCACGGATGGCGCATACCCCCTGTGACAAGTGGATGTTCCACGGATGTCTTGTACTCCCTGTGACACACATGGGTGATCCACAAATAGCATGTACCCCCTGTGACACACGTGGATGATCCACGGATGGTATGGAGCACAGTGGCTCACGCTTGGATGACCCAGGGACAGCGCATACCACTGGTGACTTGCATTTAGATATCCCTTAAACGGACTGTACCAACAAGAAAGCCAAGCTGTCGTATACCACTGTAGCTGGGCACCTTCTGACAAGGCAGAGGCCTCTAATGAAGCCAGCAGATGGCGAGGAACACGCACGGCAGTGCCGCAGGCAGGCATCAAAGGCAGGACCCGCAGGCCTGGGGGTGGGGGTGGGGGCAGACGCAGTCGGGTATTAAAGGCAGGGCCCGCAGGTCCAGAGAGGGGGTAGGACTTGGTTATCCCATGAACCGATTTCTCTCCCAGTTTGGGAGGCTCCGAGCTGGAAGGGAAGCTGTTCCCTTCACACCGCCAGCCTGGCCGGGTTCTGGATGCCCCTGCCCATCTTCCTCCCCTGCACCCCCCTGCACCTCTGTTCCTGGTTCAGGCACCCCCTTTGTGGGTCCAGGTGCCACTGTAGGTGGCCAGACCCTCCCTCCTGCACTGGGAGCAGAGAAGGAACAGTGAGGTATGGGTGACACACTGATGCCTGCCAGCCCCTCATCACCCTCTTCAGGGGTGACTCCCAAGAAGCCTGCCCCTTCCCACAACCACCCTGCATGGGATGTGCATGCATTTTGGGGGCCTCTCCCTTGCTCAGTGCACTGGGCGTCATCACAGACGGACAGATGGACCCCCCACCCCGGCACAGCAGTGGGGATCAAGGCAGGGTCTGCATCACCCTCCTGCACTCAGGTACCAGGTGCAGACTCGACCCTCCCCAGGCCAGGCCGGGGAGTGTGTGGGTGAGGGGGCTGGGGGCCGGCTCCCCTGGGCAGGTGTGTGGTAGCTGGGAGCACAGGGGCTGGAGTAACAGCCGACCCTATCTCTGTGTGGCCAGAGGGCGGGCAGCTGTATGTGCAGAAGAAGCCCACCATGTACCCGCCTTGGGACAGCACCTTCGATGCGCACATCACCAAGGGCCGCGTCATGCAGATCGTCGTGAAGGACCGGAATGTGGACGCCATCTCCGAGACCACCGTGGAGCTGACCGCACTGGCCGACAGGTGCCGCAAGAGCAACGGCAAGACGGAGATCTGGGTAGGTGTGCAGCGAGCGGGAAAGGTGGCCCGGCCGTGGGTGGGGACCCCGCCGGGATTGACCCCTGCGCACTGCTGGACGTGGCCCCCAAATCAAAACCGAGGAAGCAGGCCACCTAGGCCGTGCGATGTCGCCCTTCTTTGCCGGCTTGGCAGCTCCACCCCCCGACCCAGTCTGCACTGAGGCGTCAGCTGCCTCCACTCACTCCTCAGGTGTTTTCAGCTCAGGTGTATCCGGACATTCCCGCAGCCCAGCGGGGGCCCTTTGCCGATGCTGTTTCTCCCCCTCCTCCCTCCAGCTGGAGCTGAGACCTCAGGGCCGGGTTCTGATGAATGCGAGGTACTTCCTGGAAATGAGCGGTGAGTGTGAGCATCTTTCTTCGTCCCGGTGGGGGCTGTCGGGGGTGTCGCGTCCCCCCCCCCCCCCCCCCGTCCTGGCCTGCCTGATCTCTGAAGAGCGGTCCCCCACCTGGCGCCTGCCCGAGCTAGGGGTGTTGCGCCCCCTCCTGGCTGTGTGAGAGCGGGACGGACATTGGCCACGACAGACAGAGCCACAGACTTGGGCACCAGGGGCTCGGCAGACGTGGGGCTCAGCTTACATGCACACTTGCACACGCACAGGCCACGTCGTGCCTCTGGCAGCCCGGCCTCCCCTCCACCTGTCTGTCTGTCCATCTTTCCATCCACTCCTCCACCACAGGCGGTTGTGGATGAAGGTGAGTGCGTGGAGGTGGAGGCCACTGCTTTCGCTTCCCCAGCCTCAGAGAACGTCTGTCACAGGGAGGGCGACCTCTGCCCCTGCCTTGCTCCCAGGGACCAGCTCCAGGGGTCATGGTGCTTTGGGGCTGGGATCTCCCATAGCTGCCAGGGGATGAGAACACGCACAGAGTGGGTCAGACCCCTGCTGGAGGAGACTTGATGTGTGACTCCAAAGGACAGGCCTGTGCACCCCAAGGGTGCCCAGAGCATCAACGAGTCAGAATAAACAACAAAACCCAAAGGCTTCCCAGATGCCCTCTGAATATGGGTGAGGTGACGTGACGCCGGGGATTTGCCTCAGTCCCGCAGTGAGGGGGTCGGGGCTCCCAGGAGTGGCTGGAGCTGGGGGATTAGCCGTGGGGACTGGCCGGCTCTCTGCTCTGCTTTCTGCCTAGTTGTCAGAGTAACGGAAAGAAGAAATTCCCAAGGAAGCAAGGAGGGGATGGGGGCAGGGCCGGAGGGAGGGCCCTGGTGTCCAGGCTGTGGGCAGCCGTCTCAGATATGGCGGTGGGAGGGAAGGAAAGTGCCGCTGGCCGGGAGGATAAGGCCGGCCAGGCGGCGGTCAGCGTGGGGGCATTGGGGGTGACACCCTGGCCGGCCTGCGCTCCCAAAGCCCCCAAGGCCCCTCCCCAAGGGCCGGGGGACCAGCCCCAGCTGTCCAAACCCACAGGTGCCCGGTGGGGTCCGTATGTCTTAGCCACACGGCCCAGAGACCCCGTAGCCACCCACCCAGGGGGTGGGGCTGTGTCTCAAGGCTCCTGATGCCTCACTCTCGCCAGGGCACACGAGCCTTTCCTCCTCTCTTCCTCTGTCCTCACACATGCACACACACACACGCACACACACGCACACAAGCATATGCACACATACGCACACACAGACACATGGACACACACTTGCACGCACACACATGCACACAGACACACATGCATATGCAGACATACACATGCACACACACGCATACACACATGCACGCACACAGATACACATGCACATGCACACACAGTCACACACATGCACACACAGATACACATGGGCATACAGATGCAGATGCACACACAGACACATTCATACGCACACACGCGGATGCACATACATGCATAACATGCACACGCACACACATGCACACATGTGCACAGATATGCACGCACAGACACGCATGAACACACACATACACGCACACAGATACACATACACATGCACAGATACACTGGCACACACATGCATACACAGATACATAATACACGCACAGACACATGGACACACACACAGATACACATGCACACACAGACACACATGCATACGCACACACTTACGCACACACAGATACACATGCACACACAAATGCACACGCACACACAACATGTGCACACGTGCACACACATGTGCACACACAGACACATGTATGCACACATGTGCACATGCACACACACGTATGCACACACAGACACACACGCGCACACACACATGCACACACACGCACACACCCAGAGGGGGCCCTCCCTCGCACACACTGACCCAGGTTTGTCCCGTTATCACACAGGGTTCCACAAGTCCCTGCCATATGTGACACCCCAAAACAACACCCAAAATAGCCATTCCCGAAGCACCAGGTGGGCTGTGGCCCTCCTGCTGTGCTGCGTAGCCATGCCACTGAGGCCCCCCACACACTCTGGGGCCTGAGAGCCAGCTGTGGCTTCCCGGGGCATTTCTGCAGGCATGGCGGGTCCTTCACTCAGTGTCTTGGATCTCTGCAGCCTCCATAGGGACTGGCCCCCGGGGAGTCCTGCCTGGTGAGGCCCAGGGCCGGGACACAAGCCCTGGGGATGCTGGAAACATGCGCTGGCCCAGCCATCAGCAGCCACGTGCTCCCACACACAGGAAGGCCTCAGCTGCTGCCTGTCCGGCTGGCTGCACCCGGGAGCAGCACATGTCCCACTGTGTCCTCACACCCTGCTCCCCCTCCCCCGCAGACACCAAGGAGCAGGGCGAGTCCGAGAGCGAGGGCTTCTTCGCTCTGCATCACCGCCGAGGCGCCATGAAGCAGGCCCGGGTGCACCACGTCAAGGGCCACGAGTTCACGGCCACCTTCTTCCCGCAGCCCACCTTCTGCTCCGTCTGCCACGAGTTTGTCTGGTGCGTGGGCTGGTGTGTGCATGTGCGTGCATGCCCCCTGGGCCGAGAAAGTCGAAGGGTGAACATTTACAGAAACCAGTCAGGGAAGGACCGCTGCCAAGAGCTGGACACAGCAAGACACGGCTGGCTCTGCCCACTGCACAGAGCACACACAAGTACCATCATGCCCGCACACACATACATACCTGCCTGCCCATGTGCACACACACGCACACTCGCACACATGCACATACATGCCCATGTACACACCCAAGCCCATGTACACATGTGTGCCCACACATGTATGCGTGTGCACACACCGTGTGTCCTGTGTTCCAGCCTCTCCACAGGCTGCCTCCCAGGGGTCCCTGCAGGATCTTCCCAGGCACACCCCAGCCTAGAGGGTCCAAGGGTCCAGGCTGGGGTGTGTCCCCCTGTGCCCGTGCCCTGTCCTTCCTTCCTGCACAGCAGCTCCTGTCCCTCAGCCCGTTAGGCTGAGAAGTCGGTGACCAGCTCTCACCAGGCAGTGTGTCCAGCCCCGGCCCCCTGTCCAGGGACACAGGTGGGGACACGGGCCCAGGAGGCACTCTCAGAAGGGAGAGGAGGACAGGAATGCCCAGTCGGCGTGCGGGGCAGGCAGCAGGGGGTTAGTGGACGGTCTCACCCCCAGGACAGAGCCTCTGGTGACTGCGCGGCCATGTGCTCTCTTGCAGGGGCCTCAACAAGCAGGGCTACCAGTGCCGACGTAAGTACCGGGTGCGTGGGACTTGGGACCCACCCCTGGGCCCCTCCCCCCACCCCGCCCCCAGCTGCCGTGTTCCCTCGCAGAGTGCAACGCCGCCATCCACAAGAAGTGCCTTGACAAAGTGATCGCCAAGTGCACGGGGTCCGCCGTCAACAGCCGGGAGACCATGGTACGTGGACAGACGGACGCAGACAGACAGCCTCACCCTCGCCCCCACCGCATGCCCTCTGGTGATGCTGAAGCCTGGGCAGAAAGGGCAACCGTCTGCTGAATGGTCTGTGCTGTCCCTGGGCCCCTGCTCCCGTGGCCCCAGGGTGGTCTGTGCTGACCCTGGGGCCCCTGCACAGGACGATTCTGGACGTGAGCCCTGAGAGTGAGTCTCCTCCGGGTGGGGGTGCGGCAGCTTCTGAGCAACTCTGCCCCAGGACCCTGCTCCACCCCTGCTCCAAGGCCCTGGAGAATTTTTTTTTTCTTTTTGGGTCACACCCAGTGATGCACAGGGGTTACTCCTGGCTCTGCACTCAGGAATTACTCCTGGCGGTGCTTGGGCACCATATGGGATGCTGGGAATCGAACCTGGGTCAGCTGCGTGCAAGGCAAATGCCCTACCCGCTGTGCTATTGCTCCAGCCCCGCCTCCCCCCCTCCGCCCCCCGGGAAATTTAGACTTACGAGACCAACAGGGGCAGTTGGTACCCTAGCGTTGAAGGAGAGCCCCCTGCCACAGCTTCTCCCTTCCCTGAATCAGTTTCTGATCTGAGCCGGCTCTGGATCCCAGATCTCATCCGGCTCAGAGCTGTGTGACCTGCACTAGTGTCTCACCCTCTCTGTGCTTTCTCAGCTCTCCAGCGGGGCTGTGTGCAGAGAGGAGCTGTGTTGGGGGTCACGGGTGTGCCATGACCCTGGCAGGAGGTCACAAGCAGAAGGGAGGGAAGGAGGGTCTCCACCCCACCCCCACCCATGGGCGCTCAGCAGCGAAGCCTGATGGAAATCTGCTTAAGGCCCGGCAAAGGGAAACGTCAGGTTAGGGAGCGGGAACACTGTCTCGTGGGCCCTCGGCGGCCCCAGAGCCGCAGCTGAGCAGCTACTGTCCCTGCAGTTCCACAAGGAGCGCTTCAAGATCGACGTGCCGCACCGCTTCAAGGTGTGCACCTTCCGCAGCCCCACCTTCTGCGAGCACTGTGGGACGCTGCTGTGGGGGCTGGCGCGGCAGGGCCTCAAGTGTGATGGTGAGTGCCCCCCTGCCGTGCCCCCCCCCCCCCCTGGGCCCCTGATGCGGCTGCTCGGAGGGGGAAGGAGGCGGGAACCATCCCTGTCCCCGCATCTCGTCTTGGAGCAGTTGCCAAGGAGGCAGCGGCTCTGGGCCACAGCCCACTGCAGACCCTCCCAGACACCCTCCCACAGGCCCCCCTTCCGCAGAGACACCCCTCCCTGCAGATCCCACCAGACCCCACCGCAGACCCCTCCCCACACCCCCCTTCACAGAGACCCCTCCTGCAACCCCCACCACAGACACCCCCGCCGGCCCCTCCCATAGGCAGTCTTGGTTACTGCACCCAGCTGGGACGTCACAGGGCCGTCAGGTCAGGCCCGAGGTGCCCAGAGCCCCCCGCAGCCGGGCTGGTGGGGGCCTAGAACACGGGGGCATTCCGGCCATTGTCCCACCACACCTGCCCCTGGCCCTCCTCTCTGGGCCTCCCTCCCCATTCCAGCCCCCACCCCCTCCCACTCCCAGGGGCTCCCCCTGCCCCACCCCCTCCCTCCTTCCTGCTCCCTCCTCCCCTACCCCCTTCTCCCCTCCTTCCTCTTCCCTCCTCCCCTCCTCCCTCCTTCCCTCCCCTCCCCCACCTCTACCCCCTCCTGCCTCCCCATGCCACAAGCCCCATCACCCCTTCCCCTCCCTCTGCCCCCCACTCTCTCCTAAGCAGGGCCTCCCCTTCCCCCTCCTTGTCCCCCAGTACCTATGAAAATAGTCACCAAAGGGCACCTCCCCTATCCACAGAGAGCCAACCAACACCTGCTAGGTCAGTGCCACCCCCGCTGACCTCCTCCCACAGACACGCCCAGTGGGACCTGCTGGCCATCCCTTCTGAAACATCAGAGTGGACTCATGGCCAGGGGGTATCCGAGCGGCACAGGCACACGTCTGAGTCCCTGCCTGGTGGCCCTGTGCCCCCAGGACTGGAGGGGGCCGTCCCCTCACCACACCCCTGGAAAGGCAGTGACTATGGCCAGGAGGCACATGGGGTTACTTTTCCTTCAGTTCCATCATGGCCCGCCAGGCCTCCACAGACACTCGGCTACCCTCCCCCCAGCTTCCACGGGGCAGGGACACATGTGTCGGAGGGGGCGGGGTGCTGCGTGGCTCAGTGCTCTGCCTTCCAGCATGCGGGATGAACGTGCACCACAAGTGCCACAACAAGGTGGCCAACCTGTGCGGCATCAACCAGAAGCTCATGGCCGAGGCGCTGGCCATGATCGAGAGCGCCCAACAGGTAGGCGCGGGCAGGGCGTGGGCCCCTCCCTACTGCCCCATGCATTGCCGGGTTCCCCCTCAGGGGCCCTGCAGGCCTGGCGGGGCCATGCCCCGGGCTCCCTCCACACACACACACACACACACACACACACACACACACACACACACACACACACACGGGGCCTCCTGCTTGGGTTGCGATGACCGGGAAGGCCCCTGAAAGCCTCGGGACGTGGAATGAGAAGCTGACTCCAGGGTGGCCCAGGGCTGGCCTCACTCTGGGTCTGGCTCCAGGCACGCTGCTTACGGGACACGGAGCACGTCCTCCGGGAGGGGCCTGTGGAGATCGGGCCCCCCTGCCCTGGGAAGGGGGATGCCAGGCCGCCCTTGGCTCCAGCGTCAGGGAAACGAGGTATGTGTCCAGCAAGGGCAATGCCCAGCCCCATCCTCCGCCGCCTGCTCTCTGTGCCCCTGGGGCACCTGGTCTCTGCCCCCCCCCCCCCAGCCCTGCTGGAGGGGCAGGGGGCAGACGGAAGAGGCCTGCAGTGACCAGCTGTGGTTCCCTCAGATTTGTCAGGTCAGTGGGGGAAAGAGCAGGACCAGCATCACAGGGGTTGGGGGAGGGGCCTGGGCCCCGCCTCGAGGTTGTTCAGGACAGGATGCGAGTATGTGCCTGACTGGGGTTCTGCATTGGACGCTCCCCCGTCTGCACGGTGGGAGGGACAGAGCACCCCAACTGCGCAGGGAGGGGGGGCGCGGCACATTCTGGAGCAGTTAGAAGGCACTTCAGCGCTGGCCTGCCCCCTCCAGAGCCGCAGGGCATCTCCTGGGAGACCCCTCCGGACAGGGTGGAGACCCCAAGCCACCCACCGCAGCCCGACCTGACCCCGGACAGGCCACCCCCTCACGCGAAGCCCGGTATCGAGGACTTCATCCTGCACAAACTGCTGGGCAAAGGCAGCTTTGGCAAGGTATGGGGGAGGGCACATCTAGCCTGGCAGTAAGTGTGGGGCTTCAGGGAGCACAACCGCACCAAGCAGTCAGGGTCCTGGACGTGGCCGTGAGGAACCACCTTGTCCCCCCATAGCGCCTTCGGGTCTGCCAGGGCACTCCCTAGGTGCGGCTCCTTTGCAGTATGGGTCCCCTGGGGCAGGCTCAGACCCGGGTGCAGGGTCCTTCGCACGGGGCAGACTCTGACCCGGGGCCTTTGCTCGGGGCTGACCTTTCCCATCTGACTTTCCCATCCCAGCCCTGTTGTGACTAGACCTGCAGCAACCAGACCCCAATCGAGTCCTCCCGGCCCAGAAGCTGTGAGTTGGGTCCCAGGGCTGCTGGCCTCACATCAAAAGCAGCTACTACTAATTCCCACATCACAGACAGGATCCCAGGAGCCGCAGCGCCGGACCCTTGGGGCACACCTGCACCCTTTTATATAGCTGGTATTAGAGGCGCTGTTGAGAGCGCAGAGCTTATTGGTGGAAACTCAGGACTTAGATGTATGGTGGATCCTCATTGGCTGGTCTCTAGCCTCCTCTCATTGGCTAGACTGTTCCTTGCACCGCCTACTTCCGGTGGAAGCTGCAAGGCCCCCTGGACCTTGTAGTTTTCTAGCGGATAGCCTTTCAACAGGGCTTTCTAAGTGGTCACTTTCTGCTGGGCATCTCTGGGTGCTTGTTTCTGGTGCTCAGACAAGCCTGTCTTCCCTCTGGCCCGCGTGCTCTCCTATGAGCACAGCTGCCAGGCTGCATCGGGGTTGGGGGGGTCTCAGATCATCCCTACCCAGGGCCCAGCCTAGCATCTGGGTCCAGTCTTTCTCAGCTACCCCTCCTGGGAACCTCTCCTGCCCTGCCCTGGGTCCTAAACTGTGTCTGCCGGCCCCACCACGGGAGAGAAGGGAGAATCTAGAACCAGCCCTACATGGTTGCTGGTGGAGTGGCAGCTGCGGCAGATACAGAAGGATGCCCAGGGATCTGGCATGTCCAGCTGCCCCCTAAGTTTCAGCCCTGCTCCACAGCGTGGGCCTGGGAAGCCAGGGCCGCCCTCCCCCACACTCTGGCTCGAAACCGCACCCAGTTCTTCTGGCAAAAATGCACCTGGGCTCGGCTGCAGCTGAAGGACACTGGCTTCCCCTGGAGCTGGCTCTAAACCCAGCACTGGCTTTGGCAGACGTGTGTGTGTTTGCCCAGAGGAAGCACAGCAGTGTCAGGGCAACCTTACAGCCAGTGTTCAGGATTTAGCACCCATCGGCGCGCGATTACAACCCACTGCCAAGCAATTGAAAGCACATTACAGCCGTGAAGATGGCCTTTGCCGCGATTTAGCTTATGGCTGGCACGGCTGTGTTTTATTAGAAAAGGCCATTACCCAAATAGAGAGTATTTATTGATTATGGAATATTCATCTTGCTTTCTTCCCTGTGGGTGGCCTCATTTGAACAAGGGTAATGAGAAGCCAAATCTCCAAGCCTTATTTGACCAATACCCCCAAGTTTCAGAAAACCCCAGGGGCCCTCTGCTCTCCACCCCTCACACCATTTGCCAAAGGGAATGTCTTAAGGTGAGGGTCGGCCCGTGGCACGTGTGTGAGCCCTAGGTGGGAGTGGCCAAGTCACAGAGACACCCGTGCTTCATGCTGTGGGTCTGAAGGTGTCACTTCAGCCAACACTCAATGCACGCAGGTGCAGCTTTTGGGGGTCCTGCCTATCTTGTTGGGGACTTGGAGCTCAGGATCAGAGGGAGGACCAGATTATAACCGCAAAGAACACAGCAAAATCATGTGCATCGGGTCAGGGAGACGTGGAGTGTGGCCGGGGGCTCTGAGACCACAGCACCTCCCGTATTTCTTTCTGTCCCAAAGAACCCAGTACAGCCTAGAGCCAAGGTCACTGCCTGTTATCAGGGGTGTTCCGGGTACCAGCCTCTCCCACAGTCAGCCCACAGTCCAAAAGGCTCCCTGGGGGACAGTAGTAGGCTCCCTGGGTCCATGGGGGGGTGGGGGGAGGGGTTCAGGAATGGAGAAAACCTCCCCACCCTGCCACACAGGGCTGCACAGTGGAAGGTGCAGGGAGCAAGTGCCAGGTGGGGTTGGGCTCAGCTGTGTCTGCGGGGGCTGGGGGCCTGCCATTCCCCCCCACATCCCGGCCCCCTCCAACTCCACAGTCATTCCCTCCCCTCCCCTCCAGGTCTTCCTGGCCGAGTACAAGAAGACCAACCAGTTCTTCGCCATCAAGGCACTGAAGAAGGACGTGGTGCTCATGGACGACGACGTGGAGTGCACCCTGGTGGAGCGGAGGGTGCTGGCGCTGGCCTGGGAGCACCCCTTCCTCACGCACATGTTCTGCACCTTCCAGACCAAGGTCAGCAAGGTGGCGCCCCCTCGGGGAGGCACGGGGCCCTGTGCCCACAGTTCCTGTCCTGGTGGGCAGCTTCTCTGCCCCTTGTCCACCTCCTCCCTCCTCACCACCCTTCCCAGCTCCCAGCTGACCCCAGGTTCTGGGGGGTAAGAGATCAGATGCAAACGGGGAGACTGTCCAGAGGGCGGCCCACTTCTGCCTGACAGAATGATGTGCCCGTCTGAGCCCCTGGAGCAAACTGCAGTGCGAGCTGCTTTCCAGGTGGCAGAGACCCCCCCGTACCACCCCCCACGCTCCCCAGCCCTGCCCCAGCACTCCGGCAGCTCAAACATGCCTGAGATGACAGAGCCCAGGAGGATGAAGCCTGGGGGGCCCATGCACCCTCCTGTACTCCAGGGGAGGGAGTCGGCAGCGTCCCAAGGACAAACTTCGCATCTGCCCCAAATGGGTGCAAAGCCCACTCCGGGGCCCTATGAGAGACCCCCGAGAGGTCCCAGCTCGGGCCTTGGTCTCTGTCTGCAGGCAGAGCGGGGTGGAGGCATCAGGAGCTTCCAGAAGCCAGAGAGGGAGAGCCCCTCCTAGCACACCCCCCACCCTCCATTTCTGGCACTCGGTCCACGGAGTGTGGGGTGTGGCGGTGCTCACGGCCCATCCCGCTGTCGCAGGAAAACCTCTTCTTTGTCATGGAGTACCTCAACGGCGGGGACCTCATGTTCCACATCCAGGCCTGCCACAAGTTCGACCTCTCCAGAGCCACGTGAGAGCCCACCGCCCATCCCCGGGCAGCTGCCCCTCGGTCCCCTGAGTACAGGGGCACCAGCCCTGCCAGGACAGTGAACGAGCTCCCTCACGAAGTGCCCTGAGCCCCCCCCCCCCCATGCCCGCCGCCCCCGAGTCCTGTCTCAGAAAACGCAGTGGCTCCGTGGCAGCACAGCCAGGCCCTGGAGCGCTCCCGGTTCAGGGACTCCCCATCCCCTGGGGCCAGGCGCTGGCCAGGGCTCCCCTACATGCACACAGACACTGGACATAACGGCCCAGGGCGCCCCCAGCAAGCTCTTCCGGCAGCTTCTCTCCTCCCTGTTGCATGAGCACAGCTGCTCACGTGTGCATGCTTGGGTCAGTGTGTGCAGTACGTGCAGGTGGGCACGTATGACTGCGGCCGCCCCTGACCCCACCGTGCCTGCAGGTTCTACGCTGCTGAGATCATTCTGGGGCTGCAGTTCCTGCACTCAAAGGGCATCGTGTACAGGTGAGTCACGTGCCGGCCAGCGCGGGACCCAAGGGGGGAAGAGCGGGCTCTGCTGGGGGCACCGGAGGGGAAGCACCGAGCTTCCTCCGCTCCTCTCAGCCCTTCCTCTCCCTCTTTGTTCCTCTCCTCCCCTTCCTCCTCCCCCTCCTCTTTCTCCTCCCTTTCTCCTCCCCCTCCTCCCTTTTTCCTCCTCCTCCGCCTGCCCCTCTTCCCCCCATCTCCCCCTCCTCTTTCCCCTCTTCTTCCTCCTCCTCCTCCTCCTCTTCTTCCTCCTCCTCCTCCTCCTCTTCCTCCTCCTCCTCCTCCTCCTCTTCCTCCTCCTCCTCCTCCTCCTCCTCCTCCTCCTCCTCCTCCTCCTCCTCCCCCACTGTGTCCTTCCATGTGCTCTCGATACCTCCTGTCCTGCCTGGGTGTCTCAGGGGCCAGCCTTCAGAGCCCAGAAGTTCTGCCCTGCACCTTCCTCCCAGACCCCCCCCCCCCCAGCCCGCTGCCCTCCCTCCCATCTCTGGTGGCCGCCATCCTGGCTCTCTCTGCACACAGGGTCCACACTTGCCCCCACTCTTGAGAAGCCCCCACTCCTGGATGATGGTGGTGGGCAGTGGGGACAAATAACCAAGAGGTGCTTAGAGATGAGGCCAGCAAAGCCCCCGAGATGCCTGGGGGCGGCCGAGAGCCAGCCTCTAGGTGGGCACATGCCCCCACACCTGCTGAGGAGCTGGGGTCCTGCGGGAGCAGAGGGGACACCCCATGAGCAGGGAGGACACGCCTACCCATGCAGGCCGGCCACAGGCTCCTCCTCAGGGTCACTTCCGCCTGAGGATGCCGCCAGGAGGGTCCCCGAGCTCAGACCCAGGGCCACCCCTTGGCACTGTGACGGGGTCTGCTGCGAGTCAGTAGCCCCAGGGGTCTCGGCCCTTCCCCAGGCCCATCGAGCAGCGAGTGAGCCCCAGGGCTGCTGGGCTGGGTGGGGTTGCAGCAGCAGCCCCCGAGCAGCTGTGTCCCGCAGGGACCTGAAGCTGGACAACATCCTCCTGGACCAGGACGGCCACATCAAGATCGCCGACTTCGGCATGTGCAAGGAGAACATGGGTGGTGGCGCCAAGACCAGCACCTTCTGCGGGACGCCTGACTACATTGCCCCCG
Organism: Sorex fumeus; assembly: GCF_029834395.1. Taxonomy (NCBI): domain Eukaryota; kingdom Metazoa; phylum Chordata; class Mammalia; order Eulipotyphla; family Soricidae; genus Sorex; species Sorex fumeus. The sequence continues at coordinate 7,769,608 of NW_026606083.1, read as the reverse complement.
AGGTGCTGCCCTGCTCTCGCCAGGCCCCAGCCGCCTCGGCGCCCCCTGCAGCCAGGAAGGACCCCCGCCCCACCCCACTGCTGCAGGCCACAGGGCCCTGACCAGCAGAATGAGGGCACAGCCCTCAGGGCTATCCTGTGATGGGCACCGCCCCCTTCCCACCCCTCCTCGTCCCCCAGTCTACATTAGAGACCCTTTCGGCTGCCTCCAAGCTAGGGGGGGCCAAGCTGGATCCTGCCATGTCCCATCCCAGAGCCCCCGCACCTGCCACCGTACCCCACACAGACACACAGACAGGCACAGACACACAGACTCACACAGACATACCCACACCTGCCACCACACACACAGACATGCACAGACACACACACACACATACATATCCACAACCACCACCATATACACACACACATACACACACAGACACACAAAGATATACACAGACATGCACAGACACACACACATACATACCCACAACCACCACCATACACACACACATACACACACAGACACACAAAGATATACACAGACATGCACAGACACACACAGACATACATACCCACAACCACCACCATACACGCACACACATACACACACAGACACACAAAGATATACACAGACATGCACAGACACACACAGACATACCCACAACCGCCACCATACATATACACGTGCACACACAGACACATACAAAAACGTATCCACACCCACCACCATACACACACACAGACACACACAGACACACAGACACGCACAGACATGCACAGACACAACAGATACACAGACATGCGCAGACACTCACAGACACAACAGACACACAGACATGCACAGACACACACAGGCACGCAGACACACAGAGACACACCCGCACCTACCACTGTACACACACAGACACACACAGATACACACAGACACGCACAGCACACACAGACATACTCACACCTGCCACCATACACGTACACACGCACACACACGCGCACACACACAGACACCTATAGATACACACAGACATATCCGCACCCACCACCATACATACACAGACACACACAAATGCAGACAAAGACACACAGAGACATGCCCATATCTGCCACCATACACACATATACAGACACACAAAGACACACAGACATGCACAGACACACTGGCACACAGAGACATGCCCACATCCGTTGCACAGACACACACAGATACACATAGATACACACAGAAACAGACACACAGACACACTCACCACCATATACACAAGAGACACGCACAGACACACACAGACACACCCGCACCTGCCATCGAACCCCACACAGACACACATATACTTGTACCCGCCACTGTAAACAGCCCACATACAGACAGACGTACCCACACCTGCCACCACGCATCACATACACAGACACGAGGACACGCTCAACCAGGACACATGTAGGCTTAGACACACATGTGAGCACACCATACATATGTGTACAGACCACCGATGCACGCACACACCATATACATGCACATATACACATCACACACATTCATACATGCACACAGCACATAAACCCTGCATGCATAGCCACATGTCCCACAGCCACACGTGCAGACTCACACACTCATGCACTCAGTCCACACTCCCCACACAAGCCTGCCCCAGCACTGACCATGCCTCTGCCCCGCCCAGATCCTGCTGGGCCAGAAGTACAACCACTCCGTGGACTGGTGGTCGTTCGGAGTCCTCGTCTACGAGATGCTCATGGGCCAGTCGCCGTTCCACGGGCAGGACGAGGAGGAGCTGTTCCACTCCATCCGCATGGACAGTCCCTTCTACCCTCGCTGGCTCGAGAAAGAGGCCAAGGACCTGCTGGTGAAGGTAGACGAGTCCCACTCCCTGGACGCCCCACAGCCTGCCGGAGGCAGGACCAGGCTCCTGACACAGGGAGGGGCTTCCCAGGGGCTTCTCTCTCCTTCCCACGGGAAAGAGGCACGGTGCCCATTGGGCCACCTCTGCCCTGTCGTTCCCCCCAACCCACCGGGGCCTGAGGGAGGGGCCGGGGCAAGGAAGCTCATCAGCAGATGCAGGGTGTTGCACCCGTGCGGGGACTGCAGGTGCGAGTGCGTGTGGGGTGCATGCTGTGGCCCCGTCCCTCAGGACAGCCCTGTCAGACGCGCTTGTTCCAGGTGTGGAAAGTCTGACTCAGCCTCCTGGAGTTACCACACCCAGAGTGAAGGGCGGGTGCAGGGAGCCGGAGGGGCAGGAGAGGCTCTGAGAGCAGGACCCCCTTTCCCAGACCCGGTTGAGTGCTGGGCTTCGGCCTCACCCGTGTCCACCCTGGGCAATGCATTTAAGCTGGGCACTAGCCCCGGGCACCAGGCAGTGTGGCCATGCCAGACACCCCAGAGGGGGTCACGAGGCCAGAGAGGAGGCTGGGCACACAGGCGCCCAGCATCTTACCCCTGCCTCTGTTTGCAGCTGTTCGTGAGAGAGCCTGAGCGGAGGCTGGGCGTGCGGGGGGACATCCGCCAGCACCCACTCTTCCGGGAGATCAACTGGGAGGAGCTGGAGAGGAAAGCGATCAACCCCCCCTTCAGGCCCAAAGTGGTGAGGCGCGGCTGGGAGCACAGCGTGGGGGGGCCACGGTCAGGTCCGGATGCGGGGGGGTCTCCCCAGGGCATCACTGATGTCCCCCGTGCTGGCGACGCACTGCCCAGGGCACCTATCACCACAGCCGGTATAACAGCAGAAAAGGGACTCGTGAGGGTCCTACTGGGCCAGACACATGCAGGCACACATGCACACGCAGACACACCTGCAGGCGCAGGCGCACACGTGCACAGCCATGTGCACAAACACAAGCATATTCCCAGATCTGTGCACACAGAAGCACACGTATACAAGAATGCACGGCCCCGACTGTGTACAGGCATGCGCTCACAGACATGCTGCACACATGGCCAGGTATGCACACACAGACATGCCCACCCGTGTGCGCTCACACGTGCACACACGTGCAGACACATGTGTGGGGCTGACTCCCTCTCCCCTCTGCGGGCCCAGAAATCCCCGAGTGACTGCAGCAACTTCGACAAGGAGTTCCTAAGCGAGAAGCCGCGACTGTCGGTGGCCGACCGCGCGCTCATCAACAGCATGGACCAGAACATGTTCCGGAACTTCTCCTTCATGAACCCGGGCATGGAGCGCCTCATCTCCTGAGCGGGGACAAACCGAGGGCCAGGACACTTGCCATGAGCACGCGGGAAGACAAGAAACACGGCCGGGCCGGGCTCCCGCCACCCCATGTTGCAGCTGCAGAAACCGGCGCCGCGTGTGGCCAGTGTGGGGCCCGCACTGCCCCACGGCCACACAGGAGGAGGTGGTGGGGGTGGGAGGGACCCCCCCCCAATAAACACCACGGCAGTGAGAGGCTCATGAGCACGGGGAGGAGCGGGGCATCTCCAGTGGGTAGAAGGAAAGCAGGACGAGAGCCCCTAGGCGGGGGCTGCTGCACAGCGCGAAAAGGCCCCACGAAAAGACCTTTCGTGAGCAGGCAGCGCTGCAGGAAGTGGAGGCGAAGCCTTTCATCTCCGAGCAAACAGGAGCTGCAGGTGTGCGGGAGAGGGGGCCCCAGTCTACCCAGGGGCCAGCCGCAGGCCCACACCCCAGCGCACATGTGATGTCAGGAGAGCACTGTGGGTCTGAGTGTGGCACAGCATGACGGGCGTCTCTGCAGGGTCCGGCCGAGCACGTATGGCCCCGGGACTCCCTGCGCTGACAGCAGCAGCCTGTGTGTGTGTGTGTGTGTGTGTGAGAGAGAGAGAGAGAGAGAGAGAAAGGAGGCGCAGTGGCGGCGTGGGGGGCGGGGGCGGAAACTCATTCCAGCCCCTGGATCAGGCTGGCCGCGGTTAGGGGCGGGGCTTGTGGTCAAAGGGGCGGGGCTCTGGGAAGGGCTTGTGGTTAGAGGGACAGGGCTCTGGGAGGGGCTTGTGGTTAGAGACAGGGCTCTGGGAGGGGGCGTGTGGTTAGGGGGGAGGGGCTTGCGGCTAGAGGGGCGGGATTCCAGTTAGAGGGGCGGGGATCGGGGCGGGGCTTGCACCCTGCCCTTCACAGGCCCGGGATGTGGTCCTCCTCAGTTCCATCCTGGCCCTTGCAGGAGCTAGATGTCCTGTGGGGACCCAGCCAGGTCATCTCCTACTGACAGACACCAGGCCACATCCCTGGGGTCGTCACACACCCCAGGAAGCTCCTGGCTACAGCTAGGACAGGCCTCGCATGATCCTAACCCTGTCCCTGCCCCAATCCATCTCTGGACCCAGGAATCTGTATGCTCTGCTGCAGCTCCAGCCACCAGGGGGCGCTGAGACCTTGTCTTACAGCCACACTGGACGCTGGTACCTCTGTGTCCCCTGGAAGGGGCCACTGGGCACACACTTACTCCTCCCGAGCTGAGATGCGACGGAATAGCGTCTCCTGTGCCCACATGGGGCCTCTCCAACACAGCCCTGGCTCTGCACGGGGCAGCTGGCACTGGGGTCAGGAGCGCCCCGCAGAGGGGAGCTGACGGCTGCGGGGTCTCTCTGTGAAGCTCAAACGCATGTGGGCACTGATTCCCACTGTTTTCATGCTAGGACCCCTGGAGCCCCCACCCAGCGTCCGGCCACAGCCCCGAAGCCCCCAGCACTGCTGGGCATGGGCCCTGGGCAGGGGAAACCACAGGGAAACAGCAGGGCTCACAGAGGTGGGGAGGGGCTTTCCTGACGGAAAGTGCTGAAAACACCCAAGTTCCAAGTCAAAGAGTTTCGTTCTGAGGAGGGTGCTTTGCCTAGACCTTAAGGGAGGGAAGAGGGGAGGGAGGAAGGAGAGAATGAGAAGAGGGGACGAGGAGGAGAGGGGAGTGAAAGGGAGGAGGGAGGGGAGGGACAGGGAGCGGTAGATGAATACAACTGTGCTTTTGGCCTGGAGCCACTAGAGGGCAGCAGTGGCCAAGGCGCCAGCAGGGCCGCCCACCGGCAGGACCTGAGCTTGACCTGAGCTGACCCGTCCCTGACTCAGACTCTGGCCCACCCCGTGGGGTTTCCTCTCCAAGACTCAGAACTGCTCCACAGACCTGGGGCCTCTCAGGACCAGGTGCTGGGGCGTGAGCGGGGGTTGGGGGCCAGGGGCTGGATGGGGACAGGACAGCACAGGCAGCTTCAGCACTTGGTCACGGCTGATGAAACCAGCCTGCTTTGTGTTTCCTGGAAGGAGACTGGCCCGGGACATGGGGGCCCAGGGGTTACCTGTTGGTGGTGCTGCCAAGAGAATGGGCAGTGCCTGTGCCACCATCCTGGGTTGTATGTGCCCAGGGCATGACCTTCTGACGTTCCCTGGGCGGAAATGCCCAGCAGCTGATCTCTGGTGCCCATCTGGCCCGGGAGCCAGAAGATCCCGTGGATCCCCGTGGTCTGCAGCTGGCTCAGCGCCTCTCCGTGAAGATCATCCTTCGCGCTCAGCCTCACCCATGTCCCTCTGCCACCTGAGACATGGGGGAACACACATCAACGTGCAGGAAATCTCTACGAACCGAAAATAGAACCAGCAATGGAGAGAGCAGGAAGGTCCCTGGGGGGAGCAGAGTGGCCACTGATCACCACCACCGCCAGAGCTGTGGTGTCCGTGGAGATGGGACAGGCTCGCGGGGAGAGTCTAGCAGGAGGTGGAGAGGCGGCACAGCGCTCTAGGGGGGATGTGGGGAGGCCAGGTCCATGGGAGCCCCTGAGACAGGACACGCAGTGGACACGGGAGTTAGGAGACTGGACACAACTAGAGCAATGACCCCAGGCGAGGGGCCACCTCAGCTGTGCCCAGCACCCAGGACCAGAGCAGGCTCAGGTCGGATGGGGGCTGGCTGCCCACCTCTAGCAACAAGTCTGACCCATGACACAGCCCCATGCTCTTCCTGCTCCCATGGGAAAGCACTGTCCCCTCCCCAGTCAGCAGACTTGCCGGGGGGGAGGAGAGGCACAGGCTGCATCCCCCACGCTTCCTTGTGAACCAGGCTATGGCCCTGCCTCAGGAGACCAGGACCCACAGCATCCACTGCCTGGGCACGAAACCATGACCCACAGCATCCATCGCCTGGCCACATGAGACCATGACCCACAGCATACACAGTCTGGCCACATGAGACCATGACCACAGCATCCATGGCCTGGCCACATGAGACCATGACCCACAGCACACACAGTCTGGCCACGTGAGACCATGACCCACAAGCACGCACAGTCTGGCCACGTGAGACCATGACCCACAAGCACGCACAGTCTGGCCACATGAGACCATGACCCACAGCACACACAGTCCAGCCACATGAGACCATGACCCACAGCATCCATGGCCTGACCACATGAGACCATGACCCACAAGCACACACAGTGTGGCCACGTGAGACCATGACCCACAGCATCCATGGCCGGGCCTGTGAGGCCACAGTGCCACAACATCCCCATGCGCCTGCCTGAGGGGAGGCTGGGTGGATGACAGTTTGGGCTCTGGGTGCTGCCTCTAAGCTGCCTCATCAGCCCTTGTCTGTTTCGCACTGTGACGGCCACTTCTGCCCTGAAGGTGACCCGTGCACCCAGATGCCTGCACCTGCGTGTGCATCCCGGCTGGCACATGCCAGGGCTGCCTGCCTGAGTGTTGCTGACGGGGCCGCCACCGGCAGGCTGGCTGGAGTGGGGAGGAGGGCCCAGCAGCTCAGGGGGAGAGACAGCCCGTCACTCCCGCCCTCCGCCAATGAGGTGCACCCCGGGAATGAATGGGCTTTATGTGGCTAGGCAAGACGCATCTGAATTCCGCACCGGCTCAGTGAATCAGCTGCAGGCGCGCCCCCACCACACCAGCTGGTATTTTTCCACCCTTCCCTGGGTTATATAACCCAGCACATTTTTAGAAACCGGGGCCAGGCTGGCTGCAGAGAGACCTCGGGGCTAAACGCTCGGCATCCTTCCTCACTCTGCTTCCAGGAGAGGGGCGGCTGGTTTCTAGAGCGGGGAGAGAGGCCGGGGAGGTGCTGTTGGCAGGGGCACCAGGACAGGCCGAGATCCCAGACAGGCCCGGGAACCTGCCCAGCACTGAGGCTGCAGAGGTGTGGTCACTCACTGGGCAAATGCCGGCCAGAATCTGGAGGGCAGCATGCTGGGGCTTCGGGCCACTGCTGGTGGTGGCCGAGACACCTCCTGGGGACATTGGGAGGGAAGAGGCTCCTGCAAAACAGGTGCTGACACCAGAGCATGCAACATGTTGACAGGAAGAGCATGGAGTAAATTGAGGCAGGCCCTGTCTTAGCAAAGACCTCACATCTGACAGCACTATGTGATGATGACAGGGGCTCAGGGTAAACTGAGGCATGGCTGGTGTGCCTGAGTTCCCCACACTTGTTCCACACTGACCCGCGCCTCAGGCCCTTTGCCTCAGAGCAGTCCCACGTCTGTCTGAGTGCCAAGGAAACCAAAGCACAAGGCCCAGAGCACATGTGGGGTCTCTGGCCTCTCCGGGCAGAGCAAGGACCATGCCCCAGAACTATCTGAAGGCCCCCAGGGTCATTTCCCATCCACTCCTTGGAGTTATCTGTAAGGTTTGTCTCTTTGCTCTAAAATGGACATTTAACCCCAGAATTCAAGCACTGTGAAGGTAGGGGTCCGAGTACCTGGTGGGCAGTGTCCCCTCAGCACAATTCCACCCAAGTTTCATGGGACAGACAGGGAAGGATGGGAGTGGACACAGGGAAGGAGGGAGGGAGGGAGGGAGATAAGAATGATGGAGGGTGAATGCAGGATGGAGAATGGAGGATGGAGGGCTGGATGGAGGATTAATAGATGGATGGATAGATGGATGTAGGGAGGATGGAGGAATGAAGGATCAAGGGATGGAGGGATGGAAGATAAATGGATGAATGGATGGATGGATGAATGGATAGAGGATGGAGGATGGAGGGATGGATGAATGGATGGGTGGATGGATGGATGGAGAATGGAGGGAGGGAAGATGAATGGATGGATGGAGAATGGAGGGAGGGTGGGAGGAGGGATGGATGGAAGATAGATGGATGGATAGGGGATGGATGGAGGGAGGGAGGATGGATGGATGAAGGGATGGATGGATGGATGGAAAATGGATGATGGATAGGGGATGGAGGGAGGGAGGGAGGATGGATGGATGAAGGGATGGATGGATGGATGGAAAATGGATGATGGATAGGGGATGGAGGGAGGGAGGGAGGGAGGATGGATGAAGAATGCGGGATGAAGGATGGATGGAGGATGGAGAGAGGATGGAGGGAGGATGATGGATGGAGAGAGGGATAGATTGAGATGAAGGATGGAGGGAGGGAGGATGGAAGATGGAAGGAAGGTAAACGTAAAGGTAAAGGCCCTCCCGTTGATCATCGATTTGCTTGAGCGGGCCCAGTAACGTCTCCATTGGAGACTTTGTTGTTACTGTGTTTGGCATATCGAATACCTCACAGGGAGCTTGCCAGGCTCTGCATGCGGGCGAGATACTCTCGGTAGCTTGACGGGCTCTCCGAGAGGGGCGGAGGAATCGAACTCGGGAAGGAAGGATGGAGGATAAATGGATGGATGGATGGATAGATGGATGGATGGATGATAGAGAATGAAGGGATAGAAGATGGATGGATGGATGGAGGATGCAGGATGAAGGATGGAGGATGGAAGATGAAGGGTGTATGAGGATGGAGGATAGAGAATGGATGGATGGATGGATGGATGGATGGATGGATGGATGGATGGATGGATGGACACAGATGAGCTGGACGGGTGGACCTAGAGATAGATCCAGGTTAGATGGGGGGCTAAGTGGAGGATGGACAGGTGAAGGTGGACACAGATGATGGTGTAGAGCTGGATCTGGATGGAGGAGTAGAAGGTAAAAGGACAGACTGGGGTCTGCATGCATCTCTGGTAACCTTCAACTCTTAGCTGAGCACCTGAGACATTCTCCATGGAGGCCCCATGAAACACTTAGGGACCCACTGCCCTGGGCATATTAGAGACGCATGTCCCTGGGCATGGCTCCTGAGCACCGCTGGGTGCCCCCCGAATCAAATCAAGTGATGGGACTCCGGCCCCTTCTGCTTTCTCAGCACTGGTGAGGCCGCAGGTCAGGCGCAGGAGCAGAGGTCCTGTGAGCCACCCACAACTCTGTGCCTCTGTCTCTAGCGTCTCTTCCCAACGAGCTGCTGGCCTGGGCACTGTGCTGCGTCCCTGACCTTCTCTCCTCACAGCAGCATTCACTGACCGGAAGCTGGCCGGGGTGAGCTGAGGACAGGGCCTGGCCTGGCACAGCAGGAACTGAGCTGGGCGCCCAAGGCTACTCTCCATCACTTCCCCAGACAGGAGAACCGGGAAAGGAGGGTCCAGAGGCCCCGGCCAGGCTAGCCTGGGCTTCTGCCCCTGGCCTCTGCCCTGGAAAGCTCTAGCAGTGCTGGACCAGTGGGCAGCAAGGACACCCCTAGAAGCTGCACGGGAGAAGCAGGGACCCTCCTGATCCAATAGGGTCTCCTGTGCTCTTCTACCAGCCTGCATCTCCTTCCCTGGGATGTGTCTCTCTCCAGATGCTCCAGAACCGCTGCCTTGCTCCGGAAGGGCTTGTACGGTCAGGGGGCAGAGAAGGGTCCTCCAAGGCACAAGCCTCTGTGCTCAAAACCACACCCGGCTTGACCGCTCACCCACCCCCACCCCCTGCACCTCACACCCGGATGACCGCCCAACGCTGCTGCCCCGTGCAGGGCCCAGCAGCCTCTCCTCAGCCCTCCAGGGTGCAGACAGTCTGGGTGCCCTGGAAGCTGGCTGACACGCCTTGACAGACAGCCCAGCACACTGTCTAGCATGGTGGGGACACCAGGGTTGGGGGACACACGCGATCCCACTGCAAACATCCTTTCTCCCTCTGGCTCTGGATGGAGCCGCAGCTACGGTTTGTCCTAACCCAGGCCAGTCCGGGCAGCTGGGCAGGGGGTGGAACTCAGTCACCAGGTCACTGCCTTTAATCAGGCTGAATGGAGGGTGGTAGGAGAGGGGACGAGGCCCATCCTGGGGTGGGGAGGGCCACACATGCACACACAGGCACAAGCACACACAGGCACACACACACATAGGCACAAACATAGGTGCACATGCACACGCACACACAGACACTCAAACATGCACACACACATGCACACACAGATACACACCCACACAGGCACACACAAACATGGGCACACACAGAGGCACACACCACAGGAACACACACAAATGAGCACACACAGGCACACACATGGACACACGTGGGCACACACACACACTGGCAGACACACATGCACACATGGGCACATACTGCACAGGCACACACATGGGTACACACATGGGCACATTTGCTCAGGCACATGTTCATGCACATACATGCGCACGTGCGGGTGCTGGCTCCCAGGCACACCTGCACGCATACAGATGTGACCACAGGCACATTTCCTCACCCATGTGCTCGCACACACACATGCACACATGCAGGCGGCTCCCGGCCGGCTTCCAGTTGGTCCTTAGAAGGAGCCTCAAGGACAGGCCGGAGACGCCCAGGGCTCCCGTGTGGCAGCCAAACACCCTAAACTATAAGAAAACAAAAACGCCACAAGCCAAATCAAACAGGCCCGAACTTTCCGCATATGCAGCCGACGGCTATTTTAAGGCCCGGGATCTGACTTTGCCAACAAAAGCCTTTTGTCCATCCAAGTGGCTACCACACCTCCCACTTCGTGCAGGGCTGATCTGAGAAGTGGTGGTCATTGCCCGGGCCACACCCAGACTCCCCACTGCCCACGCGAGGGAGCCGCACGCTGAGAGGGGGGTTCTGGGATGGAGCCTACCCGGGGAGGAGAAAGGGCCCCACCAGGTCCCCACACTATCCTCTGACACGCGGGGCCCTCCTGGGCAACCGGGGTGGCCTGTATTCACAGCAGAGGGCATATGGGGGTGGACACCAAGAATGCATGCGGGATGCTCTTGCTCACTGTCTGGGGGTGACCGGGCAGGGGTGGGTAGAGGAGAGACGTAGGCAGCTGCCCAGCAGGCCCGGCCTCTTCCCAGGGTGCCCTGGACACTGTTTCTTCCCTATCATGTTTGTGACTTGGGGACGCCTGACCGGGCACTGTCCACTCTCAGGTCCTGAGCAGAGTGTGGGGCTGGACTGTCCATGCGTGTCTGTGTGCTGGCCCTGGGAGGCTCTATTTCTGCTGCTTCTGGACAGTGCTCAGCCCAGATGGCTAGCAAGCCCCGCTGTTCCCGTGTCCACGTGGGCCAAGGGTCCTGGAGAGAGCCCATGGGCCTGTTGGCTCGGGCAGACATGCATGGGGAAGGGGCAGGCCATGTGTGTCCCAGCTGGAGCTTCGTCTCCTGGAGAGAAGCACCCACGAAACTGCTGGAAGGGCCCTTCAGGCAGTCAGAGCTGGCCCTGGGGAAGGCCAGGAAGAAAGGCAGAGGTGGGCTGGGCCAGGCGCTTTCTCCCCTGGCTCTCAGGTGCCTCAAGGGGCTGTGCCAGGAGCCTAAGCCTGGAGCCCCGCTGCCCCCTCTAGGATAATAGAATCCAATAAACCACAATTTAGCAGCATTCATGCAAAAGGTACCATTGGTGTGTCTGTCCCCAAGGGAAACTACTCTGCAGTGCCCTCCTCCTCCCTCCCTCCTCCTGCCTTCTGTCCTCCCTCCTTTCCTTCCCTCCTCCCTCCCTCCCTTCTCTGCATTCCTTCCTTCTGTCCCTGCTTTCCCCTTCTCTCTTCCTTCCTTCCTCCCTCCTCCCTTTGTATCCAAGTCACTAACTGAGATACATCCACAAACACTGGGTTTAAATCGCCCTCACAGCAGGAACTACAGCATTTCTGTTGCGGAAGAGGGGATTCCTGGCCCTAGTGCCCCCTCCTCATCTTCCCGACTTGGAGCCGGACTATGGGAACTGGCCATCATGAGGCTGGGCCAAGAGGCCAGAGCAGGGACATGCACAGAATTCTGCATCGGACCCCCAGCCCGTCAGAATCACAAAAGCTCCGTGAGTTTGAATAAAACCTGAACGTTTGCCTGGGGACCCAAACAGGCAACTGCAGACGTACATCCCTCACCCTCGCTCCTGATTCATTCTCCAGCTGTGAAATAAACAGTGATTAAGTGTTCCCTTCAAAGCCACATCAGTGCTGTCAAACAGCTCACACATGAGCTAAAATCTGCACTTGCCCAACCAAACCGTGGTCCCCGCCAGCTTCCGGGGGCCTCAGAGCACAGTGCAACCCATGTTCTCTCTCTGCCCTCCCAGCACAGGCCTGGGGTCCTGGGCCTGGGAATGGGCCCAACTGCCCCAGGGTTCTGGGGACAAGTTGAACCCCACGCCCTACCTGTGAGTGGTCAACGGGGTCACCTGCAAGCTTAAGAAGCCAACTTCCACTCAAGGGCCACACCCAGCAGTGTTCACAGCTGATCCTGGCTCTGTGCTTAGGAACCACTCCTGGCAGGGCTCAGGAGACCAGATGCAGTGCCGGGATTCAGCCTGGGTGGGCTGCGTGCCAGGGAAGTGCCTTCCCCGGTACTATGGCTCGGGCCCATGAGTAAACAGCCCTCATTCACTGAGAGGAAATAAGGACGCGCTGGTTCTTATATTATTATTGTCCGAGAGAAATTGACGTGATTGAAACTCCAACCACCCCCACAGCCAGGCCATGCCCCACCGCTGCTGGTAGGTAAGCTCAGCAAACGGCCTTGTGGCAGAGATTCATAAATAAATCTCGAAAGAGATCAAGAGGTCATAAAAATTTCCCAGACACTTGTTCCCAATTGAGACCTCCAGGGTGAGCTCAAGTGGGATGGGCCAGCCCCCTAGCCAAGCCCCAACAAAAGCTTCCACACACCAAAGCCTCCTCTGCCTCCCCTCGGACCGCCCAATTAAATATTCTGCATTTTCTGGAGTGCCATCTCCAAACTCTGCAACACTGACACCCTAGCAGGAGGAGCACAGCAGATGGGTGGGGTGTGACACAGAAGCTGAACAATCTTGACTAACACAAGCATCAATACAGAAGTTTTGGGGCTAGAGCGATCACACAGCGGGTAGGGCATTTGCCTTGCACGTGGCCGACCCAGGTTCAATCCTCAGCTTCCCGTATCCTCCAAGCACCGTCGGGAGTAAATTCCTGAGCGCAGAACTAGGAGTAACCCCTGAACATCGCTGGATGGAACCCAAAAAGCAAAAACAAAAACACAGAAGCTTTACTTGCAACAGCAGCTTAGTAAACCCTCAGTCAGGGCTCTTCACATCCCCAGGGTGAGCTACAATAATTCTTACCAATTTTCTTCTACAGAAATATTTTTTTTATCATTCCATTATTTATTTAGTGGTAAAAGGCGATACAAAATCAATTCCTGTGGGCCTGCTACGGCTTGGAGGATGGTTGGGAAAATGGAGACACCAGTGGGGAAGGGGACGGGTGGAGGGTTGGGCCTGGAATAGTGAACGCCGGTAACACGCCATCAGGAGCAGCTTGGTAAACCATGGCATTTGAATAAAGTGGGGGGAACCTCCAGCCACTGAACCCCGCTGTTGAGAATCTAGACTGGAGACACAGTTTCCTAGGAGACATCTGTTCTCTGCTCTCGTGGAAATCCCCCGCCCGGGAACACAATGCACAGGCAGTTGATGTGCTTTGGGTTTGTCTGGGTTGCTGGGCAGATGACACTGCCTCCATCCCCTGCCCCAGCCGGCTCCCAGGCACACATGGGCCGTGGCCAAGCAGGTGAGAGGAGACAGCGGGGGGACAGTCCCCTTGGAGAGGAAGCATCTGTTCTCCTGGCTCAGCCACCCAGCCGGCGCTTTCTTTCCAGCTCATTTGGTGTTCTTTCAGGAGAAGCTTACCTAATGCCTCCCAGCCTCAGGGAAGGTTCCAGACCTTCGTGCGTCAGAGGGTCCCCCAAGGCACCACACAGAGTTCCATCTGTCCGTGGGGGGCCTGGCCCCTGGCTGGCCCCTGCTACCTGTGCGTCTTCCCTTACGTTTGGAGGCCCTTGGCTCTGCGCAGACACGCAGGCTTGGGGCGCCCCTTGCCAGTGACGGCAGTTCCTTAGAGTTGCTGAGAGGTGGCACCTTCCAGAGGCAGGAATGGCTGCAACCACCCAGCACGGGTGCCGGCCTGTGCCAAGTGTCACCTGCGCCCAGGTGGGCCCAGGATGTGGATGGGGCAGGCCCGACACCCTCACCCAGACTCCTGCGCGTCTGCCCTGCCCGCCCGCGCTTCCACACCTCAGATAAGAAGCCAGAACAACAGAGCAGCAAGGATGGTGCTGGCCCAAGTCCTGGCCCAGGTGTGACCCTCGTTAGCCGAAAGGGCACCCCCAGCACAGCCAGGAGTGGCCTGCGAACTGCCGGTGGCCCCCCACCAAAAGAAAGAAATAGGAATCGCAAAGTCTGAAGAGCCGTGCCGAGATCAGTGAGCTCACAGTGAGGCGTTCAGCCTATGGGAGAAGAGTAAGCACATGGCCTTGTGGAGAGAGGCGTCCCCGCACCGTCGGTCACATGGGCACTGTGCTCCCTCTTCACGGGAAGGACGTCAAGGGTCTTTGGAGGCCTCGACACCCAGGCCAGCCATGCCCCAAGTGCTAGGCGCAATGGGGCTGCGACACATGTACTCCAGTCAGGATGTGGGCGAGATGCAGGCAGGTTTCTGCCTTCACAGCCAGATCCGGCCCTTCTGGACAAAGGGCAGCAAGGGAGGGAAAGGCGGTGCCAGGCCATTTTGCTCCGGTACGGGCTGTGAGGATGAACAACAAAACTAGCTCCTTGGCACAGGGGTCAGTGAGGTGTGAGGGGCTGTGCAAGGACTGCTGCAAGGCCCCGGGTGACCGAGTCCTGGCCTCGCATGGGGACTCTGGGTCCGAGCGGATGGAGCATGCCTCACTGCCCAGCCCCTGCTCTGCCTGGTGTCCCCACAAAACCCAGGGACTCTGCCCCGGAGGGCAAGGCCGTGGCCTGAGACCCAGACGGCATCCACACAGCACAGGAGGGATGGTGCTTTGCAGGCAGAGACCCCACAGGGGGGTAGGCCACGGTCTCCCCCGAGGTCGTGTCTGGGGCCAACCTACCAAGACCTGAGGCAGCTGCAGAGACACGTGCACACCTGTGCTCTCGGCGGTCACGTTACCAGAGCCGGAAGCTTCCAGAAGGGAGCAGACACGAAGAGGTGGCTGTGGGCAGACGGGGGTGGGGGGAGAACCTGCTCCCCTGAGAGGAAAGGAGCCCTGTGGCCAAGCCTGAGGGGGGCTGCAGCCCCCAGGAATTTCCTCAACCACAACTCTCACTGCTGCGTTTCCACAGAGCCAGAATCTGGGGAGCTGAATCAGAACCTGGAGGTGGTTTTCGGGGCCGGAGGGCAGCAGGGCCAGACCCAGACAGGTGGGTCCTGGAGCTGTGGATTTGCAAGCTGAGCACTTGGACTCTGGCAGCTCACAGGGCTTAGAACACTTGATGCTGTTTCTACAAAGCAGAACACAAACGACCACATAGAAGAGGCGCATGGGCTAGGAGCGGGGCGGGTGGTCAGGGCGAGCCTGTGTGCGGGATTCGTTCCCAGCACGCAACCAAACGTCATCATAAGAGTAACTGGCCAGAGCCAGTGCATAACTTAGGTGTTTGCTTTGCACACGGCTGGCCCTGGCTCATCCCTGGCACCCCATATGGTCCTCTGAGCCCCACCAGGAGGAAGCTCTGAGCACAGAGCCGGGAGTGAGCCCTGAGCACAGAGCTGGGAGTGAGCCCGGAGCACAGAGTCAGGGTCCTGAGCACAGTGTCAGGAGTGAGCCCTGAGCACGGAGCCAGGAGTCCTGAGTGCAGCTGCTGTTGCCCCAACCTCCAGCCATTGCCCTGGGCAGACCTGGGCCTGCCTGAAGCATCATGGTTCAGTTTTCAGCTCTCTCTGCACTCTGTAGCTTTACTCACAGGAGTCGAGGAGGGAAACACCCCATCAGCTCAGTCACAACCTCTCAAGGACTGCAGGAAGGGGCCACTCTGGGCGGCCTCTCGGGGGGGGGGGGGGGGGTCCTGCTTCTCCGGGAGGAGAGCAGGCCCTGCTTTGCTCTGTCCGCACCTTCTGTGCGCTGCGAGGTGCGAGGTGTAGGCACGCCAGGGACTGGAACCTTGGGAGGGAGCTGGAGGAGTCCAGCTCACGGGGACAGATTGAGCTCCTCCCGGGGCCATGACTGTGCTCCCCCAGCCCTGAGCCACCTGTGTGCCCACCCTCCCCCTAAGACCCCCCAGGCTGCGAGCCTTGTGTGGAGGCGGTGGCAGGAGGTATGACTCAGCAGATCCCACGAAACACGCAGGCAGGCACGCACGCACGGAGCTGTGTCCCCACTGAGTCACGGGCAGGCAGGGGCGGCCACAGCCTCCAGGAGCACCAGCTCCTCCCTGATAGCTCCCCGAGGGTGGAGCCCCAAACCCCCCCCCCCCGGACTCAGTCTCCCAGTCAGGTGCCGGGACCTGCGGGCGCTGGGGGACAAGAGCTTGGGTGCCTGGACAGTCTTGGCGTCCAGCTGACCAAGATGCTCCAGCTCCAGAGGCAGAACTGTCTGCAGGGGCATGGGAGCGGGCTCTGAGGGGAAGAGAGGGAGGAAGAGGGAGGGAGAGAGGGAGGAGGAGGAGGAGAGAAAGAAGAAGGAGGGAAGGAGAGAGGGAAGGAGAGGGAAGAGGAGGGAGGAAGGAGGGGAAGGTAGGAGGGGGCTGAGGAGGGATGGAGGGAGGGGGAGGAAAGAGGGGGGAGGGAAGAGGGAGGGTTCCTGTGGGCAGCTCGCTGTCTCCTGGACCCCTGATGGTCCACCAGCCCCTCCTCCCCCCTCACTGGCCCCCACTCTGTGGCTGTCTGGGGTAACTGGGGGGGACCTACACTCACCAGCTCATCTCCCATAGTGCCCCCACCCCAGAGACACGAGCCCCTGGCTCCTAGTCCCCTCCCGCAGTGTGAGGGCCAGGCCTGCCCACACTAAGCTTCAGAACGAACACTGACAGGGCCAAAGCTGGCCCCAGCCGTGCAGGGCAGAGGCCAACCGTGCGTGTGAACTGGGACTCCGCTGGTCACTCCCTGCCTCGCTCCCTACCTTTCCGGGCTGAGAACGGGTGCCCACGTGGTGAGCTCTTGCTCAGAGGTGAGCCCTGCCCCTCTCTCGTCCCCCACTGCTGGGTCACTGCACTTAGCTTTAATGATGCCAACAATGTCCAGTGTGGTGGGGAGGGGCTCTGAGAGCCCCTGAGGGGCTGCCCCCGTCCCCATGCAGCGCTCCCGTCAGCTGCCTCTGACCCCGGCCACGTTCAACACAGCTGCCCAGCTCTGGCAGGCTTCCTTTGCCGCGTGTGTGTGGTTTGCCTGAGTGCAGAGAACACAGGAGGACCCGCTGAGTGGACTGGCACAGTGCCTGGGGCTGAGCAAACCCCAGCAGGCCCAGCTGCGCTGCTACCCTCCAACGAGGAGACAGGGAGGAAGCTAGGAGCCCGTGCCAGGAGACAGCTAGAGTACTGAGAAGTAGGTGAGCAGCTTAAGCAGTGTCCACATCCACTGAAGATGAGGTCGGGTCTGGCCGTCAGTGTTCAGTGAATTTGTGACACTTACATGCTAGACTGGACACATACCTAGCTAGTGAGTCTCCCTATGTGAACGAATGAATGGGAAGATGGGAGCATGGAAGCGGGAGTCAGCATCGGTCAGTGGATGGTTGGCCGGATGCATGCATGGGTGTGCGTGTGGAAGTAAGTGGATGGATGGATAGAGAATGAGCAAAAGTATGGATGGATGGATGGATGAATGGACGGACGGATGGACGGGTGGTGGTGGGTGGATGGACTGATGGAAAGATGGATAGAGGGGAGGGCAGATGAGTGGGTGGATGGGTAAACACATGGATGACTGGGTGAATGAAGAAATTGAAACAGGAATTTGACATAAATCTTGCAGCTGAAAGTTGTAAAGACTTCTCCATCAGTTTTCTTTGTCCAGAGCTTAATACAACACCTTATGCAATAAGATTTATGTGCAGCTTTGTGGGAACCGAGGTTGGTGAGTTTTCCAGACCTATCCATGGCCCATCCTGCATTTACTGGTCAGGGAAAGGGACGGAATAAATCCAGATCTGTAAGGCCTACCCCACAGAGGAAAAGAGTTTCTATTAGCTCCCAATCGGGCAGGCAACAGCACAGTGTGAGGATGGATTCAAAGCCCAGTCTGCCCCGCACAGCCAGGGGCAAAGGATTCAGACAAGCAAAGGAGGCACCAAGCGAAATGTACGTTTTCCTGAAACCAGGTCTGGAACGGAGCCCACCAACGCCAGCTTCCAGTCGGGGAGCACCTGCAGCCACAGACTTCCCGTCTCACTCAATGTGCTGGACCCCTTTCCCACCGTCATCTGGGCCCTTGCCCTGGTGCTGGCCAGGCTGGTTCTGAGGTGGGGACGAGAAGGCACCTGCACAGGCTGGCATCCAGGGCAAGGCCTTCCATGCAGCTTTGGTTTCCATCTTCTTCCTATTCTCTGTACTTGGTGTGGGGCCACTTCGTCCCCCTAGATGGGCAGAGATGCTGGGGTTCCTGGAATGCGGGTTCCATTGGGCTGGCCCCAACCCTTCCTAATCAAATATGTGGACGCAAGTCAAACACCTTCCTGAACTCCCGAGCCATTGGAGTCCCAGCCAGGCAGCCTAGGGTCAGAGGTCAGCCTGAACGCCCAGCTATTGGGGGGCACGTGCAGGGAGGCAGGGAGCTGCTGCTGACCCCCACCTTCTCGCTTGCATTTCCTGCACTCCTCATCCCGCACTTTCCATGCCAGCCCTTGGCTTCCTCCCATCACAGCTGGTGGCAGAGCCATGCCCCGCAGCCCCATGCCCCCCTCGGCCCAGAGTCCATCTGTCTATCCCTCACTGGCCAAGCGGAGGATTCTTTAGCCACTGGCTCCTACAGCTCTTCCCAGCCACCTCGGGCTCCGGGGAAGGCCCTGGACCAGTGGGGTTGGGGGGCTGGAAGCATACCTCTTGGTGTTTTAACTGAGGCCACAGCACCCCCAGGACAGGCGACTGAGACCAAGCCCAGCAGGTGCTGTCCCCTCTGCCAGAAGAGATGGCCAAGATACTTGCTAAGAAACCACAAGTACAGATCTGCAGAGGACGGAGCCCCAGCGACGCACCCTGACCTCTGACCTCACCTCTGCCACCCCTCAGACATCAGCGATATGGCACCCTAGGCTGCCCCCACTCCCCTTCTGGGGGAATTAACCAGCCAGCTTCCGGCACCTTCTTTAAAAATGATGTAGGACCAGAGAGATGGGACAGCAGGGAGGCCACTGGCCTTGCACGCAGCTGACCCAGGTTCGATTCCTGGCACCCTGTCTGGTCCCCTGAGCCCCACCAGGAGTGATCCCAGTGCACAGAGCCAGGAGTAAGCCCTGAGCACTGTCAGTGTGTCCCAGAAACAAAGAAAAATAAATAAAAATGGGCTGTGGATGCCAATGGCACCAGCCACCCCATCCTAGGCCCTGGGAAGGCGAGTGACTTGGCACACTTGCTTCTCCACCCGCTATCCTCTGGGTCCAACCCGCCCGACCCACATGTAGCCCGGCCAGCTCTGCAGTCCTGAGGGCAGGGCTCCGCTGCCCCTTCCACACTCAGGAGATGGAGGGAGCTGCCGGTCCCCCAGTCCAACCTGGGGGGCCCTGAAGGAGGGGGACAGGGTCAGAGGCTTCTCGGATGGATGGGCTGGCATTAAGACAACAGAAGGGCACCAGGAGCTGGCGGGCACTGCCCTTGGGAACAATCCATGGGCCCCTGCCCAGGTGCATCACTGCATCTCCCCTCCCAGGTGGGGGAGGTGCCGCCCCCCAGACGCTCTTGGGCAGGGCTTAGTCAGGAACAGGAGGGCCAGAAGTGCTGCTGGAGCCTCATTTGGGAGCCTGTGGTGGGCACCAGGTGGAGTCTACGGTGCCCCGAAGGGGAGGAAGGGCACAAGAATAACAGATGCCATAAGAGGGACCTGAGCAGGCAGGAGGGGATGGTGGATGAGGGTGGCTCCCTCGCCTCCCCTTTCCTGTCGGGACCCTCCCAACAGGGAGTAGTTCAAACAGAACCATGAGTAAGGCCAGGACAGAAGCACTTTTAAAGGCCATCAGGGACCAGGCGTGCAGGCCACTCTGAGGAATGACCACCAGGGGACCAGGCATGCAGGCCAGTCTGAGGAGTGATCACTAGGAGTGTGGCCATGCCCACTAAGAGCATGGTCATGCAGGCTAGTCTGAGGAGTGACTGCCAGGGGACCAGCGTGCAGCTGCACAGCCAAGGCTGAGGGTGTTGAGAGGCGGCACGCGGGAGACCCGACTTTCCCTGGTGAACGGGCTGAACTCTTGAGCCAGCGGCTGCATCTCCTCGCTCGGTCTCCCCGGGAACCCAGAGCGGGTGCGGATGGGTGTCAGGTGGTTGGCACGCAGGGCCGGCACTGGGCACTTGTCTCCCACCCACAGGAAGAAGAGCGCTTTGTTCACTGCCAGGCAAGCCTCTGTGCCACGCCAAGGCTGGCCCCCGCCCGGAGGAAGGAACATTGGCTCTCTCTCAGCGGACAATGCTCTTTTCTCCCTCACAGTTTCCACCCGACAGAAACTCTGGCCCCACCACCACGCACAGAATTGTCAGAGGCGGGAGGCAGGGGCCCGGCCCATGGAGCCTGGTTCTGTGTGGATTCCAGGGGGCTGCCACCAGCTTGGCTGATTGTGTCCCTCTGTCGGGAACTCGGACCCCCAGAAATGGAGGCCAGAAATGTGCGTCTCTTAAGCAGCTAAGCTTGCAGGCTGCGGCGATAACGACAAGCTCGAGCAAAGTCTTCTTAGCAGCCACCAAAGGGAAACCCACCAGGTGGGCAACCCTGGGCATCATCGAAACCACGGCGCTCTGCTCTTCAGAAGATGCTGCCCAGAGATGAGCAGCAGCCCCAACCCGGAGGCAGTGCCCAAGAGTCAGACATAGGAACTCTGCTAGAACCTATGGGAGTGCTCAAAACTCAGCAGAAAATAAAGCTTTCAGTGTTTGTTTGTCTTAGGGCCATGCCTGGTGGTGCTCAGGGCTTACTCCTGGCTCTGCACTCAGGGATCACTCCTGGTGGCTTGGGGGACCTTATGGGGGCTGGTGATGGAGTCTAGTCTGGCCAAGGCCAGTGCTCTGCCCACTGTACTATTTCTCTGAGTGGAGCAATAGCACAGTGGGTAGGGCATTTGCCTTGCACATGGCCGACCTGGGTTTGATTCCTCTATCCCTCTCAGAGAGCCCAGCAAGCTACCAAGAGTATCATGCCCGCACGGCAGAGCCTGGCAAGCTCCCCGTGGTGTATTCTATATGCCAAAACAGTAACAAGTCTCACAATGGAGACTTTACTGGTGCCCACTCAAGCAAATCTCTCTCTCTATATATGTATATATACACATATATACATATATATGTATGTACATGTATATATGTACATATATATGTATGTGTATATATGTATACATATATATACATATATATTTGTGTTTGTAAATAAAAACCTTCAACAGACACTTCCCCCACAAAGAGAGTAGAGTGGGCAGGACCCTGCAGAGACGCCTAGCAAGACCCCAGCCCCTCTCGGATTCCTGTTAGAGGTGAGATTTAAAGTGCCGACACGCCCCCCGCAGGCATTTTTCTCTCCCTCTGGAGCATAGTGGGGACAGTGGGGAGAACTTAGGCTTAGGTGTGTCTTTAAGAGGGAATTTCCTTCCACTTTGCTCTCACATCCCCCCACTCGGACAGACTCCCAGGACAGTGCCCAACATGAGCGCTGGGGGAAGGGGGTGCTATACCTTATCTCCAACTGAATGGACGACAGCAGGAGACCTTCTGGTCACTTAGGGGGATGTGGATAGAGCAGGGGAGGAGGTCAGCGTTCTCCGTGGCCTCACCCTCATGGGTGCAACCCCAGGTGACAGCTATCCCAGCCAATAGGACATGCCGGGCCAGGATGGGGGCACCGGGGCCGGGCTTTATTCCCATGCAGGTCTCTAACCCAGCTGCAGCTCAGCTGAGAGCTCGGGAATGGGGAAGGTTCCTACACCCTGAGGCCTCCACAGTGTAGCCTCTCACTATCCGCTTCAGAAGCTCTGCACACAGTCCTGCGGGGTCTAAGGAGCAACAGATTAGCCTTCCAGCCACCAGACCAGAAGTCGCGGTGCAGGTTGGGTCCTGCACACAGACCTCTGCAGCCTCCACCAGGGCAGATACTACCAGGCTCTCTGACGCAAACCTCTGCCACAGAATTATTTGTTGGCCGTAAAGCAAACTTCCCTTTTAAAAAATATATATTTTTAAAGGGACACTCATGTAAAAGAACACAGTGAAGCACCGAAGCCGGATCCTCCCCAGCCCTGTCACCATTTCCCGGAGACTTCTGGTCAGGAATCACAGCCCCGGCCCTGTCGAGGCACCTATGACTGTGTCTCCCATTCCTGAGTGGCTCTGAGGGTCAGGGGCCTCCACTGGGTCATGCCACCACCTCCGAGCACCTCTGGCCTAGCCCTGGGGCCGTCTGCATGGGCCCGCGGCTTGCACCCACGAGCACCTGAAAACCTCCACCTGCAGACACAAACCAGGACCCCCCTGAAGAGGCCGCTCCCTCCACGAGGCCTGCGGGTCCAAGGGCACAGAACCCCGCCAGGTCTTCCTGGCCCATGCACAGCTGTGACCGGTATTGGAGGCCAGTGCCAGCCCTCAGCACTGCACGTGGCCCCCGGAGCCTGGGCCTGAGCCTTGCGGTCTCCCTGTCACTGCGGTCCCTTGCAGGGGACAGAGGCCCCTAGAACTCAGTTCCACGTGCCCACAGGCCAGGCACAAACATGAGGACAGTGGGGCACCGAAACTCATGCCATCCCAGCTGCACAGCTGCCCTCCCGGCCCTGAACACGGCTCCCATTTGTATTGTAGGATAATCTGGGGACCAAACTGCAGCAAATAGCTTTCAGGGTGGTTTGGGTTTTTTAGGGTTTTTTTTTTTTTTGATATTTTCCCTCTGTGGGCTTTAGGAAGTTTTATAAAATATTTTCACCAAGGAATCTTGGTATTTCCTTTGTAGTTGTTTTGGCTTTGTTTTAGTTGCTTTCAAGCTTGCTCTTCTTCCATCCAAAACTTAAGCATTTTATTTATTTTTTAAATAGCTTCAAAAGATTGTTTTGCAGAGCCAAAGGCCAAAATCCAGGGCCTCCCACAAGCAAAGCCTGTGCTGGCCGGGAGAGCCCATTCCTAGCCCTCAGAGCTGAAGCCATGAGGATTCACGGAGAGGTCACAGCCAACTCTCCACAGCCACCCCTGCGTGTCTCTGCCTGGGTGGTGATGAGGGGCTGAGGGGCGGGTGGGGAGCGGGGATGGGACTCAGGTTCTGGGGACGTGCCCCATGGGAGCCCAGGCCTGAGGGCTGACTTTGCCTTGAAAAGATCAGTAGGACTTCTGGCTGCTCAGAGTCTGTGATCTGATTAGCTTTTCCCTTCCAAAGAGCTGGCCGATTCTCCCTGGGCTGGTTCAGATATTCTAAATCAGAATACTCTCAACCACGCCCACGGGGAAAGTGCAGAAGGAGGCCAAGGGCGAAGCAATAGAAAAATAAATTAGCTAGCGTCTGACCCAGCAGGCAGGCTTGAAAGGTCGTGGGAAAATTCAAAATAATGGTGGTGGGAGGCGTAATGGTGGCGGGATTGGTGTTGAAATATGAAATGTAATCAATAAATGTGAACAACCTTTTGAAAATAAAATTTGAAAAAGAGAGATGAGAAGCTGGAGGCACCCAGGCGGCAGGGGGGGGGCGGAGCCTCAGAAGCATGAGCTTAGCCGGGGGCGGGGCCTGTGAGGTGCACCTGCGGGGCGGGGTCTGGGGATGTCAGCGTGGCCCCGCCTCAAGGCTCCGCCCCCAGCATCGCCCCCCAGCATCGCCTGCAGCCCAGGTTCCCTGCAGGTCGCCTTTCCCAAGCCCTCACTTCTGCCTCCCCTTTCGCTCAAGTGCCATCTTCAGCCTCCGAGAAAAGCTAGTGAAATTCCAGGCAGAATCTGGGCATTACCTGGAGAGTTCCAAGATCCCGGATCGGGCTGCCCTTTCCAACCGCTGATGACTTCCAGAAGGGCCCTGGCCATCCAGCTGCCTGTTCCAGGGTCAAAAACCTATCCCCAAAAGACGGAGACTCTTCCGGTTACGGGTCTTTGGGGCGCGGGGGGCGGGGGGCAACTGGCAGGCAAGCCCCGCGTGCCGGGCATCGACTGCTTTCCGGCTTCCAGAGCTGCAGGGCCCTCAGCTCCCCCTCACTGCACTCTCAGTGCCTCCGCGGGGCCTGCCCTGGACAGCTGGTGCCTCACATCCTCCCAGGGCCCCTCCCAGTGTCCTGGGTCCAGAACCTGAAAGACCTGAGAGGAAGACCCCCATTCCACCCTAGCACCCACAGGTAGCCAGGTCAGGCCATGGTTACTCTGCCATGGGGTGCCCCCACAGGGGCCGTTTCAGTGATGCCTGCTCTCAGCAGCAGAGCTGGGAGGGGCAGCCTGGGGGGGCACCAGACACCACCCCAGGCCTGACTGCTACCAGCACTGCTGAGGCCAGGCTGCTCCCGAAATGCATGTTTCCCCTGAACGGAAAGGGGCAGGGTGGGGAGCAGCCTTCTTGGGACTGTCCGCGGTTGCCAGAAGGCTGACCAGACCCTTCCCCTCTGCCCTGGGCATGCAAAGGCAAGCGGGGTCAGGCTCACGCACACCGTGAGGTGCACCTGCGGGGCGGGGTCTCGGGATGTCAGCGTGGCCCCGCCCCAAGGCTCCGCCCCCAGCATCGCCTCTTGACGAGTGCAGAGGGCCGATCTTGAGCCCAGAAAGAATCATGGCACACGCTGTCAGGGTTTCAACCAGGCATTTTATTGATCTGGCAACCGCAGAACAACGTCTCCGAAAGGCAGCCCCCACCTGAAAGGTGGCCGCTTGTTCCCAGACAACGAATTTGGACCCACATGGAAACACAGAGGCAGCCTCAGACCCATCCGCACCGCTCCCCACCTTCGGCCTCACGTACGTCTTAAATAAATAAATAGCACATCTGCTATCAAAGTAATATAAAAATAAATTTCAAGTTTTACAAATGCAAACGTCCTTGGTGCAGTTCAAACAGTTGTTCCTCCCCCCAAAGGGGAGGTTGGTGGTGGTCAGTGAGGAGGGCAAACACAGCGAGACTCTGACCGGGAGGCCAGAGGCTGTTGCAGGCCCCGCAGTCCCGAGGGAGAGGTCAGTAGTCAGTGGCCACAGCCACGCACCCCATCAAGTTCTGGCTAGGGAAGGGTCCCCGCCCTAGGGCCTCTCACTTATGCTGCAGTTACCCAGGCCTCACCAAACCAAGGGGCCGTGCTGAGCCCATAAGCATCAGAAGGGGGTAGGGGGCAAGGAGGAGCAGGGCTGCAGCCCTAGGCCACTGTGGGACGGCCAGCTGACCACGCAGGGCTCACACACCCAGACACATACCAAACCACAGTGCTCGGACACACGTGTACACACGTGTGCACACGGACACTTATGTTCACACATGTGTATGCAGACACGCATGTGAACATGAACACTTCTGCTCATACGTGTGCACACAGGCACACTCATACATGTGCACATGAACATTTACGCTCACACGTGTGTATGCAAACACACACTTGTGCACATGAACAATCACGTGTGTACTTGTGATTGCACTCACACCTTTGCTTAAATGCTCAGGAATGTGCATTCTGGCACATATACAATCATACATGTCCTCATACATGTGTGCAGACATGCATTTGCACTGACCTATGCGCTCATACCAACACATTCACTGACATGTGTGCTCCCACTAATACGTGCATGCACCCATACGAGTGCACACATGGATACACACTGACACACATGTGCATGAGAGATGAGACTCCAGAGGGACAGAGAGGGGCGACCATAGCTGTGGGCACAGGAAGGACACTGTTGGCTGCCCCTCAGTGGGAGAGGGTGGGATGGGCTAAGGGTCGGCTGGATGTTGCAAACGGGCTATGTCTAGAGCGTCCCTCCCTTCTGCTGACCCCACTGAGAGGACAGCGCTCTAACGGCAACTCCCCCCCCACCAGAGCTCGGCTCTTGTCTGCCCTGGTAATGCAGCAAACGGCGAGGGAGAGCGTGGCTGGGGAAACCCCAAACTGGTTGCTCATTCCAGCTGCTGAGTCCCAGGACAGGCCTGAGTCCAGAGCAGGACTACAGGGATGCAGAACCACAGGCCACACGATGAAGGCAGGGCCCCCAGGCCCCCGCCCTGCAGGAGGCAGAGAGCCATGAGGGCTGAGGCAACACAGACTTTAGAAGCAGGAGCCCGGCCTGCCCCTCAGATGGGCCCCGACACTGGGCCACTGTCTCGGCCCTGCACACGGTTCATCACAGGCACGCCCCTTGCAGCTACACTTACTACCCTAAGAATGTGCAAAAGCAACCACCGAGTGCCGAGGGCCGGGCACGGTGGAGACAACAGACAGTCCTTGACGATGTCGGCGCTGGGCTGTGCCCTGGGCAGATGCGGAGACACCAGCCCTCTGCCCCCCGAGCTGCTCCTGGTGTCCAGCGCGGACACCCAGAGCCAGCCTCCTACACGTGGCACTCCGTCGACACTCTGTCGCAGACTCCTCCGCTGCCAGAGCCCCCCCTTCATGGGGGGGCAGGAGGCTGCCCACTCCAGGAGCCCCGAGGGCGCTGCAGGTGCTGTCCCGGGTACAGGTGGCACCGCTGCTGTGGGCAGGGTTCTCGTGGGCCGCAGGGTGGTCTTCTAAGCAGCCCTCAGCTCAGGAGCAAGGGTGGGCGTGGGGCGGAGGGGCTGTAGCGAAGCTGCAGAGACGGGCCGGGCCGGGCGGTGGCCGCTCAGCGGGGCCAGGAAGGGCCACTGCTCTGGACGTCCTGCAGGTTCTGTTTCCGGGAAAGCGAGGCAGTGGTTAGTTCCTGTGAGGAGGCTTCTGAGGCCAACACCAAGCCATGCACCCGCACTCCCACACCCCACACTGGCGCCCCCAAACAGAGAATGCGACAGGAAGGAGCTCGGGGAAGAGGGTGGGCGTCTCCCTGGGGCCCCTATTCTGCCAGCAGGACCCGGGCAAGACCTGATACAGGAGAGCTTCCTGGCACCCCCAGCTCTCTCCCAGGCAGGAGCAGAGCCTGGACCCAGGCGCCGGCAGCTGGAGCACAGGGCATTCGGCGTGGCCACTCTGCCCACTTCTAACCAACCCACCCCAGCCTCCAGTGGTGGACGACATCAACGCCTCAGAACATTTCCGGGTGTGACTGCCGCCTCCTGCCCTGAGCCCTAAGCCCTGAATCTGAGTGTGTGGCCAGCAGGGCTGCACTGGACGCGCATTCCGCCCCCCCCAACCCCGGGCCAGTTGGCGCAGACCAGAGCCCACATGGGAGAGGCCACAGCCAGGGTGGCCGACCAGCCCTCCCAGCCACGATGCCCGCCACGTGGGGCCTCCCGGGGCCCCACATCCAGAAGCCCAGCCCCGTGTGGGGTGGGAAGGAGATGCTTTGAGCCACCTAGACAGACAGTCAGCCCCATGGACAGACGGACGAACGTGGCAACGAGGATGCCAGAACAGCACAGAGGGGTCTGGGGGGCGCTCAGGAGAGGAGCTGGAGCGACCTGGCTGTGAGGGGCGTCGGTGTCACGCCCACAAGCAGGTCACACGCAGACAGGACACCAGCACAGTGGCCCGTGGCGCAGGGCGGCCGGCATGCACCGAGCATTTACCTGTCCCTCTCAGTAAGGAGAGAACTTTGAGAAAAAGTGACAGACAGTTCGCCTTGCGAGCAGGGCGGGGGGAGGCAGAAGCAGATGGAAAAGAAAAACAGAACAGCTTTAGTGCTTTCACAGTGCATGGGACGCGAGACTTGAGGTGCAGGAACTGTCCCAGGGAGGACTGGGCCCAGGGAGGACTGTCCCCACAGGGAGGACTGTATCCATAGGGAGGACTGTGTCCCAGGGAGGACTGTGTCCATAGGGGAGGACTGTGTTGCTGGGAAGGGCTATGTCTCTAGGGAGGACTATGTCCATAGGGAGGACTGTCCATAGGGAGGACTGAACACAGACTTGCAGGCCTTCTCCCTAGGAAATGGCAACCCACTGGCATCCATGAGAGCTCGACTCCTCCTCCCCAGTGTCATGTCCCCAGGGAAGTGCAGGAGATGGATAGGGGGCAGGGCCGGCCCCGAGGCCCACAGGGCAGCAAGGGTGGCCCTCTCCCATGTGCTCGGCCCCCTGGAGACCCGGCAGAGACTGGGGACCTGCTGTGTTTGGGCCCCCAGAGCAGGGGATAGGCAGGATCAGCCCAGCTGGAGAAGGGGACCCGGGCTGACAAGCACTGCTGACCCATCCCTGAGCGGTGTCCTGGGGTATCCCTAGGACAGGAGGGACAGGCTAAAGGACCATACTCGGGGAGCAACTCTCTCAGACACGTCCCTCAGAGTGGAAGAGTGTGGGGCGGGGGACGGCTGAGGCCCAGTGGCCCCTCAGAAGGGACCAGCAGCAAAGGGGAGACTGACAGAGTTGGGGGGGGGACGGCACCAAGGTCAGTGGCAGTGGGCACGCGCCCAGCGGACCACCAACTATTGTTGGCAGGGGAGGCCACGGGCCCCACAGTCCTGAGCCCCCTGAGATAGCCCCCACCCTCCTCCCCCTCAACACGGCAGGAGCCCAGGCCACGGGTGGGGAAGGGCGCCAGGTACTTACAGGCAGGCCTTCCCTAGCAAGGGCTGCAGAGAGAAGCGAGAGACAGTGAGCGAAGCCACGGGCGGCACAGGGCGTGCCCCGCCCTCCCGGCCTCACACGCCTCTGCCCGCACACGCCAGAGCTTGCTGCTCCCTCCCGCACTCGGGCTCCAGGGGTGCTCCCCGCCTTACCAGACGGAACCCGACTGTCGACTGTCATGTGGTGAAAGACAGAGGAACGAGTCGGAGGCCACGGGGTGACCCTACATAGCCTGAACTTGGCCCCCTCACACAGGGGACGGGGGGTGACATCCAGTCTCACCCCAACATCCCTCCACTGCCTTCTGCAGGGCTGCCAGTCCCCAAGCCATAGACGGATGCGGAGATGGACAGGGCGGCAGAGTGGTCCGAGGCTCCACGCCCCTCGCTGTGCCCCATACACAGGGTTCCCAGGGCAACGCCCAGACATTCTGTGCCCGCCTGTGCCCAGGCTTGGCTGCCTTCGTGGGAAAGCAAGTTCTGAACACAGATGCCAGGCCCAGGGGCCTATAGCTGCTCTACTCACGTCAGAGCAAGCAGAGAAGGAATCCCGAGAGGAGCCCTGAGGAGCCCTGAGGAGCCTTGAGGGGAGCCCTTAGGGGAGCTCTTGGGGGACAGGGCAGCAGAGTAGTGAGGGGAGTCCTGAGAGGATCCTTGGGGGGAGTCCTGAGGGAGCTCTTAGGGAGCACTGAGTGGAGTCCTGAGGGAAGCCCTGAGGGGAGTCCTGAGGGGAGTCCTGAGGCTTGCGCCCTTAGGGGAGTCCTGACAGGAATCCTAAGGGGATCCCTTAGGGGAGCACTGAGTGGAGTCCTGAGGGGAGTCTTGAGGGAAACCCTGAGGGGAGTGCACCCATCTGCTGCAGAAGAACCAGAGAAAACAGCTACTTCCACCTGGGTCTGAATGGCCAACAGTCCTAACCTGAACATCAGAGTCAGTGGCACAAGAAGAGACCAAGGAAGCATCAGCATGCAGCTGGAACCAAGAAGATGACCTTGGGCCACACAGGCACCACAACCATAGCTGAATGGAACCTTCCAGAAAGGTCTAGAAGCATGCCCTAAACTGTTTCGGAGAGCCTGCACTAGAAGGTGGCTGACCAGGCTCTGCTCTCTCTGCCCCCCGCCCCCAGGGCCACAGGGGCACCCTGGGCCAGGAAGACCCTCCAGGGGATGCCGGCTCCACTGCTGCCCACCCGAGAGAACCGCAGAGGGAGGAAGGGTGAGCATGGGGTGAGCGCGGGGTGAACGCACGTGGCCAGGCAGCTGCGTGGGCGCCTCCGGGGACAGGCAGGCAGGCAGGGCAGCCGAGGCAGAAGCCGCAGGCTCCCCCATGCTGTCGATGCGAGGCTTTTTGGTGGGCTCGGGGCTGGCTAGCGGGGTGACACTATTGCGCCTCATCAGTGGGTTAGGCCCCTTCTTTGCATCCTAAGCCAGACAAAGACAAAAGAGAGAAGGCGACAGTTACAGGGAGAGGGTGCAAATAAGCCACAACACAGACAAGAGAACCCAGCAGGGCGCCCCCCGATTTCCTGCTGCCTCAGACACTACCCAGGCCTGGACCACAGTGCCCCTCTGCTCCGCTGACCTGCAGCCCATGGGACCAAGAGGGTGTGTGTGCAGGGAGCAGGACAAGGAGAGGAGGCTGGGAATTAAAGAGAAGGGAGGGAGGAGAGTGGGAGAGAGGCGGGCAGAGAGGGGGCCCTGGAGGAGGGACGCTGCATTGAGCACCCTGAGGACAGCAGAGTGGGACGAGCTGGCTCTGCAGAGCTGCCACAATGGTCCACAGGCCCCAGGCCCAGCTGGGGTCTGTGGTCCCCTGAGGTCCCCACAGACTCTGCCCCAGTCCTGGGCAGGAGACCAGGAGCCTGCCTGCTCCCCTCCCCATCCCCCACCAGCTGGTCAGCTGGAAGATGCTGAGCTTTTGAAGCAGAAATCGTGGGCCCAGCTGCTGCCTTGGGAGTGTGAGGGGAGAATGTCTTCAGCCCTCTGCTCCCCAGAAGACACAGCCCCTGCCTGCTCCATCAGACCTGCTGGGCCACTGTGTCCCTGAGCACAGACAGAGGGGCCTGGGGGGCTCTACGTTCCAACATCACGCAGGTCACTCAGGGACAGATGGGAACCCAGGAAGGGCTTCCAGGTGCATGCAGCTCGTGCCCAATGTGGGAGTTGTGGCCAGACATGGGGGGCCCTAGGGCCGGGTCAGGTCAGCAGCGTAAAGAGGAAGGCAGGGGCACTTGGGCAGCAGGAAGCAGCAGCAGGAGGCAGAGCCTGGGAGGCAGGGCCAGCCCTCCTCAAGGCCGGCAAGAGGGTGAAGCCAGGCCCACACAGCAGCTCTGTGGAGACCCTAAGTGGGGCCCTGCACTCACCTCAGGCCTGTCCCTGTGGGTGCTCACCGACCCCACATTCAGGTAGACGGACTCGACACGGCAGCCTGGCCAGGTGGAAGTGACAAAGGGGTCGGTCACTAGGGCCCCCCAACCCCCAGTCACCGTTCCCTGGATGCAGTTCCAGACCCCCACTCACCATAGGCAACGGGGGTCAGTTTGAGGACAGTGTGAAGGGGACACTTCAGGAAAGGCATCTCCTCTGTGAGGGGGGACATGGTCAGGGTCTGGGTGGGCTCCAGGGATCCCAGCTGCAGAGGGAGCCCAGTACCTACCCAGACTCAGAGGCTGTCTCTACTCCAGCCTCACAGTCACCTGCCCTCAGCCCCAGTCACCCGCCCTCATCCACAGTCACCTGTCCTCAACCCCCTAGACACCTGCCCTTAACCCCACAGTCACCCATCCTGACCCCCACAGTCACCCGTCCTCACCCCCAGTCACCTGTCCTCACCCCCTTGGTCATCTGCCTTCACCCCTACGGTCACCCACCCTCACCCTAGTCACCTGCCTTCATCCCCACAGTCACCCACCCTCACCCCCACAGTCACCTGGCCCCCCACGTCACCCCTCCAGGCACCTGCACTCTTGTCCAAGAAGTAGGCCAGGAGGCAGCGCAGCACGGCCTGGTGGCAGATGACCAGCACATTCTCCCGCCGCTCGAGCTCCATGATGACGGGTTCCAGCCGCTGCACCAGGTCCTGGTAGGACTGCAGACAGCAGGACACAGACAGAGGGACAGAGCTTGAAGACCACCGTGGCCACATGGGTCCTGTCACCAAGACTCCAGGAACATGCCACCCACCCACCCACATGCCACCAGCTCCAGCTCTGGGTTCCCCCCAGCCCCGCAGCACCAGTCAGAGGGAGGAGGAGCCGGGGCTGGAGCACCAGTCAGAGGGAGGAGGAACCTGGGCTCCTATGCTGGGCCAATGTCTCCCTCAGCCGAATCCAAGCCCCCAGAGCCTCCCTCACCCGCTCACACGGGGACTCTGGCCTGGCCGAGGCGACCGGCCACTCCAAGTGTCCGGGTCCTTGTCTGACAGGACACTGGCAGCTCCATACAGCTGGCCCCAAGGGTTACATCCCTCTTCCCCTTCCGCCTGGGGCTAGGGGTCGGGGGACCCTGGGCAGGGGAGAGCTGGGCCTCTCGGGAGTGATAGAGCCTCTGAGCCTGTTGGAGTCACCTGTGATAGCGGAGCACGGCGGGCCCCTGCGAGGGCTGCCCTGAACTGTGAGTTCCACCTCAAAGAAGGGGAAGGCCCTGACCACCTGGGTCCCCCAATATCCCAGCCCCCCACCCCTCCTACTCGGACCGGGCACAGGGGACAGGGCAGGGAGTTGGCTGAGGGGACTGAGCTATGGCCACCAGAGGCAGAGGGCATCCCCCGCCCAGAGCTCTGGGCGGACTGTCCCGGCGTCTTCGGCGCGCAGCACCTGGGGAGCTCACGCACCTCGCCCGTCGGGTAGCGGTAGTAGTACTTGTCCTGCTCCCGCAGCGCGTACTCCTCAGGGTACGTGGCCTGGATCTCCTCATAGGTCATCTCCTCGCAGACGCCCTGTGGGAGCACCGGACTCCCTCAGCTACCTCCTGAGTCCACACGGTCGGGCCACCCAGCCCAGATCACTCAGGCACCCACATCTCCTGGGCCTGCCCGCCAGGTCCACGCACCCACCCACCCGCTCACCGCGTCGATCTCGTTGAGCGCCTTCCACTGCTCATAGGGCAGCTGCAGGGCCTCCGCCGTCTGGATGGTGCTCTTCAGCTGGCTCGTCCACACCTTCAGATCCTTCAAGTTCTGCTCCTCCACAAATTTGCTCAGTGCGCCAGCAAACTGGGAGGGCAGAGGCACAGGTGAGGCCAGCCCTGCTCCCCAGAAACAGCTTCGCTCCACATCTGAGGGGCCCCAACCCTGGGGCCACTGAATGGAAGGGCCCGGGAGCGACCAGGTGGGTCCTGTACACACACCCTCTCTCGAAGCTGGAAAGTCTCCTCTTACTCCCAGACACATGCACTACACACGGAGGGGCAAAGACACACATGTAACAGACATGGACATCCACACATGGGACAGACATAGAGACATCCAGACATACACACAGAGACACACATACATACTCCATGCTGTGAGTAATAGGCACGGAGACAAACAGATGCATCCACATAATAGACACAGAGACATATATCTCTATGTTATCTAGAGACATATATCTCTGTTATATCTCTATGTTATATATCTCTATGTTATAGAGATACGCAGACACACATGTAATAGATATGGAGACATATAGACACGTAATAAAAGGCCCTCCCGTTGATCGTCGATTTGCTCGAGCGGGCCCAGTAACGTCTCCATTGGAGACTTTGTTGTTACTGTGTCTGGCATATCGAATACTCTCGGTAGCTTGCCAGGCTATCCGAGAGGGGCGGAGGAATCGAACTCGGGTTGGCCATGTTGGCCGCTTGTAAGGCGAACGCCCTACCCGCTGTGCTATCGCTCCAGCCCACGTAATAGATACATACAGATACACACGTTCATGAACACTCACAGATACATACACACACACACACACACACACACACACACACACACACACACACACCTACCTTGCGGCCCCTGCTGGATAGGCCCGAGTCTCCCCCAATCTTGCCCTGGAGGTTGTGCTCACTCTCGCCGTGCCGGCACAGGTAGATGGTACGGGGCTGCACGTGGATGTTCATCAGGTAGTACACAATGCGGCTCTGGATATGATCCTGGACCCGGTTCACCAGGAACCGCCGGCCGACATCAATCACCTTGATGAAGGATAGTTCCCTACAGGGCAAGGCCACAGACCCCTCAGAACCCACCAGATACCCCTCAGAACCATCAGATCTTTCCTCAGATCCTCCTTAGAACCCACCAGATTTCCCTCAGAGTCCCCATCAGATATTTCTTCAGATTTCCTCAGAACCCACAAGATTCCCCTCGGATTCTCCTCGGAATCCCCATCAGATCTTTCCTTAGATCCTCCTCCCTCTCCAAGCCCCCAACAGATCTCTCCTCAGATCCTCCTGAGAACCCACCAGATTTCCCTCAGAATCCCCATCAGATATTTCTTCAGATTTCCTCAGAACCCACAAGATTCCCCTTGGATTCTCCTCGGAATCCCCATCAGATCTTTCCTTAGACCCTCCCCCCTCTCCAAGCCCCCAACAGATCTCTCCTCAGATCCTCCTCAGAACCCACCAGATTCCCTTCAAAGTCCCCATCAGATCTCTCCTCAGGTCCTTTCATGTTTCCTTTAGATCCCTTCAAGCCTTTCATTCAATTCCCTATCAGATTTCCCCCTAAAATCTTCCTCAGAGCCTCCATGAGATTCCCAACAACACCCCCATTATAGCCCCCCAATCAGGATCCCCTCAGAAGCCCATCAGCTCCTCCTCAGATCCCCCATCAGAACCTCACCAGATCTCATTAAAACCTCCAATCAGAACCCCACAAGAACCCACACCTGGACCCCTCACATCGCGCCTCAGATCCTGTCAGATCTCGGACCCGCCACCGAAAGCACACAGCAGGGCAGTGCCAGGTGTCTATACCCAGGAGATCTGGGGAACAGGAGCCTGTGGCAGCTCCTGCCCCGCCAGGGTGGGGCCCCAAGGACTGGCCTCCCACCACAGGACAGAAGCCACACGGGGCCTTCTCTTCACTGCCTTGCTTATACACCATCCTTGTCCAGAAAGTTCCCACTGAGACACAATCCAGGATCAGGTTTCATTTTGCGGGTGGGGTGAGGGACACACCCGCTCGGTATACTCCTGGCTCTGTGCTCAGGAATTACCCTGCCCTATTCAGGGAACCATATGGGATGCTGAGGATCAAACCCGGGCTGGCCGCATGCCAGGCAAATGCCCTCCCTGCCGTACTACGCCTTGAACCCGGGACAGAGCAGGAAGGGGGAGCCAGTGGCAGCCGCAGCATCACCTGTCATGCTTGTCAGGGTCCAGGGGCTGGTAGCTGGCCTCGTAGCAGCTGATCCTCTTCATGAAGTCATCCATGGCCTCTGCTGAGTTGCAGTCCCGGTAATCGGGGCTGGACAGCTTCACTTCCTGTGAGCCAGAGGCAGCGGTGAGTCACAGTCCTTCCGTGTCCCAGCACAGGGTTGGGAGAAAGCACGGCATTTCAAAGAAAGCAAAACCCCGGGGAAGGGAGGGCTGAGTCACGGGCTGCAGGCTCCTCAGAGAGGACACCCCTCAACCCAGAGAACGGGGGCCCAGAAGGACAAAGACAGGAAAGGCCTGCGAGTCCAAAACTGCCGCAGCGTCTACACCCACAGGCCAGGTCTGGGTCCCCGCCCTCCAGGGCGGCAAGGTCCTTCCCCGGGTCTGACGGGCTCTGGCCCTCTGTCAGGATCACCTGCCGCTCTTCTAACTCAGCAGAAGCGTTCAGAGCATTGAGGTCTTTGGACACTTACAGCTATGTCTGGGATCGAACCCAGGGCCTCACACATGCAAGGCAAGCGCTGTGCCACAGAGCCACCAGGGTCCCACACTCTGCCATCTGGGCAAGATGCAGCCCCTCCTTGGAACTCCAGGTTCTGGTGTGTTGGTATCTGAGGGGCAGACTTGGGGGCCATGGGGGTCAGCTAATCTCGAGACGGCGGGAACGGTTCCCATGAAGCGGGGCGGTGGAGGCGAAAGCCTTTGTGTTTGATCTTTCCTACACTAGCTGAGCAGCTCACAAAGCTCCGGATGACGGGCCTGCTGGGCAGAGCTGCTCCCGGCCTGGGGCCAGGGCTGGCCACAGAGCAGCAAAGGAACAAATCTCACACCACACCAAGAAAATGTTTTCTGTGCTCACTGGGCTTCCCCACCCTGCAGGACAAAGAAAGTGGCCCCCAGAGTGTGAGCTGAGTCCCTGCTTACACTCACTGCTTCCGCTTCCTTCCTTTGAGTCTCTTCCCTGCCACAGCCCCAGGAACCTGGCCCGAGGCCTGCCTTCCTATAAGAGGCGGCGTTTCCCAGAAATGCAGAGAGCTTGGGACACTGAAGACACTCGTGCCGCGCCAGAGCCAGTGATGAGTGCGGGGCCTGGGGAGGTGCCCCTTCCCTCAGGCTGTGCTCCCCCCTGTCACTAGACAGAAGATCAGTGACACAATCAGTATCTAATACCTGGACGTGATGAAGCATTGGAACCAAACAGGCTAGGAGCCATCTCTGATTATGGCAGCCTCCATGCTGGTGAGCCCCCGCAAGCCTCTTGAGGTCTGTCCCCACACAGCCGCTTCCAACCGCCAGGAACCCCCGCCCCTTTCCCCTCTGGGGCAGCTGCCCTTTGACCTGGCTGCCCCCTCACCACCAGCAGCCCAGAATTCCGCCCAGGTCTGGGTCCCACCCGCTTCCCGCCAGCCTAAGAAGGACACCCTCCGCCACTGGGCCTTTCTAGGGTCCCCCTTCCTCAGCACCCGCCCCCAGGAGTCCCCACAGGTTCTCACCATGATGTTGGAGGCCACTACGGTGGGGTCATCACACACAGACTCGATGAAGAACACCTGGTGGGGGTGGAAGGCCAAAACAAGTGGTTGCCCAGGGTGTGCGCCCCTGGGCCAGGCACCAGCCCACGCCCCCAAGTGCAGAAGCCCCAGGCTCATCCCAAGCCTCTGCACCCTGAATCTGTACCCTCCCTAGACGGTACCCAAAGGTCCCCGCAGGAGAGCCCATGTCTCGGGGGGCAGGAAGAAGGGCCCTGTGGAGACGCCAAGATGGGGGTCTGTACCTGCAGGGGTCACCTGCTCCTGCCTGCTCCTGCCCTCTCCTGCCCATTCCTGCCCACTCCTGTCCACTCTTGTCCATTCCAGACCCCAGCAGGGCTTCAGCTCACCTTGAAATCATTTTCTTTGGCAAAGTGAAGGATCATTTGTCGCCTGTCCCTGGTCGTGTTGGTGGCATCAAACACCTGGTCAGGAGGAGAAGGACAGGCCGTGAAGTCCGCGGGTGGCTGATTCGCCCTGTCCCCAGGTCCCTGGGCACTGTTGGGGGTATTGGGGGCGGCCGGGCATAACCCCCCAAGCAAACAATGCAGCACCGATGAGCCACAGGCCCTGAGTGGCCCCAGGTGTAGCCGAGAGGTGCCTCTGAGAGGGCAGCGTCTCCCACAGCCCTGCCGAGTCCAGCTCAGCACGGACCACGGTGTCCCCCTCAGTCACAGTTCCCACGGCCCGGACTCACTGCAATCTGGCCCCCCTCCTGCGTCAGGTAGGTCCTCACATCTCTCAGCGCGGCGAGAGCACACTGCCTGCAGCGCAGAGAGGCATATCAGAGGGCACCCTGTGCCTGCCCCACGGGTCCTCCCACACCCTGTGCCCGACCACACCCACGGGCCCTCCTGCTGTGTGTGCCTGCATCCACAGGCTCTCCTGCACCCTGTGTCTGCCCCCATGGGTCCTCCCACATCCTGTGCCTTCACCCACGGGCCCTCCTGCACCCTGGGTCTGCACCCACAGGCCCTCCCGCACCCTGGGCCTGCACCCATGGGCCCTTCCGCACCCTGTACCCACACCCACGGACCCTCCCACACCCTGGGCCCTCACCCACGGGTCCTCCCACAATCTATGCCCACCCTCACCCACGGGCCCTCTTGCTGTGTGTGCCCGCATCCTCGAACTCTCTCCTACCCTGTGCCCGCCCCCATGGGCCCTCCCGCACCCTGGGCCCGCACCCACTGGCCCTCCCACCCCCATGGGCCCTCCCGCACCCTGTGCCCTCACCCATGGGTCCTCCTGCACCCTGTACCCCCACCCACAGGCCCTCCTGCTCACCCTGCATGAGAATCCCAGACACATTCCAAGACTCAGAGAGTTCAGAGCAGGGCCTGGGGAGGGGGGGTGAGCCCCCCAGGACCCTAAAGCCTAGCCCAGGACCCTACACTTACTTCTGGGACTCAGGGTCACCCCATTCCTACATGATCTCATTGAGATGTGGGGACAGGCTGTGTCTCCCCACCCAGTCTCCCGCCCTACAGCTCTGGCTACAGAAAGCAACCAGCCCTGCCCCCACCATGCCCCCGCCATGCCCCCGCCTATGCCCCTGCCTGCACCCTGCCCGTGCCCCACCCGCGCCGGCCTCACTTGCGCACTCTCATGGCCTCCTCGTTGTCAGGCCGGAAGAAGTCGTAGGAGCTGAAGTGTCTAACAGCCTCACGGCGGTACTCGCCCACGTTGAACACTGGGGAGTGATACAGACCCTCAGGGCCGCCCGCTCACACCCGGGACAGGTCAGACCCACACACAGGCACAGCCTAGCCACCACCCAGGGCAGCCCACCAGCCTGAGAACAGGCCGCACGTGCCGTGATTGCAGCCCACCGTGTCCAGGAGGGAGAGGGACCCCCACACACGCCGGGCCCCAAGCCACACTCATGGGGGACAGGGCCCAGGTATGTGCAGTGAGCCCTGGAGACACGGCTGGACAGACCAGGCTACTGGACAGACCAGGCCACAGAGCCTGGGGCCACAGGACTCTTAAGGGGAAAGAGAGGGTGAGACCCCCATGGGCCAGGACGTCTGCGACGGAGTCAGGTCCAGCACAGGGACCCCTGCACTGCAGGGCTGGTAAAGGTCGAGTTTTAATTTTCATACCCTGGGACCAGAGATATATAAGGGGGAAATGCTTCCACTGCACATGGCCACCCCAGGTTCGACCCGAGCACCACAAGAAGTGATCCCTGAGCACAGAGCCAGGAGTCAGCCCCAAGCACTGCTGGGTCGGGCCCCCAAACCAAAAAGAACCCGTGCCTGTGAACGCGCTGACATGGGCGTGTGCCACCAGCGGCGTAACCAAAACGAGCCAGAGCAGAAGCAGGCACGCGGTCAAGAGGAGGAAGAGAGAGACGGGCAGGGAGGTGAGGGTGGGCGCAGCCAGCCTACCTTTCGTGGGGACCCCGATCCAGTTGAGGTAGCGTGTGAGCTTCTTGGAGATGTAGGTCTTGCCGCGTGCTGGGAGGCCCACCATGACGATGACCGTAGGCGAGTTGGTCAGCTTGGGCCCGCAGGCTGCCGGGACAGAGGGGTGGGGGTCAGGGGGTCTCCAGAATTCTACAGAACGCCCAGGGCCCCCACCAGAGCCTCCCGCAGAGCAGGACCTGGGTTCAAGCCCAGTGGGACTGCGCCAGGCATGGAAGGGAGTTCCCGAGGCTGGAAGGGCCCAGTTAAAGGGAGACAGAGTGGCCTGGGACCCCCAGCCACAACACAGAGGCCAAGCACTGCTCCCCAAGTTCCTTCCTGAAAGCAGGTCAGGACGTTCGCCTGGATAAGACCAGCTCAGTCCAGGAGTAAATGCGGCTCCTGTGGGGTGACGGGCACAAGCACCCATCCCTGGGGGAGCCTGCCTCTGTATGCCTACTGTCCAGCTGGACAGAGGCCCGGATGACAGGGGTCCCCGGTTAGGGCATAGACCCAGGGAAGCGTCCAAGAAGACACACAGAGTCTGTCCTAGTGGTTCCAGAGTGTTCTAGCCTGGGAGCCTGAGTGACTGTGGGCCATGAGACACCGGCCACCTGGTTGCTCCAGGCAGCTGGCCATCTGGGGGTGGGGGGCGGTTCCGGCCAGCGCAGGCCAAGGCCACAGCAAGTGTCTCTGCAGACGGGCACCAGTCACCAAGCATAGAGTGGCGCAGCTGCCACACAGCCCACTGGGTCTCAAGAGCAAGGCCTGGGGCCAGATTCTAGAGCCAGGGATGATCACACCATGGACAGGGTAAGTTTTGGGGTTCTGAGCAGACGGCATGGTCACGGAGTTCCAGGGGCAAGTGTGGGAGGGGACTGTGTCCTCAAGAACCAGCCAAGCCCAGGGACACAGGAGTTCAGCCACTGGAGCGGGCTGGGGACACTCGACAGCACCGACCACTGAGGTTTTCCTATTGTCTGGTGAGCCCATGGGGCCACTGACCAGAGCAAACATGCACGCTCACGCGGCGTCTGCATGTCTGTCTGCGCGACCATCTCTCCAGCTGCTCCCACTCGGCCACTTTGTCCAGCCCCACACCAGACAGGGGCTGGAAAATGGGTCATCTGGGG
Source organism: Sorex fumeus (assembly GCF_029834395.1). NCBI lineage: Eukaryota > Metazoa > Chordata > Mammalia > Eulipotyphla > Soricidae > Sorex > Sorex fumeus. The sequence continues at coordinate 7,729,345 of NW_026606083.1, read as the reverse complement.
GGCAGGTCCACTCCTCCTGCAGCCTACACCAGGGCGAGGCCCAATAGCCCAGTGCCCCTTCCCTGGCAGAGGAAGTCGCTTTCCCCAAAACTGCTGACTTGGGAGCGAGCCGGCGGCCGTCCCCACTTAGCACTTGGCAGGCAGCTGGGCAGGAGGGGGCAGGGCACGCGGCACCCAGACACAGGGCACTGTGGGGAGACGCAGGGACGTTCCAGAATGCCCCCTTTCTCACCGGGTGGCACCAGCCAAAACCGCCCCTCCTACTGCTCTGCCAGCCCAGCTCTGCCTCAGTTTCCCCTCAAGCCCCTGCCCAGTTTCCTCCCCTCCCAGCACAGGATTCTGGAGAAGTCCAGGGTTAACACTGGCTGTACTGACCTCTGTCACAGCCACAGCGGGAGACTCAGACCCATGCCAAGCCCAGCCACTGAGCCTGGAACAGGGCCATGGGTGTCCACTACTCCACGGAGAGCAGTGAAAGACCCCTCTGGGCTGCGAGACCAGGCATGTGCTGGGTGCGGGCTAATCCCCAGAGGCGGGTCCCCACACTTGCACAAAAACAGAGCAGGGCGGGCACCCTCCCTGAGTGGAGAGGGTCGAGCCCAGGAGCCATGCAGGTTCTGACCAGGACCCCCAGTACCAAGTCACAGACTCTCCCCGCCTAAGCCGGGTCCACTCCTCACTTGGTGTGGACACCTTCAGTGTTTGGCTATCCAGGGGGCCATGCCCAGCGTGCTGGGCCGGGGTGGGTGGCTAGAGTCAGGGCCGCACACGGCTCATGCATAGACTGTTTTTTCCACACTGCCCCAGACCTGCATGAGGTGAGACAGAGCTGAGATTGGTGCCATGGGCGATTAAGGACCCCCAGCCCCTGCCCAGGCCTGGTTTAAAGTCAGCCAGCACCGGGTGGCCCTTCTCTCCTGGAACTGGGATCCAGAGGAGGTCACGAGCCCTGCATACAGCAGGACTCACCCCAATGAGCACCCCGGCCCTGCACACACACCCACAAAAGCCCAGGAAGTATCTTCCTGTCAGCATCTGATGCCAACCAGAGCCTGAGCGCCAGGCTCAGTGTGGTGAGCAAGGGACATGGCACAGGAGGAACGCCTGCTTTCCAGGCACAGGCTCCATCCCTCAGAAGCACCCCCCAAGTCACCCAGTGAGCTCCCCATTCCTGCAGGTGTGACCCCCCAGGAGCACTGACCATGTGAGTAATATCAAGTAGGTGTGACCCCAGGGTCATATCGATTATGTGTGATCCCAGAGTAATATTAAGTATGTGTGACCCCGAGTAATATCGAGTATGTGTGATCCCAGAATAGCATCAAGTATGTGCCCCAGAGTAACATCGAGTATGACCCCAGAGTAGCATCGAGTATGTGTCCCAGAGTAACATCAAGTATGTGTGATCCCAGAGTATTATCAAGTATGTGTGACCCCAAGTAACATCGAGTATGTGTGATTCCAGAGTAGCATCAAGTATGTGTCCTAGAGTAACATCGAGTATGATCCCAGAGTATTATCGAGTATGTATGTCCCAGAGTAACATCAAGTACGTGTAACCCCAGAGTAACATCATGTAGGACCCCAGAATAATATCAAGTATGTGTAACCTCAGAGTGGTATCAGGTATGCATGAACCCAGAGTAACATTGAGTACGTGTGTCCCCAGAGTAACTGAGTCTGTGTGACCCCAGCAAAGGGGAGCTGGGTGGGCGGGGAGCAGACAGGAGGAAAAGGGGGCGCCTGCCTCCTCTGGGACCCTGGGGAGGGGAGGGTCTCAGGCTCCCTGGAAGCCCCCTGCTCTGGGGAGAAAACTGGAAGCAAAGCCCAGCCTGAGACATCAGTCACCACCTCACCCCAGGGCGGGTCTTGCATACCGGTGTTTGCATGTAAGGAAGAGACCAGTCAGCAGCCAGCAGCAGCCACAGGGGTTGGGGCGAAAGGTGGTCAATCCCTGACAGCTGATGTCACTGCCCCCACACTGAAGAACCTCAGGACAATGGGCCAGGGCTCCCCAATCCCTTGGGAAGAAGCTGTCTGTCTAGGAGAAACGCCCCCTCCATCAGCGATCCCCACCCGCAGGGCCCCAGGTCCCTGGATATCGAAGGGGACCGAGTGAAGAAAACTGAGTAACAGGGGAGGGCGCACAGCACAGGCATGGGGGCCCAGAGCCACAGCTGGAACAGGGCTGAGAAGCTTTCCCAACCTTTTAATCACCAAGACAGCCGGGGCAGGGGGGGAAAGGGAACCAGAAGAAAGTCTCCTGGCACCAGAGCGGCCAGCGTGACCGTCCAGCGTGACCCGCACCGGCTCCATTGGCGGCACGTGACCAGTCGGGCTACGGAACTAGTCGTCAAAGGTTTTTATAGGCGCCCGAGACAACCCCGGGAGCCACCCGCGGCGGGTCCGGAATGGCCGGGGAGGGTTTTTCGGCAGATCTCTCCTCTGCGTGCGAGACGTGCAGCCCGGGCGCGTGCAATGGACGGAGGAGGGCGCAGGGACGCGATCCGCCCCGGCCTCCACCTGCCCGGGGACACCTGCTGCCAGCAGCGCTAGCGGGGCTGTACCCCCGTCTGGGTCCAGCCCTTAGACTCCCTGGGAAAGTCGGGGAGCGGGAAACTGATCGTCAGCCGCCCCGGAAGCCACAGAGTCATCCTTAACAAAGAGGGGCTGCCCGCCCGGGATTCGGGAGGGGCGAGGCGGGCGCCGAGCGGCCGCTCCAGGGTCGGGCCAATTCCGTGGGGTCACTGTCCCCGCTGCCCAGGAGGGGCGGCTCGGCGGCCGAGCCCAGAAGCCCCAGGGAACGAGCTGTCAAGGCGGCCGAGGGGACTCGCCCGCGGGGCCGCGAGAGTCAGCGCAAGGCCGCACACGCACCCGGCGCTTTGGTACCTCCGGCGCCGCCCTCCTCTCCCCTCAACCCGCGAGGGGCCCCTGGGGGCCGTGTCGCTTCCAGACCACCCAGATTCCCAGTTCGGACTAGCCAGAGCCAAAGATACTGGCCGACGCGACCGGCGGCCCCCGCATCCCCAGCGCGCCGGCTGTGCTCGTGCCCCGACTGCGCCCCCAGCGCACAGCCCGGCCCCCAGCCCGGCCCGTAGCCCCCGCCCGGCGCGACAAGTGGAGCGCGGGGTTGAGAAACGCCCTGGGAGGTCGAAGCAGAGAGGGGCGGACAGGCGGCCGGGAGGGGCTGCCGAACCCGGCGACCCCCAAGAAGCCTGAGCCTCAGCGCCACCCCCCTTCCCCCGCGCGCTCCGGGGCGCCGGCCCTGCTTAGGAGCGGCCGGGCCACAGCGCCCCCGACGCGGGCAGCGGGAGGCGCAGCTCGGGGCGCCCCCGGCCCGCCCCGCCGACACGCACCCGGGGGTAGCCGGGGGTCCCCGCCGCGCTGCACAAAGCCGGGCCGGGCACGCGGCCGCGCCCGCATCCGCACTCACATCTGGGCAGCGAGGGCCGGTGGTCCACCGGGATCCAGATCTTCTGCACCCGGCTCTGGGTTAGTTCCAAGGGCATCTTCGCCAGCTGCGCGAGGCGCCGAGACTTCAGGCGGGGCCGACCCCCCGAAACAAAGCCGGACCAGGGGGCGCGGCCCGACTCGTGCTTGGGGCTGGATGCGGGCGGAGCCGCTGCCTTCGCGGTGGCTGAAGAGCCCCCGGGATGCGCGCGGCGCGGTGACAGCCGAGTCGCTCCCCACCCCTAGCCCGCTCCCACTCTGCCCCGACGCCCGGCGCTGCCCCGGCTTTTAAGAGTGGCCGCGGCGGGCAGCGCGACGTCAGCTCGGGGCGGGGACGCGGGCGCGGGCCGGCCCCCTTGGGCGGGAGGAGCGTGGGGCGCGGGCCCGGCCGCGGGCGCCCCTGCAGGCAGGAGGAGGCGCGCGCCTCTCCGCGCCGGGACCCTTGGAGGCCCGCACCCCCAGATTCCTCGGGCACCGCGCCCCGCCAGGCGCCCCGCTTGAAAAGCGTTGTCCCGGCCCGGCTCCCCGGGCGCGGCGCCCCGATGCCCTTCGCCACACGGGCGCAATCCGACCCGGGAGCCCCGGCTCAGGGTTAAAGGCTGCAGAGGGCACTTGGGGCAGCGAGATGCCTGGTGGAGCGAGGGGGGTCTCGGCTGACTTGGAGGAAGCCAGAAGGACGCTTGGGAGGGGGGGCGTAGGGAAGGTTCTTGGGGTCGCCCCTTGCACAACCTGAGCGCTCCCACCCTGACCTCCACGCACCACCCGGAACCCCGCAGGGTCCTGGACTCCACGTCGTGGGTCTGCTGCTGGGGTGGGGCAGCCCTCTGCGTGCGGAGGGCAGAGGACGACCCCCCCCCCACGCCGGACCCGGTCGAACCCGGTCTCTGGACCTTGGGACCTGCAGCAGACGCAACCCAGGGCGCGTGCGGGGCTGTTCCTGCCCTCGCGCCCCAGGATCCCGGGGGTCGCGGGATCGTTGCTTCTGCCCCGCATCCACGCCACCGCCCGGCTCGGTTTGTCCTTTCGGCCACCCCCACGCCCCCTGCGTCCCGGCGCCCGGGCACGTTGGCATCATGCGGGGGACCAGTCGGGCCGGCGCGCCAGGCGACCACACGTCGCTCACGTCCCTCAGGGCTCCAGTCCGCCCAGACTGACACACCCCCGCCCAGAATGACACGCCCCACCCCGATGGACACGGCCCCGCCCCCACCCAGGCGGACACGCCCCCGCCCCCGCCCAGATGGACACGCTCCGCCCAGGCGGACACGCCCCGGTCAGGCGGACACGCCCAGCCTGCCGCCCGCGCGCTCTGATCTCCCATCTCCAGGCCACCCTCCCGAGGTCAGTACCGCGCCTGAGCATCCAGAGGCCTGCCTGGCCGCGGCGGTTTGGATCCCGAGCCTGACACGAGAAACCTTCCTACCTTTATTTCCTCCCTTCTTTCCTTTCTTTTCTTTCCTTCCTTCTTTCCTTTCTTTTTCCTTCTTTCCTTTCTTTTTCTTCCTCTTTCTTTCTTTCTTTCTTTCTTCCTCTCTTTCTTTCTTTCTTTCTTTCCTTTCCTCTCATTTCTTTTTCTTTCTTTTCTTTCCTTTCTTGCCACACCCAGCATGCTCAGGGCTTACTCCTGGCTCTGACTGGGGGTCACTCCTGGCGGTGCTCAGGGGACCATATGGGCTGCCGGGGATCAAACCCGGGTCTCCTTACGCGCTGTACTATTGCTCTGACCCCAGGAGAACTTGCTTTTTTCTGCAGTGGGATGGGAAGAGGCCGAGGGAGCAAAATCCCAGGGGGAGACACCAGTCCCAGAACCCCAGGGACGGGCTGTCGCCCTAGAAATGGGGCGGGGGGGAGGGTTGCATCCGGATGGTTGTGCTGGCCATACTGGGTGCTAGCGCCTTCCTGAGGGGGTGTCCCCAGGAGCCTGCTGGTTTCCTACATGGCCTGGCCTGCATACAGCCCTGGGGAGCAGCTGTAGGAAGCGGCCAGGTTTTTAAGGGACCCTCATAATGTGTGTGACCCTGTCTGACTCTGGGAGCACTAGTAGCTGCCGGGGTGACCAGCTGGACCTCTGGTGGGCAGCCCTAGCCCTGATTTCTGGGCACGCTCCACTAGAAGGAGGGTGTCCCCCTGCACCTGGCATGGAGGTCTGGGCGGGACCCTGAGCTCAGGTCCCTTCCTCCTGCCCACTGAGCTGACCAGCCGGCCACCCTGACTCGCACTGCCCATGAGCTCCTTCACTGAGACTGTGGCCAAAGTGAGGTGCCACCTCACCCCTAATCCAAGCAGGGGGAAGCCCCAAGATCCAAACTCCCTAGCACTCTATAGGGCACAAGAACTTTCTAGATAACCCAGCCACCGTTTTGTTCTCAGTCACTGGAGGGAAGATGAGCGATGGAGTTGGGATAAGGGCAGGCATGGTGAAGGGTCTGGGTCAAAGGTCAGGGAGCTGGGCCAGCTCAGATGCCCCACACACCCCTCCTTGGCACACGGGCACATCCTCCCCAGGACTGGCCTCAGAGTCACAACACCAAGTGAGCAGATGCGGATGGAGCCACAGGGGAACCTCTGGCCAAGAAGGCCTCCAGCTCAGGGCAGATGGGGACAGGATGGGTAAGCCCCTCACTGCCCCTGCATGGACAGAGGCCCCACTCCCTGAGGGGCCCCATCCTATGCGGTCACTTCGCCAGTTAGAGCAGATCACTGGGGCCAGAGCCGTAGGACAGTGGGAGGGTGTTTGCCTGGCGCAGCCCACCGGCTCCCCCTATGTACCAAGCTCTCCTCTCCCCAGTCCACCGCGTCCGAGTCTGTGGCGAGTGGTTGGTGACCCCACAGTGCAGGGCTTTCCAAAAGCAACTTCCATGCTGCAGAGGGGAGGGAGTCAGGGTTCAGTCCCAAGCACGCATGTGACCCCCGAGCACCCTTGGGAGTGACCCTGAGCATACAGGGTGCCAAGAACTGTGTTCGAGTTCTGATGCTTTCTGACCAAACTGGGGGAGAGTAAGGGAAAGGGCCATGGGACTATGGATATGATTGGGCAACTCTGGTTTCAAAATAAAAAGCTTTTTAAAAACAAAATCTCAGCGAAGGCTCAGTCTGCTCATATTCTGGGGAAAAGCCTGACAGGGCAGAGGTGACACCCCAGGGGAGAGGCAGGAGCACAGGCGCTACGCGACATTCGCCTGCCGAGCAGAACAGAGCTCGGCTATTTCCCGGATCCCAGTGCCACTTGCCTCCAACCAGTCCGGGTGATGGGAGATGACACGGTGTCCCTCACCAATCTGGGCTACAGGAGATGACACGGTGTCCCTCACCAGTCAGGGTGATGGGAGATGACATGGTATACCTCACCAGTACTAGTGATGGGAGATGACATGGTGCTACTCACCAGTATGGGTGATGGGAGATGATGCGGTGTCCCTCATCAGTCTGGGTGATAGGGGATGACATGGTGTCCCTCACCAGTACAGGTGGCAAGAGATGACATGGTGTCCCTCACCAGTCTGGGTGATGGGACATGATATGGTGTCCCTCGCCAGTACAGGTCATGGGAGATGGTATGATGTCACTCACCAGTATGGTTGGCGGGAGATGATGAGGTGTCCCTCACCAGTCTAGGTGATGAGAGATGACATGGTATCCCTCACCAGTACAGGTGATGGGAGATGACACGGTGTCCCTCACCAGTACAGGTGACGGGAGATGACACAGTGTCACTCACCAGTACAGATGACGGGAGATGACATGGTGTCCCTCACCAGTACAGGTAATGGGAGATGACACGGTGTCCCTCACCAGTATGGGTGACAAGAGATGACATGGTGTCACTCACCAGTACGGGTGACAGGAGCACAACACGGTCTCCCATGACCTGGAATGATGACCAGATGCCAAGAGGGCCAGTCCAGGGTGTGTGACGTTGATGCGGAACAGATGGTGTCCCAGGCCCTTACCTGAGAGCCCCAAGAATCCAAGATCTTCTAAAGTAAAATGAGAAAGCAGGGAGTAGTTGGGGAACTCGGAGAGGGTTCCCGCCCCAGCACCTAAAGCAGGAGGACTCCAACATGGAGGGGGCTGTGAGCACCCGTTCACCAGGGCCCACCTGTGCCCTGGCTGCGGGGAGGCCTGTGAGACTGGTCATGGGGCTGAGGTCATGACCCGGAGACCCTGGAAGAGCTGGGGACCTGAATCTGCAGGGGAGAAGGGCTGAGGGGAGAGGGGCTGAGGGGGGAGTGTTTGAGGGGAGAGGGGTTGAGGGGAGAGAGTCTGAGGGGAGAAGGGCTGAGGAGAGAGGGGCTGAGGGGAGAAAGGCTGAGGGGAGAGGAGTTGAGGGGAGAGGGGCTGAGGGGAGAGTGGTTGAGGGAAGAAGAGCTGAGGGGAGAGGCTAAGGGGAGAGAGGCTGAGGGGAGAGAGACTGAGGGGAGAAGGGCTGAGGGGAGAGGGGTTGAGGGGGGAGTGGTTGAGGGGAAAAGGGTTGAGGGGAGAGAGGCTGAGGGGAGAAGGGCTGAGCAGGGAGTGGTTGACAGGAGAAGGGTTGAGGGGAGAGGGGCTGAGGGGAGAGGAGCTGAGGGGAGAGGAGCTGAGGGGAGAAGGGCTGAGGGGAGAAGGGCTGAGGGGAGAGAGGCTGAGGGAGAGGGGAAGAGGGGAGAGGAGCTGAGGGGAGAGGGGATGAGGGGTGAAGGGCTGGGGGGAGAGGGGCTACGGGGAGAGGGGCTGCAGGGACTCCGTGAGCAGGACACTGAATGAGTCTCTTGTTCCAGCTGCTTGGCTCTTGGTTCCCCCACCAACCCCAGCACTTATCCTTGCGAAACTGAAAGAGGAAGATCAGCCAGGAAACTTTATTCTGGAAAATTCCTTGCCAAGGCCAGAAAAGCAGGATTTGGGTGGGGAGGGGGTGCCCACTGCAGTGCGAGGGCTGGCGCCCTGGAGAGCAGAGCCAGGAGGCACCACCACGGTCAGAGAACCACCCTCAGCTCTGGATCAGCCATCCCAGGCCCCAAGTCCTTGAGTCATGGCCGCTGGGGACCCCCTCCTTCCCTCTTCCCTTGAGCCACCCAGGACAGGCCCTGAGGCTTCAAAGTCCAGTTCCCTCCACCCCCACCAAAGCAGCTGGGATCTTGTCCCGAGGGGCCTGGGGCATCACTGCTGCTGGCTTCTCAGGCTCGAGCTGGCCCAAGTGCCCACAGTTGTGTGAGGCCAGAGGACACGTGCAGGGGAGCAAGACCCCCCCTTTTCTAGGTGCAGCATACACGGAGGGGGTAGGGCCTCCCTCCAGGGCCACAAGTCCCTCATCCCTGCCTGCAAACATGCCTGTGTCCCACGAAGCCACAAGTGAACTTCGGGCAGCCCTCAGTCCAGCCAACAGCATGGCCACGAGACCAGTGTCCCTAGAGCTCTTCTCAGGCCCCTGTCGAAGCAGAAGCCCAGTGGCAAAGGGGGGCCAGAGACAGTTCCAAGCCCCCAGCCATCCGCCATGTCCACCCGCCATATCCAGCTGGCCCTCCCTTTGGGCCCTGAGCACTCACGTCTGAGGATGGGCAGCAGTGGCCTCATGGGGGTCTACCTGTGTGTGTGTGTGTGTCTGTGTGTATCTCTGTGTGTCTGTGTGTATCTGTACGTCTATATCTGTTTTCACTTGTCTCTATATGTCTGTCCATATGTCTGTGTATATCTGTGTTTGCATCGAAATCTCTGTATGTGTCTGTGTGTCTATACCTGTGTGTCTGTCTGTGTCTGTGTGTATGGTGCCGGATCTCTAACCACCCGCCCATCTCTACCCAGAGCAGGAGTGACATTTCCTGGACCAGCCCTGGGCAGGCACAGCTCTGGGAGACTGAGGGGTATGGGCAAAGGATTGTCACAGCCACCAGCTGCAAACTCCACCAGGAAAGCCCGCCTGAAACAAACAATCCCACCGGGAACGAACATTCCCACCTGGACAGAACATTCCCACCAGGAGTGAACATTGCCTGGGTTCCATTCACGGCCCCCTGCTCTCACCCTTTGACTCTGCCCATAAGGAAGCAGCTTGGGGTCGCTGCTGGGGAAGGCACTGTGGCGGGTGCAGGGGGGTTGGGAGCCGAGGCTGACCCCCACTGCTGTGTGCCAGGTCTGGCGTGGTTCCCACAGGCACCACATCTCACTATTCCTGGGGCACTCATGGCTAAGGGCTGACATTCAGCACTTCTGCCAGGAACCCCAGGTGTAGACCCAGATGGGCGGCGGCACGCACTGGGGGTGATCAAAGTGGGGCTATCTCAGAGCCCGGAGCACCTTATGAAGCCCCGCACCTGCGCGCGCGCGCACACACACACACACACACACACAGACACAGACACAGACACACACACACACACACACACACACACACACACACACACACACACACTCCATCCATACAGAAAAGTCAGCACAATTCCCTGATGCCTGAGTACATTCACTGGGCAGATTCGGAAGATGTATCACTCTGGTTTTTGTCTTGGAGGAGACCCCGCCATGTAACTCTCAGTCACCGAGTCAGGGGCACCCTAACCCCTACACCATCTCTCCGGCCCCTGCATCTCTCTCTCATTCTAAACCTTAAAGCGAGGGGCCCGAGAGAGAGAATAGCAGGAAGGATGCCTGCCTTGCCCACACCCGACCTGGGTTCAATCCCAGCACCCCATAGGAGCCTCGGAGCACTGCCAGGTGTGGCCCAAATGCAAATCAACCAATCAGTCTTAAAGTCCTCTTCCTGCTCCCCACTCAGCAAGGTGCTGCCTCCCTGCACTTCCAGCTGGGTTAAGAAGCTATTTCTGGAGCTCGGGACCGGTAAACATGGGGTTCCTGCTCCAACTCTCCTCCCAGTGACCCAGAGGCGCGCCTCCGCCCCCCAACCCGCTTCAAAACAACCACATGGAGAAGCCAGGTTTCCAGAATGTGACTAATTTAAGGTTCCTGCAAACTCACCGCTCCCCCCTCTCCCCCCCCCCCCGCCATCCACCCTCCCATCTCTGTAGCCAGCCTCTCAGCCCAGACACCCCCCCACGCTGCTGAGCGGCAAAGGATTTTGGGGAATTCGCAGACACAACAGAAACTTCATAAAAACAGGGAGTGCGGCGGGCCCATCCCTCCTAACTGGATCCTGGACCAGCTTTGCCCTCGGAGCTCAGAGGCTGGGAATCTGCCCGGGGCCCACACTTCACCAGGGTGCCAACATTTTTAGAATGATTCAAAGATTTCCACATTGTCGTCTCTCTCTAGACCTCCGCAAACACCCCCCTTCCTCTGTGCCCCTCGGACCTGCCCCACCTGCACCCCATCAGTGGACAGGGCAGGGTTACCCCAGAGCAGGACAGCTGGGGTGCAGATTCAACCCCAGGGACAAGCCGCCATGCTCGAAAGCCCCCTCTGGCTCAAGCCCAGCCCTGTCTGCTGGGGGCAAGACATAGAGGGGCGACCAAGAGAACTGAAAGCTTTTGCTCAGGGGACTCCCCTCAGACAGTTGTACTTCCTGGAGTGGGGAGAGGGACCCCCAGAGCACTCTGGGCCCTGGATTGTCAGGACATTTCCTGCACTTGGTGGGCAGGGGGTTCCACACTGGCAGGCAGTAACAGGCGGGGCAGGTGGGGGCGGGGCGGGGTGGGGGGAGCAGTCTTCCCAGCCTCCCGGAAATCCTCAAGATGCAGGGGGTGGCAGCCCCCGGAGAGTACCACAGCGCCTTGGGGGGCGGGATGAGTGTTTCTGCTCTGTCACCCTTTCAGACTCACAGACACAGGCAGGCTGAATAAGCTTAAGGAGCTTATTCAGGCCACAAAGATGGGGCAGCAGAGATAGGACAGCAGCTAAGGAGCTGACCTCGCACATGGTCAACCCAGGTTCAATTCCTGGCACCCCACAGCATCCCCTAAGCACCGCCAGGGGTGATTCTTGAGCTCAGGGCCAGGAGTAACCTCTGAGCATTGCTGGGTATGGCCCAAGCAACAAACAAAAGAGAAAGGTCACAGAGTTTCTGAGTGGGGTGCAGGCATCTGAATTCACATCCCGCAGCCCCCGCACATTGCTGGGGGGGGTCCCCTCATTCATGCCTGGCGGCTCAGACACGGGTTGCAGGAAGCCTCTGCTCCCACAGGCCAGAGTGCTGCGGAGGGAGGCTGGGGAAGGGAGAGCCCCGTGACTCCAGCCTGCCAGACCCTGGCCCCAGGCTGTTTATGCTTCAGAGCCCCAAGGGAACCAGCTCCTCCTAGCTGAGTCCTGCCTGAGAAGAAGCGCAGAGGAAACGCCTTTTCTCATCTTCACAGCCTTGCGGGTAGGGAATGCAGAGGACAGCAGACAGCAAGCACAGGGCAGGACAGGGCTATCAGATGTCCTCTAGGCGGTCACAATGGGCACATGCCCGTGCAGCCTCAGGCAAATTCCTGGTGGGGAACAGTGCTCAGCTGCTGTTTCCCTTCTGATAAGGCACCTCACCAGGTCTGCTTGGACACCCAAGGAGGGCCATTGTGTCCTCTCTTGACCCTGTCCACTCCCGCCCTTGGGGGACGCTAGGCTGAGTGGCACTGGGCTTTCCTGATTGATCAAGTCAGTCCAGTGATTCTTGTCTCCGTGGGCTTCCAGCCTCCCACACTGAGGACTCGCCTGCTCCTCCCTGGACTTGCGCTTCTGCTCAGCCAGGAGGGCAGAGAGCGCTCAGTCCAACTTCTCTTTCCTGTGGCTCACATGGCAGGGGCACATCTCATCCTGGTGAGGGAGCTGGTGACAGATGGCTGCCGTGATCACTGTTGGCCTCAAAGTCAAGGCGATTGTCACAGCAAGTGTGAGAGTACCTTTCACAGGGACATGAGTCAGGGCTGCCCCAGGGGCCAAGGGCTGCGCCTTGCTGGGAAGTCTAGCTGCAGGGGAGCTGCAAGGTGGGGCCGCCTGACACCCACTCTGGATAGCAGCGTTGGCCACATGAGCCTGCCAGTCCTGCTCATCCTTCGGCATTACTGTCACTCCCAAGGTGTAACCTATTAAACCAGAGGAAACCTGAGAAGGGCCAAGGCTGGGAGTCGGCAGGGGAGTGCTGTGTCTTGGCCTTACCACAGTCCCTTGCGAGGACCGTTCCACAGAGGAAGAGCTCCACAAACATACCGGGCCTCTCCGCAACTGACCAGAAGCCATCTCTGATACACGTAGCTGTGCCCACAGGCAGCACAGCACAGCTGTAGTCTCGTGCTCTTAGGAGAGGCCTTGAATATCTCTGGGCTGAGCACCAGGTCCCCAAAGCCCATCGGGGTTAAATGCTCACTTCTCCCCTGCCCTGGTGGGTTTCCAGTCCTTTCACTTGCCAACTCCTTCTAGAAGTTAACTTCAGGTGCTTCAGGAAAAAGGGCTGTGGCCAGGGTCTGAATTCATGGGGTGGAGGCAGGAGAGGACATCCTCGATCACAGTAGGGGTCTGGACCACAAATTGAAGCCGGGTGGCCCTTAAGTTCTGGAAGAGTTTGCTCACAGGTGCTGTGGCTGGGGTGGACAGACAGCTGTGATCCGTATGTACCTGCTGTGGCTGGGGTGGCCAGCTCTGGCCTCTATGTACTTGGACATACCCTCAGATATCTGTTTACAGTTTTCCACGGAACACTGAGTCCATGACCGGCGGGCCTGGCTCATCCATCTGCCAAGCAGGGAGAAGCATGGCGGGACTCTTACCCTATGTACTCGGGGTGCCGCCCTCGCTTATGCAACCCGCGCCGTTTCTGGAAGAGCCTCCTTCCTCTCTTTCCCAGGCGGGGCTGCATTCCAAAGACACCTGCGACCCACGCCCCTGGGTGCTCCTAAAAGTTTCACACACACAGCCACACCACACACCGTCATACACAGTAAATACACAGCATCTCCCGGGCCTTTCTAGGAGAAAAAGGTTGCTGGCCTAGGGGAAAGGACAGCAGGGGCAGGAAGAGGCTGCGAGGGTGGACACGGTGCCCGCCTGAGCGGGGTCAGGGCGCTCCCAGCACAGACCCAGGTGAGAACACGTGAAAGCATCGAGACCACGCGGGGAGGAGCAGGACGGGGTGGGGCGGGGCGTGCCACTCGCACAGCCAATCCGTGCGCCACAGAGGCCCTCACGCCCCGCCCCTTCCACCAAGGCTCCTCCCCCACCCGCCTAGCCCCGCCAGTACTGACTATGCCCCGCCCCTCCAAGCTCTACGCTGCTGGCAAGGCCACGCCTCCTTCGACGAGGCCCCCCCCCTCCAGGGTCTGCACCGCTGACAAGGTCCCGCCCCCACCTATGAGACCCACCCCACCAGGTCCAGCGCATCCTCAGCTGATCTCTCTCTCCAGTGTTCCCCCCAGCAAGTCCCCACGGCGATGGAAGGTCCGGCTTCTGGCCCTGACTCCATCCCACAGGTGCCCAGGTCCTGGGAGTGCCTGCAGGTGTGTGTCCCTTCAGTAGGTCCGGGTCTGTCCACCCTGCTGACCCCGCTCCAAACGGGGGAGCTGGGACTCAGGGAGAAAGCTGGCTGGGCTTCAGCAGAGAGGCTTCAGGAGTGGAAGGAAAGGACCTTCCCAAGGATGGGCAGCGCCTGAATGTGGATGGCCCCGTGTTGTACGCTTTGCCTTCAAGATGACCACTGGCGATTCTCAGAAGGGCCTGTGTGCATTAAGGCCTGACTGGGAGACGCAGGAAGAACAGCAGACGTCTCTGGGTCTGGGCCAGAATGGATAAAGCCCCGAGAGAGGCTCAGCTTTCTCAGTGCTGGATACCCGCTCTCCTGCTCACTGTCACTGCAAGGGGGACTTAGACGTTCCTCCAAGGAACTTTGTTTCCTAATTAGTACCAGGAATAAAGGGTTTGAGGTGCAGCCTCTGTTTATTTGGGGGCCACACCTGGCAGTGCTCAGGGTTTACTCCTGGCTTGCACTCAGGGGTCACTTCTGGCAGGGCTGGGGGGACCATATGGGATTCCAGGGATTAAACCAAAGCTGTATGCAAGGCAAATGCCCTGGCCGCTGTCTGTGGTTCTGGCCCGTTGCTCCTGGTGTGGGGCTCCTGGAGGGGGCACCTGCCTGGCATGTGTGGAACCGTGTACCCTCATGGTCCTCAGCTCCTTGGAGGCCCTGAGCACTGTGGCTGAGGTACAACCTGTGGGCACCGTGAGAGTGAGGAAGGGGAGTGCAAAGAGCCAGCGGAGGAGGGAAGGGAAGAGCCTCTGGGATGGACGGGAGCCAGGACAGCGGGGTGAGGGTCTGGGGGCAACAGGAAGCTGAGACCCTCTGGCGAAATCTTGGTCTCTCGCTCCAGTCTCCGGCCCCCCTACTCCCCTGGTCTAGGCTCTGGAGAAGGGCAGGAGCCCCCTAAGGGGGAGCAACAAAGGGCATGAGGAGACCACTGCAGTCATCACTACACACCCTGCCATCCACATCCACTCCACACAGACCCACGCACCACACACAGTCACACACACACAGACTCCCCCCCCCATAAACTGACCACACACACACACACACACACACACACAGATACACACAGTCACATACACAAACCCCCCACCACACAGACCCCACAGTCACACACACACAGTCACACATGGTCATACACAATCACACACATACACCCTCACACACAGACACAGACCACACACACAGACCCCACACAGATACACACAGGTACATATACACACATAGTCACACACACAACCCCCCACAGACCCCACACAGTTTCACACACACAGCCACACCACACACCGTCATACACAGTAAAAGCCACAACCCTCACACACCCACACACACCCAGATCCCTCCACACACAGTCACACACACATGCTCCCGTACCCAACCCACACCCCCCCACACACAGACCCCCCAGCCACACACCTATACACACATACACACTTACCCGCCCCTGAACTGGTGTTGGACCACCACTAAGAAGCTAAGAGGTGATCCAAGTGCCTTAAAGGGCCAACAGGCAAGTCCCACGCACGAGAGAGCAGCCCGGGAGGGCGAAGCCGTGATGCCTCCCTTGTCCTGTTCCAGAAGGTTGAGATGGGAGGGTGTCAGGGCAGAGCAGCTGCCTCGCACACATGAGGACCCAGGTTCAAGGCCCAGCACTGCATAAGTAAAACGACCGGAAAGAGGATCCTCTGTCCACACTCAAAGCGCCTCCAGGTTCCCCGGTTGCAGGGACTCCCCTCATGGTACAGGAACCACGTGGGGTGGGCTAAGTGCCTCCTGGAGAGCGATGATGGGGAACAGTGAGGCGAGCAGTGGGAAAAGCAGCAGGGAGGCTCGAGGGGGACAGGCTGAGAAGCCCCCACCCCTGCTGTGCAGCATAGGCCATGGGCTCAGTCCCTGGTGCCGCCTCATGTGGTGTGGGTCCCGCAGGCTCTGTCTGTGATCTCCTGCCACACTCCAGGTGTGTGCAAAACTCCTGGCAAGGGGGAGCCAGAATATGCAAGAATTCCACACCAAAGACTGTCCTCGTGGGCCGGTGTGCCAGTACCCAGCTAAAGCACCACGCCCTCGGTGAGCACTGAGCCTGAGGAGCAACACTGGGTCCTGGCAGCCTCCACAGGGGAGGAGCAGAAGGATGCAAGAGATCAGGCGCACGGGACTTTGTATTCCTAAAGTCAGGCAGAGAAGGGGGCGCGGCCTGCAGGGTCGGGGTCTTCCCAGAGAGAGAGTCTGTCACTGCCTCTGTTTGGGGGTGAAAACCACATCCCCCAGACCCAGCGATCCTGCTGAGACCCAGTGTGCTCCCCCAAGACGCCCTCCCAGCAAGGTCCTCGAAGGGTCCTTTTGTTCACTGGAGCAGCTGCTGGGGACACGGTCACGCACCATTCTGGGACCGTGACAGACCTGCATAGACACTGCCGGCCCAGGCTTCTCCCCAGCTGCACGCCACTCCGTGTCCCCACTGCCGAGCCTCTAGGATGCAGACCCGTTTTCTCTCCTGTCAAGTGTCTTATGTAGTGGATGCAAATGAAGTCACTGGACCTTTTGCAAGCTACAGTGGGCATCAGCACTGCTCCCTGAGGACCTAACCCCATCTGTTCTGATGGGCTTGTGGGCAGGGCCTGCACACAAGCTCCCCTCAGCACTCCCCCAGGCCCGCCACCTCCAAGTCAGGATTGCTGGATATAACACAGCCCACACCCATGGTCATGCCTCTGAGATAGACCCTGGGCAGCACAATCTCTCCCAACACCTCCAACCCCCTAACTCGGGGCCAGGTAGTACAGCAGGAAGGGCACTTGTCTGGCAGTCAGTCACCCCAGGGTTGATTCCGGCACCCTATAGAATGCCCTGGGCACCATCAGGAGTGATCCCTGAGCACAGAGCAAGGAGTAAGCATGGAGCACAGCCAGGGGTGGCCCAAACACAAACAAATGGGCTGGGGAAGAGCTCAAAGCCTTCGTGTGTGCGAGGCCCAGTGCCGCGTGCCCCTCCCCCACCCCGCTGAGCCCGGGGTGGCCTGGCTGATCCCCAGCACCTCTGGCTGAGAACCATCGCATCCCCAAGCCTGCACGCTGAACCATCCGGGATGGTTGGTTGGGTGTCACTGATCCTCAGGCCCCCTGGACGTTAGCTGGGAGCTTATGCTCCAGTTCTGACTGATGTCTCCTGCCTCGAGCCCCTCAGCCTGCCCTCTGCCCGAGGCCAGCACTCTTTTATCTCTTGCTCCACACTTCCTGACTTTTCAGAGCTGTCACCAGTCAATTAGGGCCTTGTGACTGAAGCCAGAGAGTCGGATGGCAGCAGAGAACAAAGGGCTGTAGGGACAGGTCCCCCCATGCCGCTCGGGGATGCATTGTGTATGACTCGCTTGAGCTTCGCAGAGTAAGAGCACGGTCATGGAGTGACCTCTGGCTCGTCTGAATTCACAGCGGAGCGCATGAGCGCCTGCCTGGGCCCGCTGTCACTGTCCAGCGTGTCCAGGACACAAGGTGGCAAGGGCAAACATGTCCCGCATGGCCAATTCGCGCCCCAGTTTGCTTACCTCATCCGCTTGTCCACAGACTCTGCCCTGAGCCCTGGCCAGGCGCAGCACCCACTCCTCTGCCCTTCCTCAGGATTCTCTGAGGTGCCCACGGGCATAGCACTTGGAAACTCCTGTTCAGGTCTCAAGCCTGTAGCCCAGGACTGGAACCAGCACGCACCCTTCCTTCCTGCCACCCAGTTGTGAACAAAGCACCCCTAAGTCTACAGGGCCGAGACCCGTGGGTGTCATGGGGCCCGTTCGTGGCTCAGGGTTGGCAGAAGGCCGCTGGTCTTGGGACCATCTGAAGACCAGCATGGGAAATCCAGGGGGCAACCCAGGGGTCTGGGGTCAGCTGGTCAGTAGGGGGCTGCACGGGGCTGGCCCAGGAGGCTCCCGTGTGGGTCTGAGCTCAATCCTAAGGAGCAGGGATCCTGCCAGCCCTCCCCTCCGCACCCCACTTTCCCCATGCCAAGTTCAGGAACCCCTTCTGGCTGGTAGGGCTCACCAGCCTTGAGGCCAGAGCCATTTCTTCCTAAGGAAGGGCACCAGGGCGCTGACCTGGAGGCTGCTGGCTGAGCTATGGACAGACCCAGAAAGGCAGCACAGAGGGCCACTGGCTCAGCCCGTCTCCCGGCCCACGTGCCCAGCTGCTCTTGGGTCCTGCAACCACTCGGAAAAGCATTTGGGGGGTGGCCCCAGCCCCCCCTGAGGCCAGCGCTGCCTCTCTCTCCTCCAGAGCCCCCCTACCAGCCTCCTCTGCTCCGGCACCCCCCCCTCCCCGGTCGTTCACCCCACATCCAGCTCTGTTCTCTGGAGGGAGGGGCTTAGTCTATGACATAATGACACCCTCAGAGGTGCATGAGGGGTGCCCACGCCATCCTCTAGCCCCTTCTCAGCAAGCAGACCCTCCTAGGCCCCGCCACACGCAGTCTCTGTGCCCCAGGACCTTTGCACCTCCACAACTCCTGAGAGAGCACACAGCTCTCTCCTTGAGTCTCAGTCCCTGCCCAGGGCCCCGTGACTCCTGCCTCAGCATTCTCTCTCGTACCCACCAGGAGGCGAGTTTGCGGGCCTGGCTGGTTCCCGAGGCAGCACTTCCTTTTCCATGATGCCCCCCTGCACCCCAGTGTGAGAGTGTCCCTGCTAGGCTGCCCAAATGTCCCCAAAGAACTGTGGTCCTGGAAGGTGGCTGGTTGTGGGCTTCTCTGGAAGGCCGCCTGGGCACACCTGGGCCCGGTCAGGGAGGCTGGGGTTCAGGGGTGGGCCGCCGGGCACAGGAGAGGCCAGTTTCCTACTGGACCTGTTTTCAGGCACATCCCTGCTGGCCTGGCGGAGCTCTGGGTGGAAGACATGGCCCTGGGGTTGCTCCCAACTCTGAAGACCCCCCCCTCCGAGGCCTTGCCCAGGGCTGTTGGCAGCGATCCTGACCCTGTGTTTGATCAGAGAACACCCCAGCCCATGGTGACCTCCTCCCAGGGACACCCCAGCCCATTGCGGCCTCCTCCCGGGGATACCACAGCCCATCGCGGCCTCCTCCTGGCCGCCTCCTCAGGCTCTCCTGCCCTTCTGTTCTCCTGAACTTTTTTCCCTCTCTCCAGAGGAAAGCTGTCTCTCAGCTCCAAAGCTGCGTCTTCCAGCAGTACTGCCCCAACTCAGCTCCAGGAGGCCGCCATCTGCCTGACACTGACCTGTCCAGACAGCTGGTCACATGGAGGCCAGATGGGAAACGCCACCAGGTGCCACCCAGACCAACCGCAGCCTCATTGTCCATTCTGTGCTCAAGGCTGGCGCCTGCCTGATAATAAACTGCGAGGCCTCAGCTCAAGCGGGATCATCTCTATTCACCTCGCACCCTCACGCCTGGCGGAGCAAGGGCATCTGGAGGCCGAGGGCAGACAGTGGATGGATGGATGGATGATGGGACGGTGGACAGATGATGGGCTGGATGGACGGATGGTTGGCAGGTGGGTGGAAAGATGAATGAAAGGACACACAGAAGGATGAACGAGGATGGAAGGACAGAAGGGTGGGTGTGAGGACGGATGGATGATGTAAAATTCAGTCACTCCAACCCAACTGCTTTAGGGCCAACGATCCTGGACTGGTTACTTCTGACCACCAGCTCCACCCTCAGGATTAGGATCCACTGGTGTAGATCCGATCCCAAGGGCCCCTGGTCAGCTGGCCACCAAAAGCCAAAACCTTAAGGTCAGAGGGAGATAGGAGCCTTAGTGGGGAGGGGTTCTCCCAATTTTCTGTCTGTAGACGGGGTCCCTGACCTCCAGCTCCATACCTGGCGTTCTCGCTCCCCTCTGTGCTTTTCCTGTACCCCACACCCCTCCACAGACACCCCCTTCTCAGCATTCCCACCTGCACTTCCTTCCAGGCCTGACCGGCTGACACGCGCCCCGGGGATGGGCATTGTGGGCCAGGGAGACCCTTCTGGTTGCTCCTCTCCTGACAGGCAAGTACAGAGCAGTTTCACTTCCTGATCTTATCACTCGCTTGGAAGAGCTACTCATTAAGATGGTCTGAGTGCCTGAAATCTGAAAGGAAGTACCCCCAAGTGCCCCCACCGGGGCTGTCCCGCGATGGAGCGAGGTGCCCTCACATAGAGCTTCTAGGACCCATCAGCCTTCAGGAACCCCCAGCAAGGCCAGGGGCCCACTGCTAGGGCAGCTGTAGGGCTGCTTCCACAACACCCCGTGCAGGGGCCTGGGGCGGCAACCAGAAGGCAAGCATGCTCAGCCTGGTGGGCTGCTCGGGACAAGCCCACCGGGAGCCCCTGGGTGTCCGAGCTTCTTGGCTGCTCCTAGGAGAGGCTTCAGGGGTTGCATGGGTGACAGCAGGATGGGCAAAATAGCAGGTCCTAGGATAGGTGGGGGTGGGAGAGCTGGAGTGATCATGGGCCACACTAGTCTTCAGGTTCCTGTTCTGAGCAGCCCCTTCCTCCTGGGGAGCCCTGACTTCCCTGCTGCTGCCCTAGAGCCCCTGCTGGCCTGCCCCAGGCAGCTGGCTAAAGGCACAAAGGTTAGGGGGAAGCGGGCACCAGCCTTACCTGCCCGTGACACTGAATCACCAGGAGCCCCGCCCAACCGCCCGCCCGCCCGGCCCCGCCCGGCCCCCAGGCCAGCTTCCGGGTCCCCTGTTGGCCTTGAGCCCAGGAGGCCTCGGCGGGCGGCGGGCCGCGGTGTCCGCAGGGAGGGGAGGGTAGTGAGTGGCCGGCACTTGCCTTGCCCATGGCCGGCGGGCGGGTCCACGCAGCACCGCACAGGAATGAAGAGAATAAGAAAATGAAACGAGTGACAGCTGGGAGAGAAAGTGAAACTGAGCGTCCTCCCGCGGGCAGCGCCCCTTCCGTTCCCCGGGCTCGCCTCGGGGACCCCCGACAGGAGGGGCGCGGGGCGCGCGACCCTCCCCGCGGGCCCGCACTGGGTGGGCGTCCCGGAAGGGCCTGAGGGGCCCCGCGGAGGGCTCACTGCGCCCATGGAGGAACTGAGGCTCGGGAGGGGGACAAGGCGGGGCGACCTCCCGGGACCCCATCCCGTGCGCGGGACCCCCAGAGGGGCGGCGCGGGGGGGCAAGTGTGCGGGACCGGCAGGGAGGCGGGTGGGCACAGCAGGGGGCGGCGCGGGGCGGGGCGGGGCGGGGCGGGGCGCCCTGCCCTGCCGAGCCCATCTCCCCCGCCCCCGGCGCCCCCGGCCCTGGAAGCGCCGCCGCCCAGCGCGCGCCCCGCACAGACCCGCCCGCCCCTGCCGCCCGGCGCCCCGCCTACCTCTTCGGAAGGACATCGCGGCGGGGGTCCCAGGGGAGCCCGGGACCCCGAGCCCGCAGACGGAGTCTAGCCGAGCACGGGGCGCCGGCGGGTCGCGGCGGGCGGGACGCGATGGAGTTGGGCAAAGGCGGCACCGCGGGGCGGGGCAGGGCGGGGCGGGGCGGGGCGGGGCGGGACCGGGGCTCACCCTTCTCCCCACGCCCTGCGCTCCGGCACCCTGAGCTCGAGCACCCTGCCTGTGCCCCGCGCGCCCAGCGCCTGAGCACCCTGTACCCCGCGCGCCCAGCGCCCCGCTCACCCAGCGCCCTGCGTCCCACTCGCCTCGAGCACTCCGCGCTTCACCCCCCCTCCCCCCGCCGCAGTACCCGTGGCATCCCTAGGTCTGGGCACAGGCGCTGTGATGTCCAGGCAGTGAGGACAGGAGGGCGCGACCCCACGGGACACCCCGCCCCCACCGGTGTCTACGCCGTGGCATTCCCAGAGCCCAGCCGGCCCGCGTTAGCCCAGAGCAGCTGCTCCTGATAGCCAAGTGGACAGGAGGCCTGGGATGCTGATGCCGCTGTTCTGGAAAGTCTTGCTGGGCGCCCCGTTGGTGCAGGGGAAGGACCAGCCCAACCCACACCCAGAACGCACCCTGCTCGGCAGGAGATGACCAGGTGCCCCTGGTCTCCTGTCCCTCCTGAGGTCAGTCGCCATCCCGGGGAGCTGCTCTGGGGCTGGTGCATCTGGGCAGCTCGCGGGACCGCGGACCTCCGGTGCCCCCTGCAGGCGGGGAGCAGAGCGGGAATTTCATGCCCCAGGCCCAGTGTCTCCTTGGCTGTAGTTGAGGGATTCCCAAAGATACTGACCCTGGGCCTTCTGGGTGGACAGCAGGCTCCCTGCGGGAGAGTGGACCCCAGGGAGGGACTGCAGTTCTGCCCCTCCCCCACATGGCTATCCCCCAACCCCTGGCCGTGACAGTGGCAGCAGGCTCACTCAGTACTGCAAGCTGGACCCAGTGCTAGTAGGCCCCGGGCTGGCGTGGGAACGGGTGTGCTGGCCCCAACCATCCCTAACCCAGGAGTCGGATGGTCGTTCTAACCTACCCTGAAGACTGAAAGCAAATGCCAGTCCAGGGCTTTGCGCCTCTGCCCCTGCACCCATCACAGCCCGAGCTTTAGACTGAGCCGGGCTGAAGATGAGCATCATGGGCAGGGCCTGGCGGGCTCGAGCCTCGCCAACCTCAGCGCAGGGCAGGAAGCGCCTTCCTCTGACCCGGGAGGCCTCTGTTCGAGAAAGCAGACATTTTTGGCAGACCGCCAAAATGATACTTTATTACGTGGTTTGTGAAGCTGCCATCCAACACCCAAGAGGTATAAAAGGAGCCAAAACAAGAGCAAAGGATAAACGAACACAATCCAGGTGGCAGAGCTGTCTGAGATTCGGGTGCAAGAAACGCTGGTTCATCAAAGCACTTCAGAATACCAGAGTCCAAGCAAAGCACATGACCAGCTCAGGAGCAGTGAAGGAGAGAACCAGAGGCACACAGAGGTTTTTTCAAAGGATTTTTATACTATATTAAAAAACCATAAAATAAAAAAGGGATCAATCAACATATATCCTAGAAGTCTTTCGCGTCTGCCCGGCAGCCCGGCGGGCAGCTCGTGCCTCTCTCCTCCATGCGCTCCGAGGCTCAGTTTGGGGTCGGCAGGGATGCCTTGTGCCTGATCCTACAATCACACTTGCTCTGCCAAATCCAGGACCCTGAATTTATCCAAATTGTAGAAGCATGCTTTGACCACCCGTCCGCCGAAGTACCTCCCATTCAGGTCGACCACAGCTGAAAGGCAAGAGAAAACTGAGGTCAGGGGCGGCCTCGGGCACAGCCTGCAGCCACTCCTCAGGACTGCTCCCACTCACCTTTGATGGCCGACTCCACCCGCTCGAACTCCAAGAATATCCGGACTGCTTCATCGTCAGGGGCGCCGGGGATCTGGGAGGAGATAGCCATGAAAGACACAGTAGCCATCATCCCCTAAAAGCTCTTCCTCGTCAGGCCTTTTTCCCAATTATCACCACCCCAGAGAAGGACAGAGGGGCCAAAGGTGATGTGTCCGGCCGGGCACGGAGGGGCCTCTGCAGCCGACATGTGAAGCACCTGGCCACACAGAACTATGCCAAGCAGCAGCGACATGGCACAGAGCACAGTGGACATAGCTGAGGGCGAGATGCATGCCGGGCACTGGCATGAAGGGAAGGCGCTGGAAACCTGCAACCCCCCAGTCCCGTTCAAAGACTTTCCCAGGCTTCCTATGACTGATTTAACCCTGTCTTCACTTCCTCCGGCAACACTAAGTCCCACAGCTAGAAATTCTCTATTTTAACAAAGGCTTGTTCTGCCTTTGGCTCAAATGACCATATGGGGAATGTGGGAGGCCCTGGGCAGACGTGGGCACCGTGTCCGAGTGACCCACTGCTGCTGCGCTGGGACAGTCCTGAGTGAAGTTCAGCAGAAACACTCTTCACCAGGCTGAGTGGGGGCCTCCCGCTGTGTTTAAACGGCTATTCTGAGTGCACCACAGCAGCCCAGGCAGCCCGCCTGCAGGAGACGCTTGGCGCTCTGTCAGAACTTGGCTTCCATGTAAACCCAGAGATAAAAGCCCTCTTACTTCAAATATCACACATTTCCCAACTTTGCCATATTTTTCACATTCTTCCTTGGTTTCAACTTCCAAGTCTTCATCTACCTCTCCTGCACCAACCATGTTCTAAAAACAAAAACAAATTAATTCAAGGAACAGACATGATTTGGAAATGCGTAATTAAAATACATAGCTTGCTTTCATGATGGTAAAGGTTCTCAAACCCAAATGACACAATGAAAAAGAATAATTTTTGGTTTGTTTTTGGGCCACACATGGTGATGCTGAGGGTTTATCCCTGGCTCTGCACTCAGGGGACCATATGGGGTGCCAGGGATCGAATCCAGGTCAGCCTCATACAAGGCAAACGCCCTACCATTGTACTAGCCCAACCCAGTGAAAATGTTTAACCCCATAGCACTCCCAAAGTTGGCATTTCTTTAGAAAACAAAGCAAAAATACAGAAACTTTCATTGCCAACAGCCAAATTAATTCAGAAAATAGAGAACAAAACTGGGAGGGGCCAGAGAGAGGGTTCCAAGGGCTGAGCACAATCCCGGACAAGCCCTGAGAAGACCCAGGAGTAGCTCCAGAGCACCTCAGATGTGGCCCAAAGGGTGGCTCCGCCCCTAAGGAACAGACCCCCACCTTGACTTCATGCTGAGGAGCTGCTGCCGGGGGTGGGTGAGGGTCCTTGGATGAAACTTTGGTGAAGAGGGTGGTATGGTGTCCAAGGAGGTCGGAGGACACCGGACCCCCCAAACCTGATCCTGCAACCCAATGTCACCTCAGGAGAATCTCTGTGCAGTGGGGAAAGCACACAGGCCTTCCCTCTGCCTCTTACCCTGAGCAGGACCACTTTGGTAGGGCACTTAAGGATTTCTGTCAGTGGGTTTGAGTCTGACTTCTTGGAAGCATCTGCAGAAAAAAAGTCACCATTTGAGTGTCTACAGCAGCACCGAGTGACAATTAGGCAGGCTCACACCCCCTGGGTGTCACTGAGTCACAGGCACAATCAGGCACATCAGACAGACACACCCCCCAGGTGTCACTGAGTCAGTAAGAGTCAGGCAGACTCACACGAGTCACACACACACGCACGCACGGCGACAGCTCTCCCTGCCATGGGGACTCCTGGACTTCTAGGACCTGCCACGTGTGCAGACACCTGAGTCTGGAAGCACCGCCCTGTG
Organism: Sorex fumeus; assembly: GCF_029834395.1. Lineage (NCBI taxonomy): Eukaryota > Metazoa > Chordata > Mammalia > Eulipotyphla > Soricidae > Sorex > Sorex fumeus. The sequence continues at coordinate 7,704,369 of NW_026606083.1, read as the reverse complement.
CGCGCCCTCGTCCTTCCACCAAACTCCTTCTGCTTTCCGGTGTTCATTTCTGTGTCCCTATCTCTGGAGTATCCCATATTCCACTCTGAACTAGTTTCCATTCTTAATAAAACTGATCTTTTTTGCTTTAAGAAAAAGCTAGCTGGAGTGATAGCACAGCAGGTAGGGCGTTTGCCTTGCACACGGCCCGACCCGGGTTTGATTCCCAGCATCCCATATGGTCCCCTGAGCACGGCCAGGAGTAGTTCCTGTATGCATGAACCAGGAGTAACCCCTGAGCATTGCTGGGTATGACCCAAAAAAGCAAAAAAAGAAAGAAAAAGCTACATCACAGATACAGGGGGTAGGTATTATTATTTGATCAGTCATTAACACAAAATACACCCAAGGCTAAACTGCCAGACCCACATGAGCCAGGAGCGGGCCGGGCAGTCCCGAGCCCTGCAGGTCAGACGGCTCATCACAGATGCTCGGATCACCAAGAATTTCCAGGATTGCTCACCAGGGAGCAGCGCTGTTTCTCCAATTTTCTTGCCAATAATGTCTTTTCTCCAGCTTACTGTATTCGAAAATACAGTGGCAACACAGGAACATGGACATTTACTTCACTCTCACTACTAGAAGTCTCAGAGTCACCAGCAAGCTGAGAGTTAAAGGTTGGGGAGCGTGGAGGTCAGAGGTACAAGTGCCTGAACCCCGATGTGTGCAAGTACTGACTGCATCTGTGTCCTAGATTTCTACGAGCACTGAGGCAGGTGACTGAGCAAAAATGAGCCCTGTCTGGGAGGGAAGCAGCTGCCTGGCTTGGTCTACTTTACTTTAACTAGCTTCCGGAAGGCACCCACACTGCCCCCATCTATCCACACCCCCCCATCCATCCACACCCTCCACCGTCCGTCCATCCACACACAACCCCGTGCATCCATCCACACCTCCCCGTCGTTTATCCACAACTCCCGTCCATCTATCCACACCCCCCCATCCGTCCATCCACACACACCCCCATCTGTTCATCCATACACCCCCGTCCATCCACACCCTCCACCGTCCGTCTATCCACACACACCCCCGTTTGTCCATCCACACCTCCCCGTCTGTCTATCCACAACTCCCGTCCATCTATCCACACGCCCCCATCCGTCCATCCACACACCCCCAGTCCGTCCATCCACACATACCCCCATCTGTCCATCCATACACCCCCGTCCATCCATACACACACACCCCTGTCCGTCCACACACATACCCCATCCGTCCATCCACACACACCCCTGTCCATCCATCCACACATACCCGTCCATCCATCCACACACACACACACCCATCATCCATCCACACACACCCGTCCATTCATCCACACCCCTCCCCATCCCCCGTCCATCCAGCCCCTCCCAGAACACCCAACAGAATAGCACGTCACCTGGGAAGCCCGGCCGAGGTGGCGAGCCTCCTTTCTCTGTGGCGTCCCCCACAATGATCTTGCCTCCTCGCTTACTCGTCTTCTCCACCGACAGCGCCGTGCTCAGGCCCTGCTCATGCTTGCCGAGCCCCTGGCCCTCCCGGAAGCCATACTTCTGCATGATTTTATGTGCAACCGTGCCACTGCGAGAGTGAAGAAGGGTCCCCCTCAGTCACCGGCCCTGGCCATGCCCCACCCATGGAGAAAAGCAACCTGGCTGGGAGCTGCAGGAAGCTCCTCACTTCCCCTGATTTTCGGTTGATTTTTGTCTGTTGAAGACTCAGAAACCTGTAACTATTGTCTAATCACCCTTGCCCGACCCCCAGCATTCAGTCATGTGACTGTGAGGACATGAGGCCGCCTAGAAACTGGGAGTAGAACATCAGCTGGAGGTCAGCTCCCAATGGTCTTCTGAGAGGGGACAGTCCTCAGGCTCCCACAGTGTGGCATATGATTAAAAACTGTGGGTGTTTTGAAGTAGGAAAAGTCCCGGCTGAGGACGGGGATGGAGCTCAGGGCTAGCGCAGGTGCCCCGTGCCTGGTGCCCAGCTAAAGGCATCATGGGACTAATCTTCCAACCACCCTCAGAACACACTGGCCCAGGGCGGCAAGGGAAGGCCCAGAAGCCCAGGGTCCAACCATAGCACCAGCTTAGAGCAGACTCAGCAGAACTTCAGTCTTATCACCAGCAGGGGAAACAGTAACAACACAGGCAGTTTCCCACCTAAAGATCCGCGACTGCCCTGTGGATGCCAGAAACCAGCACCCTACCAGGGGCTGTCTCCAGCTGCGCCATCAGCCCAGGCCCAGAAGCTGCCCTGTCCGGTGCTCCCCAGACGCTTCCCTGTAGCTCTGGGATGAAGCCGCCAGCCCGGGGCCCTCAGAGCCAGACTGAGGGCAGAGGGGTGCAGCGCCCGCCTCCCACCGATGAGGCCCACGGTCCTGGCAGGTGAAGGGCCCAGCACATGCTCCCTAGCACCACCAGGAAGCACTGGGGATGCCCCAACACTCACAATCGCAACCCGAAAGGCGCCTTCGTGGACATCAGAGAGACGAAAAGCTTCTACACCCAACGGAGAACGCCGCCCGGAGGCAAATGCTGCCTGGTGTCCCCAGACGGAGCCCGAGTCCCACTCACGGCTGGGAACCGGGCCTGCCTCAGGACCAGTTTGCTCCAGAAACTTGAGCCTTAAAGGCTTCAGGGGGTGAAGGGAGCCTGCAGCGTCTTGTGGGCCACCCTCGCCCTCCTCCCAATGAAGCGGGGGCCGTGCGCCTCATTGGCAACAGCACAAGGCGGCTGGGAAGGAGCTGGGGCAGACTCACCCCATGTTGGCAAGGAAGGAGTTCCCAGGCCCAGGAGGGGACCTGGGCCTGTCCTGCTCCTCATACACGGGCGGAGGGATGGCGGCTTTGGACGACTGTGAGCGCGGCCGCGACTCCTCCTCGTAGGGGAAGTCTCGGGGCACTGTGGGGAGAGCAAAGGCATCAGCAAGAGGCTGCAAGGGAGTCGGAACCCTTCTGTCCGGACCCGCTCGTTAGGTGGCAGTTCTGGTTCTCTGCGAGAAGAGCCTCATCCAGGGCCTGGAGACACAGGACAGTGGGCAGGGCTCTGGCCTTGTACGCAACATCCCACAGGGCCCCCAAGCACCACTAGGACTAATTCCCGAGTGTAGAGACAGGAGTACCCTCTGAGCACTGCTGTGTGTGACCCAAAACAAAAAACCAAAAGAATAGCTGAGTCCGTTTTTAGTTCCTACACATTTTCTTTTCTTGCCTCTGGTTTTGAGCCTCACCTGGGGGTGGGGGGGGCTGTGTGGGGTGCCAGGCTGACGCCCTCCCAGAGGTGCTGCTTCTTGGGCACATTCGACCCCCCTTCTCCATGAACAAACTGCAGAGGGGTCACGAGCTCTGCAGGGTCCACCTCCTCCTGCCTATGGCCCATCCGGGGCCTCCCTAAGGAGACCGCCTGCCTGCTGCCCTCCAGTGATTAGTCCTGGGGGGGCAGGGTTCCCAGGGATGGGCGCCCACCAGAGTGCAGGGCCGTCTGACTGGCCACACAAGGCGCTACTCGGGGCTGCTCCTGGCTCAGTGCTGTGGAGAAGCACACGGCAGCCTCCATGCCGGGCACGGGCCCCTGGCACACACAGACCAACCAGGCAGGGCTGCCAAGCCCGGGGCTGGCCACACCAGGGGGATGGACCGGATGAGCTTCACTGAACGAACACCAGATGTCAAGAGCTGGCTGGTATTGAAACTACAGAGCAGAGCTGGGCAAGTGAGGATGGCTGAGGGAGAAGCGCCAAGGGGCACAGCAGAGGTCGGGGTTACTCCTGCAGACCCTCAAGGCAGCCAGGGAGCACAGCGGCGGGGGTGGAAGCTGTGGCCAAGCCCAAGGGAGCCCAGCCCTCTGCCCCGTGCCTGGCCACCACTCAGCCGGTCAGCCGCCAACTACAAAGCTACTCAGTGCTTTTTCCCTGCCTCCTCTGGGGACCAACCCTGGGCCTCTCCCCCCTCCCCCCCCCCGCCCACAGAACATGCTCAGCCCTGATTCTCTTCAGCCCTAGAAACCGTTCAATTTAGCCCTAAATACAAATAAAAAAGCACGACACTGCCTGAGATCCCAGTGCGGCCGGGCCCAGGGTACGTACGCTCTTTGTCCTTCTCCACCAACGATGTGGGGGGCGCGATGGCAGCTCCTCCCAGGCCTGCGGGAACAAAGCACTGGTCAGAGGCACCTGCCCCACCCCACAAGCAGCGAGGGGAAGGCTCCCGACCCCCCCCATCCTGAGCACCCAGAACACAGCGATCTGGGTGGGAACGTGGCAAGTGGCCAACCCAGACTGACAAAACGCTGTCTGCATCTGCAGCAGGCAAACGAGACGGCAGCCTCCGCAGAGGAGCCCAAGATAGTCGGACCCTGCTGGGCACAGGGCAACAGCCAGGCCCACGCTCCGCCCGGCCCTTACTTCTTTTCCTCCTCTCTCGCTCATAGTCCTCATCTTCATCAGAATCCGGGTCTGGTCTCCGGGAGAAGCCACTGGATTCATGTCTGTCTTTGCGCCGTCTGTGTGGGAGAGACGCACAGAGCTGGTCGCAGACAATGAGGGCAGAGGGGACAGGCCGGGCCCTGATCCTCTCTCTCTCAGCTAGGAGGTGGGGGTCGGGCAGGGGACCGCCGCCCGCTCGGGTTCCCGTGCCAGGCCCCGGCCCAAACCTGCCGTACTTCTCCCTCTCCTCTATCTCCTTCTGTCGCTCCAGCTCCCGCTGCCGCTGCCGCTCTTCCCTCTGGCGCTTCACCACTTTCTCGTAGTCGTTGGGAAACATGGGGTCATACTCGTCAGCCAGAGGAATCAGAACTTCCCCCGCGGAGAAGCCACTGGGAACCGGATCCTGAGGAAGGGGAAGACACCGAGTGAATCCCACGGCGCGAGGGCGGCAGGACGCGAGCCCTCCTTCCGCCCGACGCCCAGACACAGCCACACGCCAGCGTCAGCGCCTCACCGCTCAGTGCCACGGGGTTCCCCGATGCCGAGGCAGCTTCCTGGACTTCAACCGTGTGAAATAAACACGAAACCGTTTTCTTAAAACTACATCTCTGTGAAAACTTAGAAGATGGGGCCGGGACGATGATGGCATGGCAGGTAGGCTTCTCGCCTTGCCGTGCCTGCAGCTGATCCCTGGCATCCCACTGGTGCCCCCAGCATCGCCAGGGGATTCCTCGAGTGCAGAGCCGGGAGTAACCCCTGAGCACTGCTGAGTGTGGCGCAAAAGAGCCAAAAAAATAAAATAAAATAATAAAAACTTAAAAGCAAGCAAGCCCACAAAGAACACAATCATTTTCACAGTCACTGAACAGAACCACCCCTGATTCTGAAACTTGAGAAAAGGCCCCTTCTGCTTTCAGAAGGCTCTAGAATCATCTCCCTGTCCAGGGGGCCCAGATGAGGTGCGTTCACAGCTTCGTTAATTAGGAGACCCAGACAGTAATGTAAGCGGGGCATCCCTGGAGGGGACACGGTCACCCAGACAGCAGGCCAGACCGAGAGGGACAGGGCAGCCTCCAGCGGAACGTGGCTGGCAAGAGGCTGAACCGAGCGGGCACCCGTGGACACCCAACCCTCCTGCTCACTTAGTCCCTCCCCAGCACCGTGCTAAGGGTCCGAGGGTCAGCATGCCCCAGTGCATCTCTAAGCATGTCCTCAAGCCCCCAAGCCCAGGCTGTCCTGGGTGACAGGAGTGTGTGGAGCCCCAAGGGGCTGCTGTGTGACACGAGGGGCCTCCGGAAGACTCAAGACAGCGCCAGGCTGAGGAACACAACCCAGTTCCGGAAGCTCTGCGCCCAGGGCCTGGCCAGCTGGACCCAAGCTCCAGAGTCCCACTGGTTTCCTTCCAGCCACAGCCCGCCCTTTTCTTCTTTCCTTTTCTTATCATTTTTGGTGGGGGGTTGGGGAAACGACACGGTCTCCTCGGGGGTCACTCCTGGTAGGGCTTGGGAGACTGTATGTGGAGTTAAGGACTAGATCCGGGTGTCTGCGCGCAAACCCTGCCCACTGTTATCTCTGGGCTCCCATAACTGCCCGTACCTAGAGATTTTGTTGGGGGCCACACCAGGCGCTGCTCAGGGACCATATGGGCTATCAGGGGTCCAGGTGGGTTGGCCGCAGGCAAGGCAAACGCCCTCACTGTGCTTCTCTCCAGCTCCCTTCTGCCCTTTGTTAGTTTGTTTTGGGGCCACACCTGGTGATGCTCAGGGATTAGTCCTGGCTCTGCACTCAGGGATCACCCCTGACAGTGCTCAGGGGACCATATGGGGTGAAAGGGATCAAACCGGGTCAGCCCCATACAAGGCAAACGCCCTCACCGCTGTGCTATGGCTCCGGCCGGGGCCATCTGCCGGTATTCTCATTGCGATCCTGACCGATCCTTTCCTCAGCCACTGGAGAGACACCCTGCCTGCCTGCACCCTCAAGCCCTGTGAAACCACTGGGACCAAGCGGGCAATTTACTTGGTTTGGGTCCACTCCTGCAAGTGCTCAGGGCTTACTCTCGCTTACAAAGCAAGTGCCCTCCCAATGTACCATCTCTCCGGTCCTGACGTAACTTCTTTCAGCTCTTTCTCCAACTTCCTCCAAAGTGAACAGTACGCTCAGAGATCCTTTGTCAGCCCAAAACAAGGATGCCTCCGAATTTCCTCCCAAAACGAACTTCTTGGCTTGTTTTGGGTCACACCAGCCATAGGGGCAGTTCACGGCAGTACTGGGACTCAGGGCTCACCACGGGCTTCAGCCCTCTGCGCTCTCCCTGGCCCACAACGTCATTTTTAAACTTGACAAAAGTGAGGGTCTGGAAACGCCCAAGGAAACGAGCTGGGTGCCAGGTGCCGCGCAGGGGGAGACGCCCCAGGCAGGAAGGGGGAGGGCGAGGAGAGGGCTCACCTTGAGGCCGGCAGCCACGTGTGGCGGGGTGTCCACGATCTGCCGCTCATCCGAGGAGCCGCCTCGCTTGAGGTCGATGACGGGGGCGAGGACAGTGCTCTGCTTTGTCCTCTGGCTCTGAAACCGGTGAAAACAAGTGCACTGAAGCTCTGGCGGCTTGTGTGGCCACCACGGCCTCGCTACACTTTGCCAGGCACAAACCCCACCCCGACTTCCTTCATTTTCACAAGGTGCCTGGGGAACTCGGTCCCATTGACTGAAACGTGTCCCCTTCCGTGCAAGGGCGACACAGGGCCTCTGCCCGACCCAGCGGACAGGCCTGTGAGCGAGGCAGGTCCACACACTGGACCAGAGACCACACCAGCTTTCCATTCCTTGCCCCCGCCACACCCCCCCCTTCATTAGGAATCCACAGAAATTGATCCTTTAAATTGGTTTCTAGCTAGGCCTGGGGGCCACAGCCCGCGGTGGATGGAAGCGGGGCCCCTCCGAGCTCTGTCTCTGCCCGGAAGCGATGGTCAGCCACGGACGGCCACTCACCATCCTGCTGGGCCAGTCACCCGCATTTCTCGAGTTCTCGGGCAGCTGGTGGTTCCCTGCCACCCTCCCCCTGATGTCCTACAGTTCCAGACTCGCTTGCATCCCGAGCCCCAAGACTCCCACCTGCAAAGTGAATAACGAGCCCGCACGGGATTAACCCAGGACCCGCTCTGTGGTCCTGCCCAGCGACAGGTGTCCTGAGCCGTCCTGCCTGCCACCGTCCTCCCCCCCAAAGCCCCCACCCAACGCCGGGGGCTGCGTGCTGGGCGCCGAAGGATCCGGGAGCTGCTGGCCACGCGTCCCCGGGCCGGGCACCGCGGCCGGACGTCCCTTGCGCTTGGCCAGGCCGCCGCGGGCCCCCTGCACAGGCGCCCCCGGCCTGCAGAGCCCGGCGCCCGCCCGGAGGCGGCGGCGGCGGGGCCCGGGGGTCGGGCGGGGTCCCGCGGGGTCCGGCGGGCCCGGCCTCACCTTGGCCTGCGTCAGCGCCGCCTTCTTCACCTGCAGCTGCGACTGCAGGAGCTTGAAGTTCTTGGACCAGCCCTCGGTCTTGGAGTCGCTCGTCTCCACGCCCAGATCGTCGTACAAGGACATGGTTTCCGCGGGACGCTGCGGGCAGAGGGGACGGCGTGGTCAGCGGGCTCCCCGCCGCCGCGGACGCCCCCGCCCGCCCGCCCGCGCCCGCACTCACCCGGCGCGCCCGGCCGCTCTCCCATGGGCCGCGGACGCAGCGCGGGGCGCGCTCGGAGCCGGGACGCGACGGCGCCGGCGCCAACCCCTGCGCGAGTGCGCGCCACGGGGTCAAGGGGCGCGTGCGGCCGGAAGAGCGGCGCCCACGCGCCGGCGCCAAGGGCCGCGGGCTGCAGCGCCTCCCGCGGCGGGAGGCTGGCACTGCGCCGCGGGCCAGGGACTGCCGCCGGCTGCAGCGCCCCGTGCGGCGGGAGGCCAGCACTGCGCCGCGGGCCAAGGACTGCAGCTGGCTGCAGCGCCCCCCTGCGGCGGGAAGCCCGCACTGCGCCGCGGGCAGGCTGCCTCGAGGCTTCCAGGTGGTCCAGCGGTGAGCGAGGCGTGGAATCCGTCTCTCCTGGCCAGGCTCGCTGGGTCTTTCAGAGGGGGGGCTTTAAAAAGAGGAAACAGGGCTAGAGCGGAGAGGGCGTTTGCCTTGCATGTGGGCCACCCAGGTTCGATCCCCTGCATCCCAGAGGTTCCGCCCTCACCCCGAGCACCGCCAGGAATCATTCCTGAGCGCTGATCCTGAGCACAGAGCCAGGAGTGAGCCCTGAGCACAGAGCCCTGAGCACAGTGTTGGGAGTCATCCCTGAGCACAGAGCCAGGATTAATCCCTGAGCACAGAGCCGGGAGTTGAGTCCTGAGTACAGAGCCAGGAGGGATCTCTGAGCACAGAGTCGGGAGTCAGCCCTGAGCACAGAGCCAGGAGTGAGTCTTGAGCACAGAGTCAGGAGTTCCGCCCTGAGCACGCTGGGTGAGACCCAAGATACAAAAAAGAAAGAAAGAAAGAAAGAAAGAAAGAAAGAAAGAAAGGAAAAGAAAGGCAGGCAGGCAATAACAAAGAAAGAAAGGAAGAAAGAAAGAAAGAAAGAAAGAAAGAAAGAAAGGCAATAACCAGGTAAGACCTTAAGAAATGGATGACTCTGTCAGCAGAGGCCAGCCTGGCTCAGGTGGCGTTGCCACTTCTGGACTATGGCCCGGTTCCTCACCTGGGTGCCTCAGAGCTGGCCTTCTGCCCCTCTCCTCTGTTCCCCAGGGTCCGGCTAGAAAGGTATTTCTGAAGGCACTGCCCAAGTGTTGAGATAAACCTGGGTGACGGGAAGGAGCCCGGTGCTAAGCGTGGGATGAGGGCAGAGGGGCAGGTAGGCGCTGACCCCAGGTTCACATCATTCCCTGGGAAACCTGGTGGGCAGCACGCCTGTGAGCAGCTGCTGCAGTCTGAGTGACGCTGGCTCATGGGCACAGAAACCAGAAGGCACAGCTGCACTCAGGACACCTGCATCCGCTTCTTGTCTCTTTCCTTGTCGCTGAAAACGTGGGAGTCGAGGTCACAGCCTGCACAGCCATAGGCAGAGGTTCAATGGGGCCCGTTGGCTGCGATCTTGAGGGTGCAGCCATGGCCATGGCCTCCTTCCCTGCCGAGCTCATCCCCGGTTACAGCAGCTGCAGAGTCTGGACAAGGAGAGCAAACCACCGTTACTCAGCCTTGGCTACACCTTCAGACTGCTTCTGCCCAGGCAGAGGAAACCGCCTCGGGCCCATGAGGCACAGCTGTAGAACCCGACCAACCAAGCCATGTTTCCAAGGTGGTGACACGCACCCCCACATGCAGAGCCAGATTCATGCCCCGCTCTGTCACACGCCACACAGAGTTGTACGGAGCAGTACCCACCGGGGACACGCTGCCATCTGCCAAGCAGAGGAGCAGGAACCGGCAAGGCAGCCACGGTGCCGTGAGCGGGCATGAGGCCAGAGAATATTCTGAAACCCAGGATCCAGGGGCATCTGCACACCAGAAAAATAATCGAGAGGTTTGGGAGAGGACCCAAGGGCCTTGCCTGTGTGAGGCCCTGAGTTTGATTCCTGGCCTGAAAAGAGACAAAATCTTGTATATAAATGTATTAAAAAGAAATTCTAACAGAACCATTTGACAACAAACCTGCCTACTGTTTCTTGCCTCATTTTCATTTCATTTCATCATCCTGTTATTCGTCGATTGCCTCGAGCAGGCCCCAGTAACGTCTCTTTCATCCTAGCCCTGAGATTATATTCAAGGCTCTTTAGGAGAATGAGACCCATCATTGTTACTGGTATTTGGCATATTTGGTACGCCACAGGGAGTTTGCCAGACTCTGCCCTGTGGGCAGGCTACATTCGATAGCCTGCAAGTTTGTCCAAAGTAGGAATGAGATAATAAGATGTCATAAAAAGATGTCCTGGTAAGACATCGCGCAGCCGCAAATGCGGCCGCGCGGTTCCAGGAGCTGGATTTTATAGTCTCTGAGTCTTGGCCGTTGATGGGATTACACGGCGCCAGGGGACCAGGTGGTGGGTGTGACCCCCGCCTACTGGGATTTGGAGGATCTGGGTGGAAGATGCTCGACTCCAGTCCGAGTAGGCTTGGAGATCTCGGCCCCGGAACCCGCGTGGCTTTGTCCCTCTGCCAGTACCTTCATGTGTGCGGAGAGTGGTCTCAGCATGGTGGTGGCTGGTCCTGGAGGTCTTCGGCTGCCGGAACCCTGGTCGGGGCAGGGAGGAAAGCTCAACCCACTCCCCTCCAAGGGGCCTCGGTGAGGAACAGCCAGGCGCGGGGGCAGAAGACTCGTTTCGAAACGAAACGAAACGTCAGCAAACGTTTCTTGCCTATTCACTGACAAACTCAGTGATGCTGTACTGATGTGGCCAGTGACGTGGGTGCTCCCTGGGGGATGAGGGTGCATTCCAAGCTCTTCCTAATTGTGAACAAGGCCCTGGTGCACCCAAGTTCCAAAACATCCTCATTAGAAGAAAAGTGCCTACCACAGAGGCAGGCTGGGTGACGGGGGTGGGGGTGGTATTGGGGGATGGTGGGAGGAAATGGGGGGTTGGTGGAAGGGAAACAGGGAATAGTGGTAGTGGGAAACAAAACTGGTGGAGGGATGGGTGTTGGATCATCGTATGACTGAAACACAATCGTAAACAGCTTTGTCATGGTCTATCTCATGGTGGTTCAATAAAAACAAAACAAAACAAAAAAATTAAATCCCTTCTTAAACCAACAGCTGGGTTCCCCTGAGGAAGTGTGGAAATGAGATATAAGGTGTGCGACTCCGGGACACTAAGGAGACAGCCTTGAGGGAAGTGGGCACCATGCGTCTGTCCCCCAACACCTGCCTGCTACACCCTCAAGGCCAGCTCTCACCCACCTCCAGAAACACGAAGCCTCCAGAAGGAGCAGCATTGAGTGGATCTCCTGCAGGTCTGTGGGGCCTCCCTCTGCCTCCGCGGCAGGCTTAGGCGCCTGTATCCCACACACCGGGGCACAGTGGACTCGTCTCTGCCCCACTCTGCAGAGTCAGGAGAGCAGGGCTGCTAGTCCTCCCCCGGAACCCAGGTCAACTCACGTCTCCCTGGCCTGAATGGGCCAAGCATCTCGGGGGGAAAGTGCAGAGAGCACCGTGTGCTTCATTCCCTCTCTGCTCTGAGTCCTGAACTGCTGAGTATGAAGGACGGTTCTGGGCTGAGGCAGATCCAGGTTGGTTGCTGTGGGGAGAGTTGAGTGACCGGGACAGATACTGGCTGGTGCCCGCTGAGGGCAGAGATCCTGGCACACCCTGACCAAGAACCCCGCTGGACACAGAAACACAGGCCACACACACTCCTTTGACCCCGTGACCACCGCCCCCATCCCACTGACTTGGAAAGCCAGAGAGACTGAAGACGTGCTGGCGACTCTGCTCAGTCTTTTTGTTATCCAGAAACAAATCAGGCAGACGCTACCACTCGGTGACAGTTGAGATTCTGGTACCAGCCTAATGTGGAACTAAAATCTGCTCTTCGGCCCTTAAGCACCGACTCCGCTTCCTTTTTTTTTTTTTCCAGAACAGAATTCAATACCTTTCCTAGTCCTGCGCCATCTGGTGCTGGCTCTTTCGTGTGACTCCTTTCTTTCTAAATTCCAGTGGGTCTATTTTCATTCCAGAGTTCCCAGAGTCACCAAAATTCCTATGAAAATAAACAGAAGGTGGCTACTTTCCCCCAAGATTTCCTGTCCCCACTTCTCACTTTGGGTTGAGTCCACGTCCCCTGCCCCCTCTACAGTCAGACTGACGTGGCACACAGATGCCAGTCAACATTTCCTCCACCGACCTCCCGGGTGTGGCTCCCTTCCCAGTCTCCTGCATGCATGCAGACCCTCGCCCCTCGCTGCCTGCGGTCCCAAGGGAAGGTCTCCTCTTTAGCAGGTGGCTCCGTTTCTCACAGAGGGGCTGCAGTGAGCGAGACGAGTGTGTGAACGAAGCACAAGCCACTTGTGCAAAACAGGAAGCAGTGGCTCCCCCGTGTCCGGGGGTTTCGAAGTACGGAGATGCTTCTAGTTCACAGGTGTTCCTGTTTCCCTGCGTTTCTCATCAGGCTTTTCCAGCCAGCCTGAGATTTCTCTGCTCAGAAGGAAGCAGGTCTTCAAGGCACGAGACTAGATGGGAGGGAGGAAGCCGCCTGTTTGGTGTGGATGGGAGAGATCTGTCATACAACAGGTTCTACAGATCTCGTTTGATTCATCCGTGTTTTTCTTATCACGTGTTTAGGTTAACCCCGTTTCTTTTGGGGGGGTGTCTACACAGGTCAGCTAACAGAAAGCTGCTTCTTTTTGGTTTTTGGTCTGGGGCCATGCCTTTGATGCTCAGGGGTTACTCCTGGCTCTGCACTCAGGAATTTCTCCTGGTGGTTTTATACGGGATTCCAGGGATGGAACCCAAGTTGGCCGCATGCAAAACAAGTGCCCCACCCCCTGTGCTATCTCTCAGGACCCCAAAGGCTTCTTCTTCTTCAGCCTCAGTGGGGACAGAGAAATCGTACAGGTGTTGGGGCAGTACAACCAACCCTGGTTTGATCCCCAGTTACCACACGTGGTTCCCTGAGCCCTTCCAGAGCTCACCCCTGAGCACAGAGCCAGGAGTAGCCCCTGAGCACCATAGGGGTGGTCCCCCAAACAAACCAGAACAAAATATTTTTAAAACCCACCAATTCTATTTTAATTATCTTTAAATTTAGCTGCATTTTTCCCTAATTGCATGTGTTTATTTCACTTTTTTCCTCGCAGAATTATATCCTGTTGTAATTTCCTTTTTTTTTTTTTTTTGCTATTTTTGTGGCTCATGCACTCCGGAATTACTCCTGGCAGTGCTCGGGGTACCATACAGGAGGCTGGGAATCGAACCCGGGTTGGCCGCGTGCAAGGCAAACGCCCTACCCACTGTGCTATTGCTCCAGCCCCGTAATTTACTTCTTTTATGTTTGAAAGTTGTTTATCTTCCTACTCCTCGACAAATGTTTACAATTTTCTTAGTTTCCTGTAACCATAGACATGTTTAAAAAAATTTTTAGACTGAGTTTTTAAAACTTACTATGAGTAGGGGATAAAGCAATAATGTAGCGGATAGGGCACTTGTCTTGATTCAGCTGACACGTGTCAATCCCTGCCACCCTGACACTCCGTATGTTCCCCTGAGCCCCTGCAAGAGTGATCTCTGAGTTCAGAGCCTGAAGTAAGCCCTGAGCACTGCTAGATGTGACCCAAAAACCACATTCCCCCCACACACATCCCTACACCCCCTCACACACACATACAGCACACACACACACACACACACTCACACACACTCACACACTTGCCTATGGGTAGATGAAACGTCACATCAATTGCTCACCCACCACCAAACTCTTCACATCAAATCTTAGTGACCCGTTAGCCAGGCTACTCAGCGCAGCTGCAATGGTTAGTGACTAGTGGAACAGAGTGACCAGTTAGCCAGACGACTCAGCACAGTTGCAGTGGAAAATTACTTGGAAATGTTCTGAAAACTCTGCTGCCCCAGCGACATCCCCCACTGATTAAGTGTGAAACTCTAGGTGAGCAGCTGGCACGAACGTGCTTTGAAGTTTCCCCAGGTAATTCGGAGAATTGCCCGATGCTGTGGCCAGGGTGTTTGGATTAATCACCAACCTCTGGAGGTGTCCAGCCAGTCAAGCTCACTGCAGACCCTGTCCAGACACAATTTCTACTTCAAGAAAAGCAGAAGGAAGCACCATTCATTCAAAACAGAAATTCACCCCAAAGTCTTCTCTTTACATAGAAATTGGTTTTCACTTTCCAAAACAACTTCTTTTTTTTTTTTTTTTTGCTGTTTTTGTCACCATTTCAGATTAAAAAAAAATACACTTCAATTTATTTGGCAACCACTAAGAAAGTGAAAATTGAAACTACAGACTGGGGGAAATTATGTGTAATATAGACAGCAGACGAAGAACAAGGTAGTGTGCAAAGACTCAGAACGCATGAAGAATTCCTAATAATCAGGTTAAAAATAACCTTCAAAGGCATGAAGGGTGCGAGACCAACTTGTCGCCCCCGACAAGAGTGGAAAGTTCCCTGGAAATGTTTCCTGCCAGGGCCTGAGTAGGAAGCTCTCAGGGGAGGGTCCAGCTGACAACAGCGGTCTCTAAGGCTCCCGGGGGATCCTGAGGCTCCGGCCAGCCTGTAAGCCACCTGCCAGAGAAGACCCCCACGGCCAGTGAGTGTGTGAGCAGAGTGACATTATTATTTCGTTGGGAAATAATACACATGAGAGCTACTGCGAAGAACCTTCGCTGTACAGCAGAAGATCTGAAACTCAATTCCAGAGAAACCGTCAGCACAGTGCTCCCGGGCCTGGAAGTCACACTTCATCAGGCACCCGAGGAAACAGGGCGTGTGCCAGCAACTGTCCAGGAAGAATGTTCTAGGGATTTATGTGTCATAGCCAGAGCTAGAAATAAGCCAAATGTCCATTGACAGAGAGTGGGCAAAGGATTTTTTTTTCCTCTAAAAAGAGGAAGAAACTTGTCATGAGGGGGGATGACATGAAGGGCTCTGGAAAGCATGACACAGGAGGACAGATTTGGGCCAGAGATTGGACAGTGGGCAGGGTGCTTGCCTTGCACTCGGCCAATCTGGGTTTGATCCCAGCGCTGTGTATGGTCCCAGGAGCTCCGGCAGGAATGATTCCTGAGCACAGCCGATGTGGACTCCAAGCAAAGCAAAACAAACAAACAAAAAAATAAGTAAAAAGACATTTAAAAATGTCCATTGTGTCATTTCAGCTCCATGAGGTGAAAGAACAGAGAGACCTTCATCACAGTGAGGAAAATCAGAAAACAGTTCTCCCTGGGGGACACTGGACACCGAATGGATGAGGCCTGAGCAAACTTTCTGAAGAATCTCTGTCAGCTGGTGGCCTGCAGCAGGCCTGCACTCACTCAGCCCATCACCTGCTTTTCAGAGAGTGGCCACTCCGTGCCTCTGGGAAATCTGCCTCCTCAAGCCAAGAGAAATCACCTCCTGAGGTCTCTACTGCTTGTCATCCCAGTACCCTCGGGCAGTGTTGCCCACCTCGGGAGCACTTGGTAGGGCATGAGGCGATCAGGCAGCACAGACAGTAAAGCCCTGTGAGCTCTAGCGGGCGCAGGGGGTGCAGAGAAGCAGCTCTGAGTCCTCGTGTGCTGGGCTCCGGCCGTGTGATCTGCTGGTACTGATGAACATCTCGAGGAATGCACCTTCTGGAAGGACGCTGGAGGCCATCGGGGGCTGACCGCCGGGCTCGCCGCCTGTGGCGGGGATGGCACAGGGCTCTTGCTCTGTGACCCGCTCTGCATGGGGCGGGGGTCCTCTCTGGGCCCCTCTGAGTAGACTCTGCATCCCGGCAGTCTCTGGGCCCAGATTTCTGGGCTTTATCACCAGGGACCATGAGGCCAGACCTGGGGACACTGTGCTGAGTGGGAAAGCCAGACAGAGAGAGACAAACGGGGGTCCCACTGCCGACAGGTAGAATTGAAAATGCTGAGCTCACTCTGTTCGAGTGGCGGGTGAAGGGGAGACGCGGTCAGGGGACTGATGTCCAGTGAGTCTGGCCGCACGGGAGCCTGGAAGCTGCCAGCTGGGATGTAAACACTCTTGCCACAGGGAGACATGACCAGCAGCTGCGGCTCAGGCGGTCGTCACTCATAGCGGGGACGAGCCCTCATGGGCATCAGGCGCCTCAGCTTAGCCACGACCTGTCCATCACGCTTTAACACGGAGGGGGGGGGGGAGTCCAAGTGGCCTAGGACCACTGTGGAAGAGACCACGTGAAAGGGAGGGGGACCGGGCCCACATCCTCCACAGGGTAGACAGTCGCACCCAGAGGAGAGGCAGAGGGACATGGTGGGCTCTGGCCTTGGAGGGCCCTGCCCATGGTGGGCACCAGCTGTGCGGCGTTCGGGCCTCTCCATGGGAAGAATTCCAGCAGAAGGGTCTACTGAGGCCTGGGGGCAAGTGGGGAAGACTCCGTGACCTCAGGTGTCCCCACCCCCCCTTCAGGGTAAGCAAAGCAAACCAGGCCGCTGACCCAGCTCAGAGATGGTGCAGCGCTGACCATCATCAGCTCTGCCTGGAATGAAGGTGACAGAGACCCCCGGGGCATGGACGGGGGGTAAACAGGGGTGCTGAGTTTGAAAGGGGGCAGTGCCAGGGGCACTCAGCAGGGCGCAGAGGTGTGGGCCAGCAGGCAAAGCTGTAGGGAAGAGCCGGCAGAGCTGGGTACCCAGGAGAGTGCGGCAAGAAGCTCAGCTGATTCCAAATGTTTGGGGAACTGAACTCCCAGTGTGTGACCGGTTTCCTGTTCTGGGGAGCAGCGGGTGTCCATGTCCGTGTGGGAGGGGCAAGCTCAGGGGCACCTGTTTCTGCCTTTGTCCTCTGGCTTTGCCTTTATGTGTGGGGCAGGGCCCGTCCCCAGATACCTGCACCTCTTCCCACATGTCCCCGCGTGGATGGTCCCTGGGACCTTCCTGGCCAGTCAGCAACCTCTGTGCAGCTGACCCACATCCACATGGCATCATGGCTTTTCCCACCCACATCCACGTGGCATCAGTGCCCACTGGCCACTTGCTGAGGCAGGACGGAAGCCGCAGTGTAAAGATCGGCTGGGGTTCTGTCTGTCACTTCCCCACCGACTGCCCAGGTGAGTGGCCAGCAGGAAATGCAGCCTCCTTCCTTGCCCGCAGGTCACCCGCTGGAGGGGTGTGGGGAGAGCAGGGTACAGGTTCCGCAGGAAAAGGCAGGTAAGATGCGGGACATTCTCACCCACTGAGCCCCCCGTGCCTTGCAGATAGAGATCTGTCAGACGCAGACGGTGGGAGATGAGGTCACTGAAAAGTTTTGAACTTCTTAGAACAAAAAAAATTTGGTCGATTCAAGGAATTGTCTGTGCCGTCGGTCTGAGGAGACAGACCCTCGGTTCCTGGAACTGAGCCACGTGTGAACGTCCTTGGGGCTGTTCCAAGGGGACACTGCTCGGCCTGAGCTCTCCAGGGGGTCACATTAAGAACTTTGCCTATAAAGAATCTCTGACCTCAGCGCCAAAAATGACCCCGTTATTTTGCTTTCTGTTTTTGTTTCATTTTTTTTTCTCCTTCAGTCTCTGAAGCTACAAGTTACTGGAAAGAATCGTGGGGGGTAGTTTTTGTGGAGGGGGTGAAGTCGCTTAGACTGAACCGTATGCAAATGCCATCTTCTGGCCCACAAAGGCCAGCAAGGCAACTCGGATCAGCTCAGGCCTGGCCACAGGGCTGTCTGCTGGCTTTCCCTCTTTTGTAATTGCCACGGAAGCTCTGCTGTTGGTTTTTTAAAAGCTTTTCTTGGTTTTTAGTGGGGAGGCATGCCTAACACTGCTCAGTGCCTCTTCCCGGCTGGATGTTCTGCGAAGCTTGTGATTCTGGGATTTGGACCCGGGTCTCCTGTAGCTAAAGCCTTTGTTGCAGCCCCTGAGTATCTCCAGCCCTAAAATTTCCTGCTTTAAATAGTTTTATTTACTTTTTTAAATCATTTTTTTTTCAGATTTGAGTTGCTGTGATTTATAGTACCATCTAAATTTTTATAAGCACAAAAAGGCCCTCCCGTTGATCGTCGATTTGCTCGAGCGGGCCCAGTAACGTCTCCATTGGAGAATTTGTTGTTACTGTGTCTGGCATATCGAATACTCTCGGTAGCTTGCCGGGCTCTCCGAGAGGGGCAGAAGAATCGAACTCGGGTCGGCCATGTTGGCTGCTTGTAAGGCGAACGCCCTACCCGCTGTGCTATCGCTCCAGCCCAAAAATTCGCTAAGCACAAAAATTACCTCAAATGTTTATAGTGCAAAAATTAGTCTCATCACAAAGCCAGCATAGCATATGGTCCTTGAGCGATCCAGTAATGTATGCGTCTCTATTCTAGTCAGTGTTGTAGAATACTTTTTGGATAATAGCCCTAAAGGGACTGGAGAGATAGTACGGCAGGTGGGGCATTTGCCTTGCACACAGCTGACCTGGGTTTGATCATCAGTATCTCATAAGGTTCCCTGAGCACTGCCAAGAGTAATCCCTGAGTGTAGAGCCAGCAGTAAGCCCTGAGCACTGCTGGGTGTGACCCCCCCTCAAAATAGCCTAAAACGCTTGTTCATTTGGCTTATTTGAAATATCAAAGTTTGGAGGGAAAGAATGCCCCACCAAGAACTTTCCTCCTGAATAAAATCATGATATTCATTCCCCCAAATAACCAAGAAAATCCACCCCTACAGGCTGACGCAGTAGAACATGACTCACACTCTAGACCTTCAAGGCTGCTCTGTGGCAGTTAATCATCCTTCAGAGGGTTTTTTCTCAAAATGAACCCCGGCTCATCAAAATGTGTGTCTCGACTTGCTTCTAGAAACTACTAATGATTGTTACAGAAAAGAAAGCTCAAAGGCTGTGGTCAGTGGCCAGCTGGTTTCCGGGCCACACTAGAGTGACAGATGGAATGACTGCCGCAGCCCTGGGGCTGGAGAAAGGAAGGAAGGAAGGAAGGAAGGAAGGAAGGAAGGAAGGAAGGAGAGAAAGTAGAAGAGAGAGAGAAAGAGAGGGGCTGGCGCGATAGTACAGTGGGGAGGGCGTTTGTCTTGCACATGACTACTGACCCAGGCTCAATCCCCGGCATTTCTTTATGGCCCCTTGAGCACCGCCAGGAGTGATTCCTGATTGCAGAACCAGGACTAACCCCTGAGCATTGCCAATTTGATCCAAAAAGCCAAAAGAAAGAAAGAAAGAAAGAAAGAAAGAAAGAAAGAAAGAAAGAAAGAAAGAACGAACCAGGGTCCAGTTCCAGGGTCCGTGCTCATGTGGGTCCTCCGGGCGGGGACGTTTCCTAAGCAAGCTCACTCCAGTCCACCCGTCTCTGCTGGACCATGCCCCTTCTAGATGCTCTAAACATCCCCCCATGACGTCCAGTACATTTCTGGCCCTATCAGTCTCCATTTGGTCAGTCTCTGCCTTGGAGACCCTCTTGGCCTCAGCCTGACACCTCAGCTCCACCTCTGGGATGAGCGCATTCCATGCTAGTGTCCCCTCCTTGGTCCCTACCCAGCTGACCCGTCACCCCAGATCACTTAATCACTTAACTTCCCGTTAGTCGTCGATTTGCTCGAGCGGGTGCCAGTAACGTCTCCATTTGTCCCTGTCACGTGCTAGTGTAGCCCAATGGCATCTGTTCGCTCTGGGAACATGAAGAGCCTCAAACCCCCAGATGAACCAGCCTATTCCAGGGAGATGGGAGGGCTCTGACAAGGTTCCTCAGTAATGCCAGTCCCACGAGCCCATCCCGCCCCCATGATCACTCCTCTGCCGCCCTCCTCAGTGGCCCCCTTCCCCATCCCATCCTGTGGTCTCTGCCTCTGTTGCCCCCCTCAGTGGCTCCCCTCCCAGAGAACTGTGCGGAAGATTGGCTCCAGGGGGCCACAACTAAGATGTATCAGCACCAAGGCCAGGAACACGGCCAGCGGGTGCACATGTGTGGGCCTCTCACACCGCCTGGCGAGCGCCAGAACCAAGACTCCCGCACCTCGTCCGGGGCTGAGAAGGGGTGAGCACATGCGGAAACACTACAGCTAGGACAAGTACCCAGGACACCCGTGAGCGCCCAGCCTGAGGGGCAGCCCCAGAGAGAACAGCGAGGAGGGACAGGAGGAGGACATTAAAGCCCCTCACTAGAAAAATACCGAGACTGCGGCTACCCAGCACTTGAGGCAGACTCTTGGGAACGCACCTCAAAGTTCTGATTCAGATCTCCAGGGAGGAATTTTCCGATGAGCACAGCACAAAGATTCCTAATGGAGAGTTTTTGGTTTAGGGAGAAAGGGTATTGAAAAGAGAGATGTGGGCCAGAGAGGTAGACGTGAGGTCTGGCCCTGCACGCAGCTGGCTCAGTTCCTCCTGGCATGACACAGCGCCCCCGAGCATGACCAGGAGCGACCCTGAGCACAGAACCAGGAGTAAGCCCTGAGCACTGCTGGGTG
This sequence comes from Sorex fumeus, assembly GCF_029834395.1. NCBI lineage: Eukaryota > Metazoa > Chordata > Mammalia > Eulipotyphla > Soricidae > Sorex > Sorex fumeus. The sequence continues at coordinate 7,683,850 of NW_026606083.1, read as the reverse complement.
TGGGAAAGAAAGGGAGAGAGTGTTAGGGCATGGCTCTTGATCTTCAACCTCCGAGGCTGTCCTGTCCTAACAAGAGAAAGAGAAAAAGAATGGAAGGGAGAAAGGAAAGAAGGGAGAAGGAAGGAAGGGAGGGAGGGAGGGAAGGAAGGAAGGAAGGGAGGGAGGAAGGAAGGAAGGAAGGAAGGAAGGGAGGGAGGAAGGAAGGGAGGGAGGGAGGGAGAGAGGAAGAGTAGGAGGGAGGGAGGGAGGGAGGGAGGGAGGAAGAGTGGGAGGGAGGGAGGAAGGAAGGGAGGGAGGGAGGGAGAGAGGAAGAGTGGGAGGGAGGGAGGGAGGGAGGGAGGGAGAGAAAAAAGAATGGAGGAAGGGAGGGAGGAAGGAAGGGAGAAAGGAAGGGAGGGAGGGAGGGAGGGAGGGAGAGAGGAAGGGAGGGAGGAAGGGAGGAAGGAAGGAAGGGAGGAAGGAAGGAAGGAAGGGAGGGAGGGAGGGAGAGAAAAAAGAATGGAGGAAGGGAGGGAGGAAGGAAGGGAGGGAGGAAGGAAGGGAGAAAGGGAGGGAGGGAGGGAGGGAGGGAGGGAGAGAGGAAGGGAGGGAGGAAGGGAAGAAGGAAGGAAGGAAGGAAGGAAGGAAGGAAGGAAGGAAGGAAGGAAGGAAGGAAGGATGGAAAAAACAAAGAAAGAGAGAACCTTCATCTTGGGTCACTGAGCTTCTCACAGGTCAGTGATCAACTGTGTGAGCCAAGATACAGATTTTCAGGTGACAGTTTGACACTATCATCAAAAATGATGGGAACTTGGGGGCTGGAGCAATACACTGTGGGTAGGGCGTTTGCCTTGCACATGGCCAACCCGTGTTTGATTCCAGCATCCCATAAGATCCCCTGAGCAGCGCCAGGAGTAATTCCTGAGTGCAGAGCCAGGAGTAACCGCTGTGCAGGAGTAACCCAGGTGTGACCCATAAAGAAAAAAGAAAATGATGGGAACTTCCCAGGAGAACTGACCCTCTCATCAGATAAGGTATTTTCGACCAAAACTGAGTTTCTCACGGACGGATGGCCAGCCGTGCAAGTGAAGTTTCATTTCTTGGGAAACGGCTCTAAACCATAACCAGCGATTCTCTGCTTCCCCGGAGAACATTTGTTGAACAAGGCATTTTTGACCCAAATGACCTGACCGTGGTTTGCAGTGGAGACAGAAGAGGGGAACCGAGACTGGGGAGAAGGAAGGCGGCTGGGGAGGGGACAAGGGCGGCCTCTTAGGACGAAGGAGCTGCGTCTGGTGGGCGCATGGGGCAGAACCAGGGGCTGACCAGCCGCAGAAACCAAGGTTAGAGGCATCACCGGCTGAAGGGCACAACAGGACGTTTGTACTTCCAGCACAGGGGTGGCTCTGCGGGGACGGCCAGGGCGGAGAGAGCCCAGGTCAGCCTGAGCTGAGGGGACAGGCAGTGGCTGGTGGGCACGAGGGCTTGGAAGGACCAGAAACCGCTTTCTTTCCAGACAGAGCCCCCCACAGAGTAAGGCGGCCCACCCTAAGGGCTCCACTCTGAAGGTCGCTGTGCTGGGGGCCACCCACAACCTTGCGCCCAGCCTCCCGCACTGAGCCCCTGGCTACCCCCCATCCCCCAGAACCCGCAGGCTTGGGGAGGCCCTCAGACTCGAGGTGACGTGTTCATGAAACTCAGCGAGACCGCTAACAAGAAGCGCTCGCTCACCCACTTCCACGGCAGGGAATCTCCCGTCTGCTTTCCGAGTGAGGCCAGGGAGATTCATACGCAGAGCCCGGCCCTCGTCACCACGCTCAGCCCACACCTCCCAGCAATCGAACTTGAAAAAACCCTGGTTAAAACCACTTCCTGTCTTTGAGCCCTGCGGGCCAGGCACGCTTTCCTGCCGAACAAAGCCCAGAGCAGCGCCCGCCCGGCGGCAGCTGCACACCACAGGGTCCCGCAGGATGACCGTCCACCGCGCAGTGTCCTCACAGCTGCTGCCTTGGCACATGGTGCCCCACAGAGGCTGAGGGCTGGCTGCACCCGCCAACGCCCACCCCGGAGTTGCGCCCAGAGCTGGGAGATGGGTCCCAGCTTGCTGGTCGGGGGGCTCTTCACCTTCGTCCTGGTGTCTGGCTGTCTCACAGGTAAGGGGCGTGGCGTGCTGGGGTCTCAGGAAGCTGGTGGAGGGGACCACTCCCCTCTGAGGGAGAGCCCAGAATCCAAGGGACAGTGAAAGGCCAGTGCAGCAAAGGACTGGGAACCCGGGGTCCACGTCCCCTGGGCCCTTCCTTCATGACCGCATTGACCCTTGTCCCTGGGCAAAGCTAGGAAGCGGGTGTCTCTGATGGTTAACTCAGGGCAGAAGGGACTCTGTGCCGGTCGCTCGGGCCATGATGAGTCAATCTTTTAGATTTCTCTCCCAGTGGAGCGGGTTTTTGGCTGCGCCCACCCATTGTCCACCAAAATCAAGAGACCTCTGAGCGTCTCTCAGGGAGACAGTGGATATAGCCTAGAGGTCAGCAGCCTTGGTGTGCCCTGGGGTAGAGAGGAGCTCAGAGGAGTGAGCTGCCACATGGCTGGGCTTTGGGCATCTCGAGAAGCTCCTTCCATGGAAACACAGAAGCCTTTATAAAGTATGCTCACGATTAGAACGGTGCTATTGTATATATTTGTAATTTTTTCTTGATGAAGCGAGATAGTTTTTATTGGAACTTAATTAGAAAGATGGGAGTGGAGAGAGAAAAGCCCGCACTCGAGAGAGAGAGAGAGAGAGAGAGAGAGAGAGAGAGAGAGAGTTCCCAGGCCTCTCCAGCTGAGATAGGGAAGCAGAGCCAACAGAGCGGTGTGGTGTGTTCTGCAGAGAGCAGGGCTGACAGGCGAGTCCTCTTCTGTTCTCAGAGTGTGGATGGGCTTTGGCAGGCGTGGCTGCGCACCCACAGAAGATGCAGGTACCCACTCATACATGCAAATCCGGGATTTCATTCATCTTCTCAAATGAGTTGTCAGAAGCGTTTTCTTGTAAGAAGTAAGAAACCACCAACGTGCACCTCAAACCACCTTTCCTATCGAGTGTGAATTTTCTAATAACTCCCCCCGCTGGGTCAGGAAGAGATAAGCCATCAAGATCTGTCCTTCCCCTCCTCAATTTCTAGGCACAAAGGATGCTCCTGGTGCAGTGAGGAGGGACCCAGGCTAGTGACCGGGGGCTGGTCTGAGGTGGGGAGGGGGGCGAGAGGTATCAGGCCGTGGCCCATGACCTGAGCATCTGAACCTGGTTTGGAGGGAAGCAGAGCCAGCACCGACCTGGCCATTGGCGGCTCCTCTGAGGAAGGGAGGGAGCAGAGGGGTGCGTGGGAGAGTGGGGGGCTCTCGTACCTGTTCTTCCCTGCCGTAGAGTGTGCAGTGGCCGTGGCGTGGGGGACTAATGGCTGGGAGGGAGCCCCGGAGCCCTGAGGAACAGGAGGGAGAGGAAGGCAGCCCTGACTCTCGGGTCAGGTGGGTGAGCAGACGATGGGGAAGGAGGACGCCAGGAGGATGGGAGTGAGTCCGACTCCTGACCCTGGGAAAGACCATGAGGACCAGGCAGGCAGTTCAGTGGGCTACACACGCTTGGAAGCCCTGGGTTCAATCCCCAAAACCTTGGAATCCCTGAGCACTGAGCCAGACGTAGCCCCATCACCAGCACCAAGCAAAGACACACTCTTCCCTCCTTCTCTCTCTGCGGGCCCCTCCAGAGCCAGGACAGAGGGCTCCTGGGGGTGCCCGCCTGCTTGGGCCCCCAGAGCTGACACCTCGGGAGAGCAGGGCTTATGCTGGGGTCTCTCTGTAGCTCCCAAGCTCTTCAATTTTTTTTTTTTCCTTTTTGGGTCACGCCCAGCAATGCTCAGTGGTTACTCCTTTCTCTGCACTCAGGAGTTACTCCTGGTGGTGCTTGGGGGACCATATGGGATGCGGGAATTGAACCCTGGTCGGCAGCATGCAAGACCAGTCCCCTCTTCAATATTTTCAAGAATGAAAATATCAAGTAAGAAAGATGCTCAATTATTTTAAATAAATAAATAAATTTTTAAAGCAATTTTTAGCAGGGGCTGGAGCGATCGCACAGCGGATAGGGCGTTTGCCTTGCACGCTGCTGACCAGGGTTTGATTCCCAGCCTCCCATATGGTCCCCCGAGCACCGCCAGGGGTAATTCCTGAGTGCATGAGCCAGGAGTAACCCCTGTGCATTGCCGGATGTGACCCAAAAAGCAAAAAAAAAAAAAAAAAAGAAAGAAATTTTTAATGCTATAGCACTGTCCTCCCATTGTTCATCGATTTGCTCAAAAGGGCACCAGTAACATCTCACAACAAATTGTGAGACTTATTGTTACTGTTTTTGGCATATTGAATATATCACAGGTAGCATGACAGGCTTTGCTGTGCGGGCGAGATACTCTTGGTAGATTGCCGGGCTCTCGAGAGGGGCGGAGGAGTCGAGCCCGGGTTGGCCGTGTGCAAGGCAAATGCACTACCCACTGTGCTATTGCTATTGCTCCAGACCTTCTTCGATATTTTCAAGAACAAAAATATCAAGTAAGAAAGATGCTCAATTATTTTAAATAAATAAATAAAATTTTAAAAGGATTTTTTTTTAAAAGAAAGATGTTCAGAGTTAGAAAATAGAGATGTTTGTTGGAAAGAAGAAGAGAAAGAGGTTCCCCAGCAGGGGAGAAACTTAGTATAGAACTAAGTACGGCTGGTGTTGTGGGGGTGATATGAAAACCAGGGTGACTTGCCGCTAAGAACGCTACAGGAGCCGGGCGCTAGTCCAGAGTGTGTGGCTCCTTCAGACCCCTGGGTCTCGGTGCTACCACTTGCCTGGGAGTTGCCCCTTAGCATTCGGTTTCCTGTGAGCCTGAGGCTGGGCAGAATCCAGGATCTGGAAATTGTTGATGCTCAGAGACAGCCCAGGATCTGCAGGGATGGGGCAGTGGGGCATTGGGCTGACCGCGGCAGCTGGGCTAGGGAAACTGAGGCCCCTCGGGAGTCTCCCAGTTGAGGCCGTTTGGGTTCCTGGAATCCGTGGGTGGCACAGGGCCAGTGTCAGCATGTCTGAAATGCATGGGGGTCCCAGGTGGGGCCTCTGCCAGAAGCCAACAGCCCTGGCAAGTCCTCGGGTCACGCTCCCCTGAGCCCGGGGACTGGGGCTGTGCCGGGGCTGTGCCAGGGTGTGGGTGCCCCTCCCGGAATGACTCGACCCGCAGAGGAGCACCTTCTGCTGTCCCTGTGGGGCTGGGCAGGGCTTCATCGGCAGTGGAATTTCCCAGAGGTTGTCTGGGCCGAGAGCATCTTCCTTCCATTCTAGGAATTCTCTGATCAAATCTTCACATGCTCAGAGAATGCTGAGGGGCAGAAACTGACTGAGTTTTGGGTCGGATGGTCCCTCACGGGAATCTCCCGGCCCCAGGTTCACCGTGGACATGTGGGCGGTGAGCCTGCCCCGTCGTCCCAGAACTGGTGACAGTCACTCTCGGCGATTCCCTCCAGCTTGGGTCTCGGGCCAGAGCGGCAGGCACCCCAGCCCGGCTGCCACTTTCCTGTTTGGAGGGTCGGGCCCAGCAGAGCTGCCACGTCCAGGCTGATTCCAAGGAGAAGGGCCCCTCAAGGGACAAGCCAAGACTCCGTGGCCTCCAGGCTCACCCATGGCGGCCGCGGTGAGGAGTCCTCAGGACCCCCAAGTGGGGCTTCTGTTCCCATGGTCCACCCAGCAGAGGTCCGGGACGTGAGCGGTTGGGCCCAGAGCGGTCACTGCTGGAAACTCAACGGGGTGCCCGGGGAAAAGCTCCCCGGGCCATTCACAGCAGCACTGAGGGGTGTCTGCCCCCACTCACGTCTCCCCAGCCCAGAGCTTCCCTCTTGCCCCACCACCCGGGGGCTCTTCCCTGCACCGACTCTGCTTCAGAGAAGCCTGGCTGCCGCCCACAAGGCAGAGGAAACTCTGAGCACCTCTGCCGTGAGTCACCCTCGGGCAGGAATTGCCGCCTGCCCACAGAATCACCCACTCTCTGGGCCCGACAGAAATAGACATGTTGGCAAAGCTGGGTGCGCGGCGCAGGGAGGGTGGCGTAGGGCAGGGAAGAGGAGGGGAGGGGAGGGGAGGGGAAGGCAGGGGAGGGCAGGGCAGCGGAGAGGAGGGCAGAACAAGGCAGGGGAGCGGAGGGGAGGGCAGGACAGGGCAGGGGAGAGGAGGGGAGGGTAGGACAGGGCAGGGGAGAGGAGGGGTGGGCAGGACAGGGCAGGGGAGAGGAGGGGAGGGTAGGACAGGGCAGGGGAGAGGAGGGGAGGGCAGGACAGGGCAGGGGAGAGGAGGGGAGGGCAGGACAGGGCAGGGGAGAGGAGGGGAGGGCAGGACAGGGCAGGGGAGAGGAGGGGAGGGTAGGATAGGGCAGGGGAGAGGAGGGGAGGGCAGGACAGGGCAGGCCAGGGGAGGGGAGGCGAAGGGAGGGGAGGGGAGGGAAGGGGAGGGGAGAGAAGGCAGGGGAGGGCAGGACAGGACAAGGGAGGGGAGGGGAGGGGAGGGAAGGGGAGGGCAGGGCAGGGCAGGGCAAGGCAGGGCAGGGCAGGGCAGGGGAGGGCAAGGACACGGTGGGGCAGTACAGGCGGCAGCTCCAAGGCCGAGGAGCGTCTCCAGGGCCCATGAAGGGGGCAGCAAGGGGGTGGCGGGCCGGCGAGCTAGCCTGCTGGGAGACTTGGGGCGAGCCCATCACTCAGCAGAGCCCCTGGGCCCAGCTGGGCAGAGCCTGGGCTACTCACGCCTGACTGTGATGTGGGACAGGGAAGCTCGGGTCTGCAGTCCTGGGTGGGCTCTGCCTTGGCACCTCTGGGGTCTCCCTGCCCCCACCATCACCTGCATGCTCCCTGTGTCTGTGCCAGGGGCTGGGGGGAGAGTAAGGGTCTTTATCAAGAGGAAGCCTGGGTTGAAAAGAGCAAACTAGCGCAAGAAACCCTTTTTCAAACAAAAGGACCCTTTCCCAAGGCAGCCTGGCCGCTGGAAAAGCCAGGGCTGAGCCCTTCAGCCTCCCCCCCTCGCCCCTTCCAGCCTCCCCACCGCCCAGCCTCCCCCCACTGCCTCTCATCCCCCCCTGCTCCTCCCCCTCCCTTGACCCTCCCCCTCCCCCCCTTCTCCTCCTGCCTTCTGCTGCCTCTCCAGTCTGGCCCCTCCTCTGAGTCCACTCCCCCACCAGCTCTTTGAGCGACTGACCCCCACGGGTGACTTGTGTGAGGTGGAGAGGAGAGAGACGGTCACTTTCTGCCGAGCAGCCCTGCCGCCCAGGCCGTCTGTGAGCTCTAGGCCTGATACAGCCCAGGAAGTCAGCCTTGCCCAGGGCTCGTCTCGCAGAAAAAAAAAAAAAAAATTTCAGAAGTAGATGCACGATGAAGTAAAACAGATTTCATTTGGAGACTTTTAGGAAGGGGAGGAGGGAGAGAGAGAGGGAGAGAGTAAGGCGTTCAAGAGAGAACCCGGCTTCTCCAAGGGCAGAGTGAGCCCCCCACGTCTCAAGAGGGGAGATGAGGGCAACATGTGTGCTCGGACACGTGGGCACAAGCAGCACATGGGCCCGGGCAGCATCTGTGCCCTTCCTTTGTTCCAGGTGGCTTTGTAGGGTCTCTCCAAGCCGCCCCATGTGGGGCTCCTGGCTAGGTAAGATTGTGGCTGGGGGTCGCCAGGGAGCTAGTGCTGGAGCGGCCGACAGTGCTCTCTGGGGACTCCTCCTCTGATCTGTATCCCGCTGTTCTCTCTGGGGGAGCCTCAGGTTAGTCAGACAAAAGGAAGGCACCGAGGGGTCTCTGTAAGCGTCAGGCCCTTCCTGTGGGGGCCTGGGGGCTGCGGAAGGCCTGGAAAGCCTCTTTCTGTAGCCACAGGCGCGTCAGCCTTAGGACTGTGGCTTTATTGTTTCCCAGAAACTTTGCTGCCCAGATGTGAAGTCTGTTCCCTTGCCCCCTGCCTACATCACTAGAGGGTGCAGGGTCAGGGGGGGCCTGGTCCCCCTCCTCTACTCCATCCTTCTCCTTCTCCTTTCCTCCAACAACGCAGCTTCCCCAGTGGCTGTTGGGATGTTGGGGTCACACGTCTCAGGTGGGTGCTTGGGAAGGTCACAGAGTAGTCAAAGTGCCCCCACTTGGGCTCAGCGGGGTTCATTGGGCCTCACTGGGCTTTCATTGGGCCTCACTAGGCCTCACTGGGCCTCACTGGGCCTTACTGGACCTCACTAGGCCTCAGTAGGCCTCACTGGGCCTCACTGGATCTCACTGGGCATCACTGGGACTTACTGGGCCTCACTGGGCCTTACTGGGCCTCACTGGGTCTCACTGGGCCTCACAGGGTCTCACTGGGCCTCACTGGGTCTCACTGGGCCTCACTCGGGCCCACGGGGGAACCCCCATCACCAGGTGTCTCACACACACTCCCGGGCTCACCCTGCCGTTGAGACCAGTGCTGGTGTGGTGTTCACCAAAGGGCAGCCCCTGCCCACACAGGTGCCATGGGATGGCTGGAAATGTGGCCGACAGCAGAGCCACAAAGGTGGGCTCAGTGTGGAGCCCCTGGGGACTTGAACTCATGACCTCCCTCTTGCTGCAGCTCCCCAGGTCCCCACACACCCCTGGTTTGGATCCCGCCCTTAGGACCACGGCAGGACCATGACCCATGGGCCCTAGGAGAGCACTGGGAGCGAGCCACACCAGAGCCCATGGGTGCAGACAGGAAGTGTGCGGAGTCCAGGCGCGAGGCTGGGGCGGCTGATCGGGACCCTCAGCCCAGTTGAGCAGGGCAGCTCCTGGGGGTCTGTCCGGGCACTCGCCCACCCCGGGCCTCCTGAGAAACCAGCGGGTTCTCCCGGGGCTGCTTTCAGTGGGCCAGCCACTGTGTCCTCCCTCCTGCCCAGTGTCCCACCTGTCGCCCACCGGCTGGGAAGGCTGTTAACTTGTTCCCTCGGGCAGAGGGGTCTGTGAGGCAGGGGACACATGGATCCAAGTTCACATATCACCCCGTGCTCTGAGGAAGGGTCGGTCAAATGATGTGGCTACATGCAAGCCCAGGGCTTTGCTCTTCTCTCCCCATCCCTCTCTGTCTGTCTCTCACTCTTCCTCTCTCTCTGTCTCTCTCTCTTTTCCTCTCTCTCCCTCTTCCTCTCCCTCTCTCTGTCTCTCTCTGTCTCTGTCTCTGTCTCTCTCTCTCTCTCTCTCTGGTCTCCCTCCCTTCCTAAAGGCAGAGCCAGCTAAGGAACGGGCCAGGATGGTGGCAGGATGTGAGCTGAGAGGGAACAGGCCTTCTCAGGGTATAGGCTGGACGCTGCCAACGCAGATGATGGTGTTGGTCTGAGCACGGCCGAGGGCTGTTCCCATCCTGCCCTGGTCTGACCCTGGTGCTGCGGGGCCTCCTGCAGACCATCAGGCTGGCCCTGGTGACCCCTGCTCAGCAGGATCTCAGGAGCACCAGTCACCATTAACTGAGCACCCCTGGGTATGGCCCCGGGTTTCTGGGCACTCTTGGGAGATCCCGAGAAACACACAAGCAAAATCCCAACTCTCAGGCCAGAGGAACTGCCTCTCCTGGCCTCCACCCAGCGACTGCCCAAGGACCCTGGACCCCACCTCAGCCCCCTGCCCATGTTGTGAGCTGCTCCAGTGCTGCCCTCTGACAGCTTTCTGGGGCGACACGGATGCTGCTCCACACACTCACGCTCGCTGTCCACACGAGCTTCCTGCAAGTAAAAGTGAGATTTTTTTTTAAGGCAGAAATGGGGACAGCGAGGCCATCTGTGCTTGTGACTATCCCAGACTCCGCACCACCGAGTGCTTCAGCCCCAGGCCACGTTGCTGAAGGAGGACCCCAGCCAAGAGGCCGGAGGCTGGGGTCTGGGCTTGGCTCCCAGGGAGGGCAACCCTCTCCCCCAGATAAGCATCTCACTGAGTCGCACACAGCCCCTCCCAGTGACCCAGATAGCTCAGTCAGCCTGGCCTAAGAGCCTTCCAGAGCCCGGCAGCTTGGCCTGGCTGGGGCTTCCAGGGGCCTGGAGGCTGTCCTGGAGCTTAGGGGTCCCGGCTCCCTGCCAGACCGTCTCTGCGTTCCACTGGCTGATCCTGAGGGTGTCTCCCAGCTGTCTCCAAACTGTCCTACCAGCCTTTCTGAGGAAACTTTCTCAAGGAAGCTGGGGAGGTAGAGACACGGGGCAGCCTTGGGGTTCTCTTGGGTCTGGGGTGGAGGAGGTACTTTAGGTCAGACCCGGACAGCAGTTTTCTCCTGTGCTAGGCTCTCGACTCTGCTGTGTCTGGGGGAGATTCCCCTGTGGCCCCTCGGCCCCTGCCCTCAGCTGCTGCCTGGGACACCCTGGCCCTCCTCTGGGTCAGCTGCTCTGACCGGTCTCCCACCTCCTGAGCCTGAGGCAGAAAGTCGCCTGGACCACAAACCCTTCTCCCTGCCCACCTGCCGGCGCCTCAGCCCCAGTCTGGAGGGAGGCCATGGGCAGCTGGGGCCACACTTCCTCCCTAGCCCAGAGGGCGTTTCCTTCAGCCCCACACGCCTGTTTGTCCCCCGTATCACTGCCAGGTGTGCCCCCACAAAAGATTTTTTTTTTAATTTTTAAATTTTTTTTCCAACTTACAGACTTTTGTGATGATGTTTCAGTCATACAGTGATGGAGCACCCATCCCCCCACCAGTGCCCATTCTCCACCACCGATGTCCCCAGTATCCTCCCACCACCCTTCCCACCCCTCCATCCCCCGCCTCTGTGGCAGGCACCTTCTCTCTTACTCTCTCTCTCTCCTTTTTTGGTGTTATGGTTTGCAATACAGGCATGAAGTGGTCATCATGTTTGACCCATACCACAGAAAAAAATTTAAAAACTAGAAAATAATTTAAAGCGTTCGCACATACGTTGCCCGAGTCGATGTGCTGCTTGTGCCCACGTGCCCGAGCACGCATGTCGCGCGCATCTCCCCTCTTGCGATGTGACTTTCATGCGTTCCTGTCTAATGCTGGTGTGTGTGTGTAAGGTTCTCCCTGCCCTTGAAGAAGCCCAGATTCTCTCTTGAGTGTGTTACTCTCCATTCTCTCCCACTTTCTCTTCCTCCTTCCCTTCGAAACCTCCAAATAAAATCTTTTTTTTTTACTTGAAAAATAGATAACTTAAGGGACAGAACGTATTTTCCTGGAGCAGACCGATAGTCCAGCAAGTAAGGCTTTTGCCTTGCACGCGGCCCACCCAGGTTAGATCCCGGCAGTGCCAGGAGTGATTCCTGGGAGCCGAGCCAGGAGTCAGCCCTGAGCACAGCCAGGCTGGCCTAGAAAGAAAAACGAAGCAAGACCAGAAGTGTTTTCCTTCTGCCTTCTAAAGAAAACCTGCAGGAATCCCGAGCTACGGGCCTGCCATGACCTCTCCTCCCCCCTCCCATCTCCCTCCTCCCATGTCCCTCCTCCTTCCTCCCTCCTCCCCCGACATGTCCCTCCTCCCATGTCCCTCCTCCATCCTCCCTCCTCCCTCCTCCCATGTCCCTCCTCCATCCTCCCTCCTCCCTCCTCCCATGTCCCTCCTCCCCCGACATGTCCCTCCTCCCATGTCCCTCCTCCATCCTCCCTCCTCCCTCCTCCCATGTCCCTCCTCCCCATGCCATGTCCCTCCTCCTTTTCCTTCCTCCCTATGCCATGTTCCTCCTCCTTCCTCCCTCCTCCCCTCCCATGTCCCTCCTCCTTCCTCCCTCCTCCCCCTCCCATGTCCCTCCTCCCACATGCCTCCTCCCCCACCATGTCCCTCCTCCCATGTCCCTCCTCCATCCTCCCTCCTCCCTCCTCCCATGTCCCTCCTCCCCATGCCATGTCCCTCCTCCTTTTCCTTCCTCCCTATGCCATGTTCCTCCTCCTTCCTCCCTCCTCCCCTCCCATGTCCCTCCTCCTTCCTCCCTCCTCCCCCTCCCATGTCCCTCCTCCCACATGCCTCCTCCCCCACCATGTCCCTCCTCCCATGTCCCTCCTCCATCCTCCCTCCTCCCTTCTCCCCTTCCCTCCTCCCTGTTTTTGTCTCCCTCCTCCCTTCTCCCATCTCCCTCCTCCCATCTCCCTCCTCTCTCCTCCCTCCTGTCTCTTTCCTTTTCCTTCCTTGCTACTCACTCCTCCCCTTCGTCCTCCCTCCTCCTCCCTCCTCCTGTCTCTGCAGGTTGCAGCAGACCCCAGTGCTCCTCTCACAACCCCACACTCTGAGGGATAAAACCATCTCAGACACAGTCTCATCAGACTGAGGCCGAGAGGGCAGAGAGAGAGTCCAGGAGGGGGCACTTGCCTTGCCCACAGCCAACCCCGGATCCATCTCTGGGACCACACAATAGCCACCAAGAGTAAGCCCTGAGCACAGAGCCAGGAGTAGCCCCCGGCTCCCCAGGTGCCCCCACCCGAGCAGACAGTCCCTCCCCATGGCCCCGCCCTCCTACAAGCTACTGGACAAGGCCAGGGCAGAGGACTCAGGCCCAAGTCTCTCTGACTTTAGCCAGACCTGGAAAGTTTCAGTGTCTCTAAAGGACAGAGCCCACAAGGAAAGGAGAGTCAGGAAGAGTTTCTGGAACTTTCCGTCATCCCATATGACCCGCTCAGATATATTTATCCGGGCCCGCCCTTGACACTGTCTCTGAGGCCCTTGTTTGTCCTTTTTTTTTGGGGGGGGGAGGGTCACACCAGGCAATGTACAGGGATTACTCACTCCTGGCTCATGCACTCAGGAATTAGTCCTGACAGTGTTCAGTGGACCATATGGGATGCTGGGAATCGAACTCTGGTTGGCCGCATGCAAGGCAAATGCCCTATCCTCCGTGCAATCACTCCAGCCCCCTTGTTTGTCCTTTTAATCGTCGATTTGCTCGAGCGGGCCCAGTAACGTCTTCATTGGAGACTTTGTTGTTACTGTGTCTGGCATATCGAATACTCTCGGTAGCTTGCCGGGCTCTCCGAGAGGGGCGGAGGAATCGAACTCGGGTTGGCTATGTTGGCCGCTTGTAAGGCGAACATCCTACCCGCTGTGCTATCGCTCCAGCCTCCCTTTTAATACTGTTGGATATTCTGGAAGCTTTATATTTCGAAAGAGGGTTTAGACCCAAAACTGTACAAAAAGTATGTTGGATTTTTGTAACTGTTTTGAATTTATCGGTCAACTTAAATGATGAGTTAACCTCTTAAAAAAAAAAAGGATCTTCCCATCAGGAAAGATGCTACATTTCTCTACTTATTTAGAGCTTTCATTTATTTTGGCAATGTCCCATACTTTTACATTTAGAGATATTCCGAGTTTTTGGTAAATGTTTTCATGAGTATTTTATGATTTTTTTGCTACTACCACCCATGGCATTGCTTTTTAAAGCAATTTTGGATTTTCTAACATATTGCTCCCAACATAGAGAAACTAACCACAAATGTTTTTCTATTATTGAGATTGCATGATTCCAGTTATTTTGTAAGTGACTTGGTCTTTTTTCAGCATAAACAAGCAGGTCTGTGGGCTGGAGAGATAGCATAGCAGGTAGGACGTTTGCCTTGCACGCGGCCAACCCGGGTTCGATTCCCAGCATCCCATATGGTCCCTAGGGACCGCCAAGAGTAATTCCTGAGAGCAGAGCCAAGAGTTACACCCGTGCATCACTGGGTATGACCCAAAAACAAACAAACAAACAAACAAAAAACCCCAAAAAACCAAGCAGGTCTTTTGTGGACACTGGCTAGACCTGCTTCCTCGTGGAGGGTCCCACTGGACGTCTGTGTCTCATCTTCCCTCTCACCCTCTTGCTGTCTCCTATTTAAGGCCCTCACGATTCCAGCCATGGTTCCTCCCATCCCTTTTCCTGCTGCCCTTTCCTTGACCCTCGCTTCAATGAGAAGAGTGTCGCTTCGTCTGCCGCTCTCCTGGGCACTGTGAGGGTCTCGGCAGCTCTGAAGCTCCAGAAAGACCCTTCAGAGCTGTCTCTGGTGGGTCGGTTTGCAGAATGTCTAGGAAGCCGGGCTCCAAGCCACAGCTGGGGGGCAGGGGGGCTGCACTGCGTGTACAGGGGTCCTGCTGTGGTCAGGGCTACCGGATGCCCCTGATGTGAGGAGGTGTTTGGGGACCCCCGAGGCTGAGAGGGGTGGAAAGTGCCTGTTTCTTTGGGAGCTGGAGGAAGGGGGACCACACCCAGCTGTGTAAACCAGGGCCAACTCTTGGCTCCGCGTTCAGGGGTCCCTCCTGTGAGCTCCGGGTTCTGTCTGTGGGGCTGGAAACCGGGCCAGGTGGGCTACATGCAAGGGCAGCACCTGCTCTGCTTCCTCTGTCCACCCCATAGACGCCCCTCTTACCAGACACTGGGCTATGTGCTCTGCATGTTTCTCTAGAAATAACGGCCACAAGTCATTCATTCTGGAACGTCTGACTATTTTTAGTTCCTATAAGCCAGTCTCCTAGGTGGGCTTCTGCCTCAGTTCCCTCCCCAGGGAGTCCTCTGCCCCTCCCCGTGCTGACCTCTATCCACTGCCTTTGCAACGCTGAACTGCAAACTGTCCCTGACACACAGTTCTTAGGGTGCAGTGGTGGCAACGCTAGTTTCTTTCTCAGAGGAAGAGAAAAGTGTATGCCAAGGGAGCCGAAAAGATGGCTCAGTGGTCAGTGCATGCCAGCGCTCAGTCTCAGCCCCTCATAACCCATTGAGCACTGTGGGGAGTGACAGACCTGGGACTGAGCACCCCACCAGCATTGCCAGGTGGTTCCCTGAACCCGAATAAGGAGAACAGCAGTGGGAGTGAGCGGGCAGAGCTTGGCAGTGCCCTGTACCCTCTGCCCCTGATGTGCCCTTTCTTCCAGCAGAGCTTTGCAAGCCGCCCCCAGAGGTCAGGAATGCTGTGTTCAGAGCACCCGCGTACAAGGTGGGCACCGTCCTCAACTGCCAGTGCGAGACGGGCTTCCGCAGGGTCAGCCGCCGGCCCTTCGTGCGCTGCACTGGGAATGCCAGCCGCGCCACATGGGACAAGGAGTGCCAGTGCGTGAGGACCTGTGAGTGACAGGCGAGAGCAGCTGGGTGCAGCAGGGCCTCTTGAGAACCCCGGCCCGCAGATGGGGACCGACGTGCTCTGGGATTCGAGTGGGGCGGGGGCTCGCGTGACACCAAGATTCACAGCAACTCCAATTGCCCGTCCACACTGATCCAGGTGCTCTGGATGCCACCAGGCAGCCCCGCCAAAAAGCCGAGATGGGGCAGGGCTTAGGGGCATGTCTGGTGCGTGGCCAAGCCCACTTGGTTCCTAGCACTGCAGGGTGCAGAGCTGGGCGTGTCCATCTGGGGCACCATGCAGCTCTGCACATTCAGCGCTGGGCCTGCTGCAGGGAACGGGGCCACAAAGCGAGGTGTCGGCAGACCTCCTGTGGCCCCCCAAACCCTGAGAATGCTGACAGCCCCTTGTGTTACCACGGGGCCTTCTTGACCCCGGCATCCCTTCCCTGCTGCATCCATCTGGGCTGTCAGGAGCAGTGAGTCGAGGGAGGTCACTCTGTGGCGCTCCCCCATGCCTGTTTCCTGGGCTCCACCCACTGGTCTGGTGCCCTCCGGGCAACCCCAGGCTCAGCCTGGCACCAGCATCTTCGGCACAGAGGAGGATGCAGGGGGAGTTCTCTCATGCTGGACGTCATGTCCCTCTAGCTCAGAGAAGACCAGGGTGCTGTGGGCAGGCCCAGCACAGCACCCTTGGCCTTGGTGCCACACACTCCTGGGCGTGGGCACCAGCAGGCCCCAGACAGGATTCACCCCCCCACCCCCCGCAGCAGACACACCTGCAAGCACAGAGCCCGCGGGGAGCCAACTGGGTGTTTCGAGACTTCGAGCATGGCCGTCACGGCACGGAGATGCTCACAGCCCCGCTGTGGGAACCCCAGGGCCAGGGAAGCTCATTTTGGAGCCCCTGGACCCCACATCGTGGGCTCTAAAGGAGGGGAAGGTGCACGCAGGCAGTGTGGGAGGCGTGGAGGGCGCGGCTGGGCTGAGCTTCTGTCCTGAGACTTTCTCTGCCCCTTCTGCTCCCTCCAGCCCCCGGGAGCAAGGGACACGTGACACGCTCACCTGACAGGCACACAGGGTGGAGATACACAGTGGGGCAAGGCCAGGTGCAGTCCCCGGGGCAAGTCGACCTGCCAGGTAAGAGGAGCTGGCCTGCAGGTGAGCAGGTAAGGCCGTCCCGCGAGTAGGCCAGGCAGAGCCTTGGCAGGCGGCCGCTGGAAGCCAGGCCTCGCTCTCCCGGGCTTGGGGGCTGAGCTGCAGGGCTGGCATCTCCCGGCACATCCACCAGCCCCACCCAACCTGCTTCCTCCCCGCTGGTGCAGGGGCCATGTGTGTCCAGGAGGGTGTGCCTCGTCCCCCCATGGCAGTGCCTGTCCCCCTCGGTCACTGACCCCAGCCCTCAGCTGCCACAACCAAGGGCTCAGACTTCCTGTGGCGAGTGCCCTCCCTCAGCCAGACAGAGGCCATGTGCCATCTCCAGCTGTCTGTCCCGCCCCGCTGACCACCCACCCCAAAGAGTGGGGCCACCTGGTGCCAGCAAAGTGCCTCCTACATATATGTTTGCCACTCAGAGAATGGATGGACGGATGGATGGGTGGATGGATGGATGGACAGACGAATGGATGGACGGATGGATGGACGGAAGGATGGATGGATGGATGGATGGATGGATGGATGGATGGACGGACAGACGAATGGATGGACGGATGGATGGATGGATGGATGGTTGGATGGATGGATAGATGGATGGATGGATGGATGGATGGATGGATGGATGGATGGACAGATGAATGGATGGACGGATGGATGGATGGATGGATGGTTGGATGGATGGATAGATGGTAGATGGCAGGTGCATGGTGGATAGATGGATGGTGGGTGGGTGGGTTGAGGACAGATGTACGGACGGACAGCGGAGGCGGGTGGATGGATGGTGAGGAATGGATGGGTAGCTGGGTGGATGGTAGGTGGGTGATGGGTGGTGATGAATGAATAGTGGATGGACAAATAGTAGATGACTGGATTAAGGATGGATGTATGGATAGTGCATGGGCGGATTGGCAGGTGGATGAAGGATGGATGGATGGATGGATGGATGGGTGGATGGATGGGTGGATGGATGGGTGGATGGATGGATGGTAGATGGATGAATGGTGGATGAGTTGATGGATAGTGGCTGGGTGGACAGCTGGTGGCCGATGGACAGGTGGGTGGATAAATGCACACACCAAGCGAGGCCCATGGAAGAGGCGATGCTTTCCCACCCTGCCTAGGACACTCTTCCCCTCCCCGCAGGCCACTGCAGAGAGCCCCCACCTTGGGAACATGAGGAGTCCAGGAGATCGTACCATTTTGTGGTGGGGCAGGAGCTTTACTACCAGTGCACCCAGGGGTTCAGGGCAGGTCAGAGGGATCCTGTCAGGAGCATCTGTGAAGTGAGCTGTGGGGAGACCTACTGGACCCCGCCACAGCTCACCTGCGTGAGAGACGGGGGACTTGGCCCAGTCCCAGGTAAGCGTTGTGAGAACCCATGTCTCTTGTCATGGCTGAGGGGAGGGTGGGTGAGGCGGGTGAGGGCTCCTTGTCTGGGCCATCTGTCCCGGCGTTGCCTGAGCTGGTTCCCGGCCCACACAGAAACCGGGAGTGCCGGGAGGGAGCCCTGGGAAGGTATGCGGGCTGGGCCCCACCACCTCTAAAACGTGTGTGGGGAGTGGGGTTTCCCGGGTCATGCCCGGCAGCGGGGAAGAGCCTTAGCTGTGTGAGGGAAGGAGACTCCCCCCACCCCAGTCCCCGCTACAGCCCTGGGTGTGACTTCCTCTCTCCCCCAGGAGACGAACAGATTCCTCCAGAAGCTCCAGGGAGCCACACCGCCTGCCTGCGCCCCACAGCCGGGGCCCCCGCGGGGACGGCTGAACCAGCAGGTACGGCTGTGGGCTGGCGACGTTCTTGACTGGGAGAAGGCTGTGCCACTGACTGCCCAAGCCACTTCCCGCCTCGTCCCCTCTCCCCAAGTCCCACCTCTATGTTCCAGGAGGCATGATTTCACCTTGTAGTGTTTTGTTGGGGGTCCCCCCCAGCTATGCCCGTCAAGGTGGTCTCACTCCTGGTGGCAGGCCCATGCCCAGAAGAGCGGGAGTGGTTTCCTCAGCCTGTCTCCTGTGGGCTCTCGAGAATAAACTGCTGTGGGCAGTGTGGGGGAGGCCCGGATCTGGGGCCCTGGGGCCCCCAGAAACAATCAAGAAATTTAGGGAGACAAAGAATGGGGTTGAGCTGAATGGGGAAATAGCAATCGGTTGAAACTAGTCTGGACTGGGAAAGAGCCCGGGTCACGGAAAGGAGACGGGCTGGAAATAATTCCTTAGTTGTGGATGTGCCTAGGGCAGGCGTGTGGGTCACGCGCAATATCCGCTCAATTAAAACCTTCCTTCAGCGAGCACTTTATTCTGACAATGCCATGTTGGCGTGTGGCCCCAGCCAGCCGTCCCCAGGGGACACGTGTGGGGGCAGGGGCCGTGTGGTCATGGAGAGTAGCTTGAACTTTAGGGCGACAGGGACGGGAGGGGCATGCGGAGATCAAATGTGACTCTGAACTCCCCAAACTTACATGCTGGAACCCAACGGCGTGCCAATCTAATTTTTTTCTGTTTTGTTTTTTCAAAAAAGAACATGTCTGGGGC
Source organism: Sorex fumeus (assembly GCF_029834395.1). Taxonomy (NCBI): domain Eukaryota; kingdom Metazoa; phylum Chordata; class Mammalia; order Eulipotyphla; family Soricidae; genus Sorex; species Sorex fumeus. The sequence goes on along the minus strand of NW_026606083.1, from coordinate 7,665,147 downwards.
CTGCAGAGAGAGTACAGTGGGTGGGGCACTTGCCCAGGCTCGATCCCTGGCACCCCACAGAGTCCTCCGGGGGGGGGGGGGGGGCGGGGGGCGCCAGGAGTGATCCTTGAGCACAGAGCCAGGAGGAAGCCCTGAGCACTGCCGGGTGTGACCCCCAGTCAAAAACCAAAAAATCGTAATTTTTCAAAATGCTAAAGCTTGATCATGAAATCCTAAGGTGAGAAAGAGACGCATGTGCCTGGGGCCTGGCTGCCCAGGGACCCCTGCATGGTCAGCAAGTGTGTACAGAGGAGGGGGCAAGGCTGAGGGTCCCCGCAGGCCACAGTTGGTATCACCTGGGTCCTCTTCTCCTGCAGAACCCCCGGCACACACCGGAGCTGCTGTGGCCACCGAGTGGCCGTTACCCATCAAGTATCTGATAGCAGGTGGGCAGCGTCGGGCGGGCAGCGTGGGCGGGGGTGGAGCTTAAAGTGGCCCCCCTTCCCGTGGGCTCCACCCACTGCCCGCCCCAGCCTCCTCCCAGGTGCTGTGGGCCCCAGGGAGGCTGGGGGCCGCGTGAAGCCTGACCCTCGTCTTTGACAGCTGCCTGCTATGCACTCCTGCTCCTGCTTGCCGGTGTCCTGCTCCTCGGAGGCCTTGCGTGGCAACGCAAATGGTGAGTGGCCTTGCTCTCCTGCCCACGGACTCCCCATCCCCTCTCAGAGTGCTCAGGCCCCCCCCATGCACACTCAGCCTGGCTGCAGCCCCAACATTAGTGCCATCATACTTGAGGAGGAACCGGCCCCAGAGCACAGACTGACCGTCGCCCCCCACCCCGTGCCAAGTCAGATGTCCAGGACCACAGGACCCCCACGCTACCCTCTCTCCCTCACACACACGTTCTCCACACACTCACACGCTCATATGCACACATACTGTCACACACACTCACACATACACACTCACATGTACACACACTCACACATACTGTCACACACTCACACGATCACACACCATCACACATATACTCACACTGTCACACACTCATGCACACTCACACATACACTCACACTACACTCACACACACTCACACATACCCTCATACATACACTCTCACACATTCACACACACTCACACACTCACACATTCAGGCACATATTCTCTCACACTTAAACACACAAACCACAGAGACCCCGTGACATCACTCCATCTCTCCAGAGTCCCCCTGCCCCAACATCCAGGCACCTTCTGACCAGCTGTCAAAGACGAGGGTCAGAGCACCTGATGTTGACTTCCTGTAAGACACATGAAACGCACAGCCCGACACCTCCCAGAGCCGACTGAAAGACGTCCCCCGAGTACAACACTCGGCAGACCCTGGCCCTTCCCCGCGCCAGCCTGTGGCCTTGCCTGTCTGGCCACTGTGACAGACCCAAGGAGAGGGAAGTGCATGCAGGACTCCTGTCAGCCCTGTCCCCTGTCCCCAAACTGAGCACGGCACCTTCAAGCCCATCCTGTGACTTGTGAGAACACACACACTCACACCTCACACAAAGGGATGAAGTTGTTCATCCTGACCCTGTATGAGAGAACTCCCAGAATTACAATCCTGGGGACACATGCACACCACACACACACACACACACACACACACACACACACACACACACACACACTCCCCTGGCCCAGAACAAGTCCCCAAGTTCTGCTTGCAGTGAAAGCCATCCAAGGGTGCCCTCTAGTGGAAAGATGGAAATCCTACAGAAATGCCCCCGTTTTCCTAGTACAGTTTCTCAGGCCAATTAGCTGAATCAGCCTGCAGCTGGTCACTGGCTGAACTGACCCTTCACCCCCTCTGGGCCACCCATGGGATTTTCAGGACTTTCATGAGTGGCTGGGAGCAGAGCCCTGATTATACATAAGACGACATGCAGCCTTGCCATGAAATTAATAGCCCTGAAACAAGCCAGTGAAGTCAGTGCCAGCCACCAGCTATGCTTTTGTTGTCCTCGAGGTCAGGGCACCTGCTGCGGCCCCAGTAAGAGAGTGGGCTCACATGTCAGGACGCCCTGCTGCAGGGAGACCCGGGGATGTTTACATAGGCAGGAGGTGAGGGCGCTCTTCCCAGGTGCACCACGACCCTGGCTCTGTGTTTGAACAGGAGGAAGATGAGAGGAACCATTTAGGCCAGGAGGACAAGGTCGCCAGCCTCTTCCAGGAGGCCTTCAGGGTTCCACCAGATCCTGTGTGCTGAAGGCATTGCCCCCCCCCCCCCCCGCCCTGGCCTGCCCCTGAGGCAGTGTGGAAGTGTGTCCCGGGGGCCTCTGGCACCGTGTCGGCTTTCCTGGGTTCATTAAAGCTTGCTGATGAAGATCCCTCGACACTCTGAGTCAGCGTCAGGCCCTCAACACGGGCGCCCGCTCCCCCCAGCCTGCTGGCCCTGCCCCTCGCCCTGTCTCGGTCCGTAGCTAGCCCCTCTAAGACCTGGGACCCGGGGGGCAGTGTCTGGCCCTCAGCCCAGCACTCAGAAGCCTGTGCTGCTTGGCATGAGAGGCCATGCGGGCCACAGCTCAAGCCTCAGGAAGGGAGCCCCCTCCACAGCCAGGCCGAGCCAGGTGACCCCGAAGGACGCCCTTCCTTTGCTCCGGAAGAGGCTTGGATATTTAAAAGACATTTATTGGGGCTGATGCCAGGAGCTGTTTGGGGACAGCATAAAGCTCCTTCAGGTCTGGCTTCTCTGGGGCTGTTACAAACAAGGTTCTGCATCAGGTCTGCTCTGACTAGATTATCACAGACACACAATGTACACATTTCCGAGGAAACATCATTAAACCCGAGTTACAGAGCAGCATGATCAGTGTGGAAGGAGGGGGGAGGGAGGGAGAGAGGGAGGGAAGAGGGAGGGAGGAAGGACAGATGGAGGGAGAGAAGGAAGGTAGGAAGAAAGGAAGAAGGGAGGGAGGGAAGAAAGGGAGAAAGGGAGGGAGAAAGGGAGGAAGGAAGGAAGGAAGGAAGGAAGGAAGGAAGGAAGGAAAGAAGGAAGGAAGGAAGAGATTTCAGGGACCGGGTGAAACACGGGGAAGGGCCTCGACCTGTCGACCTGTCGGCAACTGTTTAGCGACCCCCACTGTTCAGGGGCTCTGCAGAGGGGGTTGGGGAGAGAGCTCTGAGGCTGGGGCTCATGCTTGCATGTGAGGGCCCCAGTTTCATCCACAGGACCCGATGGTCCCTGGAGCACCAACAGGTGTGTGACCAAAATGAACAGTAAAACCCACAGCTGAGAATGTGTTTCTGACATGACTGAGGGTGTGTCCAGGGACCAGAGAGACCTGCTGGATCACTTCGCACCCCACCCCCCAACTCCCGCTAGAAACATCAGCTTCAGCAGTGTGGGTGTCGAAGTTCGGGTTTGGTTTATTTTTTTGCAACATCTGAGTTCGCAAATCAGAGGGCTCAGCTGTCCAAATCCCACATGACTGCGTCCTGGAGTGAGCGAGTGAGGAGTTCCGAGCACAGACAGACTCATGTCTGGAAGGGCAGGAAGGCCCATTTCTACGTGAGAGAAGCATTCTCTGCCCTCCCAGGATAACGCATGTCCCCTTAGTACGCTCACCCCACCCACACACCCGACATACTTGTGTCTGGGTAAACTCAGTGTAAAAGAAGTCTCAGAGGGCGCCGAAGAATTTTAAACCTACTTATGTTCCTTAAATAAAGCAGAACGGAGGCCAGAGCGACAGTCAAGCGGGTTGGTTGGCTGCCTGCTGCACGCGTCCAGCCTGGGCTCGATCCCCGGCATTCTATATGGTCACCCGAGCACTGCAGGAGTGAGCAGAGTCAGGAGTAACCCCTGACTACCGTGGTCTGGAAACAACAAAAAATAAACTGCACTGAGTGATATCAGGGGAGAGACATTGACATTTTTTTCCGTGATAATGTACCTTCCCCCCTCCTTCTCTTACAAGGGAATTTTCCAGAAACTGCATGATATGTGCTGTCATCACTGATGCTACTGTGGGAATTCATTACTGTCATTCACAAAAGATTTAATAAACAATATGTTCAAAGTTCGTTGGCTTCAGTTTCTTTCCTTTCTTTTTTTTGGGGGGGTGGGTGGAGTTTGGGTCACACCTGGTGTTGCTCGGGGCTCACTCCTGGTGGTGCTCGGGGGATCATGTGGGGTGCTGGGGTCAAACCCGGTCGACGTGTGTGTGCAAGCCCGCACCCTCCCGCTGTCCTAGTTCCGTGTCCGAGTTGGCTACTCAGATGAGATTTTTCTTAGCAAAGACTCTGCCTGTCAGGGCTGGCATCCTGTTCAGTGAAACCGTCACTCCGTGTCACTTCAGTGGGGCCCCTGCACCCCCGAAGGCTGTGGAGGAACTGCAGCCCCAGAAGGACACGGTTGGGCCTGGTGAGGGAATGCGGGACCCTCACCGGCCTCCTGGGCCACTCCATGCGGAAAACCCTGCTGAGCCCCACAGCTGTTAGATTACCCTCCACATCTCCACACTGACCTGAGTTAAGATGCTGCTTCTAAGACTCAAGTGAACCTACTGCCCATTGGGGAGTGAAGGTGCGACATGCGTGGCTCTCTGGGAAACCATATGACGGAGCTGTGGAGGGACGTGACCCTCGGGGCCACCTTGGTGCTGTGTCGCTGGCATTTCCTCGGCAAAAGCGGGAACTGCTGCCAGCCAGCGCTGTCCATAGGCGGTTGTTCCGTGGCCCCAGCGTGGCAGTAGGGTCCTTTGTTCATGGTGGACTCTCACGGGACACCCCCCCCCCCCCGCCACTGCCGCGACTTCACACAGAGGCCTGCCCTGATGCAGCCACGTGCCCCGCCCTAAAGTATTCCTGGCGCCCAGCCCAGACCCAGATGTGGTAGGGGTTGGAATCATCCCGCGAGACCTGAAAGCAGGCCTGCCTGTGCTGTGTCTCCCAGCCCACGCCTCTCTTGTCTGAAGCCCCGTCTCAGCAGCAGCACCCACCCTGGACGCATCTGCCGACTGATTTTCGTGGCGGGAGGGCCAGGTGCCTGTGGGGTGCTGACCTTCCTCTCTGACCTCTCCACTGGTGGGCGCCTGGGTGCGTGGGGGCATGTGTGAGGCTCAAGCAGGTGTGTTGCTGTGCTACAGCATCTGTCCTGCCCGTGGTGGGTGCTGGGCCCTCTTGGTGTCCCGGGTGTGGTGAGAACGCTCCCCCCAGTGGCCAGCAGACCCCAGGGATGTGCCCCATCAGGTGGCCTTGTCCTCACCTGCAGCTTATGTCCCTGCCGATGTCACCACACACATTCCCCCCGCTTACCCTGCCATGGACAGGTCTTCCTGTCATGTGACCTGGCCCCAGCTGGGGGCTCCAGGCCCTGCTCCAGAGCCTGTGCCAGCCCCCAGTCCAGCCTGGCTGCCGTGCTCCTGGCCTGGGCTCTCCCTGGACTCCACCTCCCCATGTTTATGTTTCCAGCTCACCTGGGAGAAGTGAGCCGGGACTGCCCAGAGAGCCCACCCCCGGCCGAGGAGACGCAGAAACCTGCACCCACCTCTGCATCTCCTGGATGAGCTGTGTCACTTCCAGTCTGGCAGGTAACGGACTTACCTGTGCGTTTCCTGTGGGTCCTGCTGTAGCTTCCTTGCAGGGGCGAGAGCCACAAGGCCTGGGCTGGTTGCAGAGTCTCACCCAAAGGGGAAGTGCTCATGCAAACACTCACACACCTACGTGTTTCCAGGGGGAAAGGGAGGGGCCCTGGCACCGTGGGCTGGGCGGCCAAGGCCTGGGAGACCCCTGAACTCAGAGCAGGGGCAGCGCTTGAGCACAGCCAGGTGTGGCCCCAAACCACCATGAAGGAACCCGTTACCCAGCATTTCAGAGTGCCAGCACATGCTCAAGTCAACACGTGTTTTCTCTTCCAGAAGGATCACCTGGAATAATTTTCCATCCTGGAGATAAATTGTTTTATCGACCAGATAAAGTCGTGTGGAGTCCCCATGCTCTCTCAGTACCGGCTTACTCAGCACCCAAGAATGAGGCCGTTCGCTTTTGGTGCCCCAAATTGAGGGTTCACGTGGGGATTCTCTTATCAGATGATGCTTTTTGGCCAAGAATGGGGACGCCAGGACGAAGCGTGCAGATTTCTGAGCTGATTCGAGCTTGTTTCTCCCCGTCCCGTGTGAGGTGTGGTGGAAATGCCTCTTCGTGCTGCTCTGCCCAGGCCCCGCCTTGGGAGCTGCCTTCAGAAAGGCAGGAGGCAGGGCGGGGCCATGCCAGCTTCCGAGCACTGTAGCAGGGGCCCGCAGCTAACAACAAATCCAAGCCTACATTCCTCCCTGGCAACCCCGCTTTTGCTCCGAGTTCCCCCTCTGCTCTGTATCCATCCCCAAACAAGCTGAAGCTCGGCGGCAGGGAGCTGGCCTGGTCACAGCAGACAATAGCTTCTCTCCACCTTCTGCCTCTCCCTGGCTCTGCAAGGCCCATGTCTCCTGGCCCGGGTCCAGGGGGTGGAAGTTTAGGGTGGGGCGCAGGCTGCTCGTGGCTCTCAGCCCTAGAACCGTGAGCGGGACCCAAGTTGCTCACGGACAGGGAGGAGGGCAAGACCCAGAGGAAAGTGAGGAGTGGACCGGAGCACCACCAGCATAGCATGGCTCTGTGCCCGGCGGCAAACAGCATGGCGCTGGCCTCGACGGGGCAGAGACATGCTAGAGAATGACCCGATCGTGTATTCCAGTCACACTCTGACTCAGCAGGAAAGGGCGAGGGTGCTAGGAGAGGAGTTGGACCTCAGACCTGGAGCCTGCAGCAGCCAGAAAAGGCGTCGGGCCACGGGTCATGGACACAGTGCCCGGCAGTGTCTCGGCTGGGCCCCAGGGTGGCCCCAGCAAGATAAATAAGAACAAAGTACATCATGCTCTGAACCCCAGCAGTGGCTCCTCACGAGACCCAAGCGGCCCTGGGCAGTTATTTCTTGCACTGCTGGGAAGGAGGATGTAGTGCGGGCACCCGGGCATCCTGCAGCTGCACAGCAGCGGGCACAGCAAAGCGGACAGGGCGGGGTCACAGCACACAGCACACGCGGGCCCCCGAGGTCTCTCATTAGGCCCTTCGCCTCTGGGAGCCTCACCACCCCTCACCCCATCTCCGCCCACCACATGAGAGGACACCCCAGATCCCCAGGAGCAGGGCTCGGGAGTTCTGGGAGGAGGCCCTGCCTGGCTGTCCGAAATAGCACTCCCGCCTGGTGGACACGCCGAGGGGCCCGACTCAGTCCAGGAGACCCCAGGTCCCTGAGGAGGCCAGGGTGTGGGACACTGTGCCCCCTTCCTGGGGATGCACGGCCTGTTCACTCTGTTTGGAAAACCCCTTTCCGGAACAGGCTCCTGGGAACTGATGGTGCCTGTGGGAGGAGCTGTCTGCCCCCCTCAGCAGCATCCCCAGCGTGGTTCCCCAGCCAAGCCCCTCCTTGGAAGGGGAGTGACCTCACACTGCTTCTGTTTGGAGGGCCTGTCCCTCCTGCCAGGGTGGCAGAGTGGCACCCCATACTTCACCATGATGCCCACCAGGGAGCAAGCCCTTGACTACTGTGCCCACACATGTGTGGTGATGCGGGTGGACCCACAGGGGCACCTGGGTTGCAGTGGGCTGTTCTGAGGCTCGAACATGGGGACCCACATGTCAGGAAGGTGTGCTATTGTGGCCTCCATATATTTTTAGAGAGTTTTGCAGGAAGCTTCTGGAAACTGTGGAGCTGTGAGAGATTGGAAACGTTCTTCACTGAGTCCATCAGCCTTACCACTGGCCCTCTGCCATTTTAATATGTGCCAGATGCCTGCTGGGGTTGGCAGAAGGATGCTGCCTCTTCACCTCACACCAAATACATCCATGTGGAAACTCCTGGAGCCGCTCCCTCGCCCCTCACACAGTGACGGGGATTCAGTCTGCAGAGGCAAATCACATGGCTGGTCAGTGAGTGGACTTCGGAGATGGTTCGTGTGGCCGCAGCACATCGCCAAGAGAGTTCATGGGGCTGGAGTGATGAACAGTGGGCAGGGCGCTTACCTTGCACATGGCTGACCCGGGTTCGATTCCCAGTATCCCATAAGGCCCCCTGAACAGCATCAGGAGTGATTCCTGAGAATAGAATCAGGGGTAACCCCTGAGCATGACTGGGTGTGGCCCCCAAATCAAACCAAACCAAATAATAAAGTGGACGAGTCCAGGAATGTGCCAGGAACATGGGCGGCAGCTGGAGAAGGCAAGAGAGTCACCCTGTCCTGCGGGCTGGCACCATGGCTGAATGCACACCAAGCTGAATGCTCCCCTCGGCACCCCCCATGTGGGTACCTCACGGGAGTGGCTGTAGGGAAAGGTGGGACAGCTGCTGGCACTGGCAGCATGGGTCGCTCCTTGCCGTCTCCCTGCCTGGCACCCTGCTCAGAAGAAACCGGAGCTCTAGTTTGGTTCCCGGAGGGCCTTGCTGTCTACTCGAACTCGAAGCCTGGAAGGACTGGGTCACACGCACGTGAGCAGGGCTGGAGGACCAAGCTGGACCTGTCTGTCGCTCAGAGATGCCTGCCACTCCCAAGGAAAGAAGGGCGGGTGGGGGCGCTGGCTAAGAGCAGGCAAGCTTCCAGGACACGGTAGAGACCGTTGATTTGGGCTGGCCCGGTTGCAGAGCACCAGGGAGACTGACCCAAGAGCCCTCCCTGGAGGAAGGCCACTGAGACAGGCAGGCCCACACCTGTCTCAAAAAGCATCAGCTTGGGGCCAGTCTCCTGGCTGGACATCCCTGTGTCGAGCATTCAGAAGGGGGGACATTCAGGTGCTGGGACAGAAGTCCCTCTCCCCAGAGGCCTCCCTCTTCCCTCCCACATCCCGGAATTTGCGACCTCTTTCAAGCTGTGATCCCCAAGAAGAAGGATGGACACAGCCACAGGGGCCAGCTAGGTGGAGTGAGGGGTCCTTCCTGCCACCCTATACCCCTACTAGGCAAGAGGAGAACCCCGGGAGGCTGCTACGTTCTTGGAAAGGTGCAGCGGCGGCGCCACGGCGGGTCATCCAGGGGTCCCACGGGGTGGGGTCTGAGGGCAGAGGAGGGCAGAGGAAGGCAGGGGCTGCCCGCACCCCACCTTGGGCAGGGGCGCTGAGTCACGGGGCCTTCCCAGCTGCTCGGGGGCTAAAGCAAAAGCGAAAGCGAAGGCGACCGGCGTGGCCGCGCCGCGCCCGCCACTCCCCGGCCGTGTGTCCCCACTGTAGGGCCCGGCGGGCGCGTCCCAGGTGGGCCATGGGCCCCGCGGGGCTCCGGGTGGACGCGCGTCGCGGGCTGCCGCTGCCGCTGCCGCCGCTGCTGCCGCCGCTGCTGCTGCTGCTGCTGCTGCTCCCGCCGCCGGCGCCGGGTAGGAGCCACCACCACGGGGCTCGGGGCGCGCTTCACGGCGATGGGCAGGAGGCGAAAGCGCCTGGGAAGTCGCCGAGGAGAGCGCGCGGGGAGCGCGCGGGGATGGAGGGCGCGGGGCAGTCGGGGACGCACCGTGGGGCGCGCACGGGGCTGGAGGGTGAGCGGGGCGCCGCCTGGGGACGCATAGAGGGGAGCGCGGAGCTGGAGGGGGTGTGGGCAGTCACGGAACGCACCGAGGGGAGTGCGCGGGGCTGGAGGGGACGCCGGGCACCATTTGGGAGCGTGCGGGGCTGGAGGGGACGCCGGGCACCATTTGGGAGCGTGCGGGGCTGAAGGGCGCGCGGGCCGGGGGCGCGGGACTGCGTCCCGGACAGCAGCGCACCGTCAGGGTCGGGTCGCACACCTGCAAAGCGAGGAGACTGGGCGGGCAGGGGGGCCTGCGACCTTCCCGGGGGCGAGGATGAGGTTGGGGACAGGACTTGGTGTCTAGCGCTTCCGACCCGGAGGGAAACGATCAGGCGTGCGCCGATGGAGAGTGAGGACGCGGCCTCGGTCCGTCGCAGCTCTGCTTCTCCAACTCTGTGCCATCAGGGATTCGGGGTGGGGCGGACCATGATGCCGCAAACCTCGCACCAAAATGCCCCGGTGCAGGGGGCCCTAGACTGGGCATCCGCCCTGTCTGGAGGAGATGGGGCGGGGGCGGGGACGCCTCCCCCTAGGTGAAAGTGAAAGACCGCGTCCTTCCAGCCCCGCCTGCGGCTGTCCAGCTGGCTCCCAGGGGCGGGGCCAGTGGCAGTAGTGACACAGGGCTCCCGCTCCAGTGTTTTGTGGGCTGCTGTAGGCGACAACATAATTAGGGTAGACCGGCGAGGCATCAGGCGGGCGGTCGGGGGGAAGCTGACTTCCCAGGCGCGCACTAGTGACCATCCCCCAGGCAGGAGGCCCTGGATCTGCCCGCTGGGCTGCAGGAGGGAACTTTGCACCAGGGGGTCCGAGGGATCCTCTCTTCCTGGTTTCTTTCTCTCTCTAAGTGGTAGTGCTGGGCCTTGTGTGATGAGTCCTCACAGGGGAGCCGAACCCCCTCCTTATGCCCACGCCCGTGTGCCTGCACAGCTGCGCACACGCTTGCACACACAGGGTGTTGCTTGTCCGGGCACGGAGCTGGCCCGGGGTGCCATGGGTATATTTGGTTCAGCACCAATCAGCCAATGCCAGTCCTCCCCTTCCGGAGCGTGCCTCTTCACACCTCCCAGGCGCCATCTCTGACAGCTTTCTGGAGATAACATGGACCTCTAGCGCTGTGTTAACTCCCGCCTGGAGCAGGGCGTCACCTCCCCCCCCCGCCCCGCCCCCGTGTGTGGCCAGTCCTGCGCCTTCATGCTTACTAACGCTGCCCAGTCTCTCCAGGGGTCACGTGCCGCCCATGCATCTTGTTTGGTAGATTGGAGTCATCTCCAGGATGCTTCTGTGCCTTTGGGGGGTGGGTGAGGAGCCATACCAGCAGTGCTCACGTCACCCCTGGCTCTGTGCTCGGGGATCACATTGGTGGGCTCGTGGGCTCGTATGTGGTGCTGGGGATCAAACCCGACCGGCTGTGTGCCTGGGAAGCGCCCCACCTGCTGTACTATCGCTCCGGCTTCCTGTCAATTAAACATGTCTAAACCAATTTTCAGAAGCCCTGAAATATTCCTTTTTACCAAAATATTTTATTTTGTATTGAAAATCAGTTTTATTGAGCTGTTATCACTTTGTAAAGGCCCTCCCGTTGATCGTCGATTTGCTCGAGCGGGCCCAGTAACGTCTCCATTGGAGACTTTGTTGTTACTGTGTTTGGCATATCACTTTGTACAGATACTGATGGCAAACAGTCAATTAACAGGGGCTGGGAGGTGGCCCTGAGGCCTGGAGCACGCGTGGTGCCAGCACTGCATGGCCTCTCGAGCACTGTCACATGTGCCTCTCTGCACCAGCCCACCCAAAAAATGATACAAATTTAAAGAGACGAAACACAAGATTTGAGGTCAGAGAGAAAATTCCAGGAGCTCAGTCCTGCCTTGCGTGTCAGAGGACCAGCTTTGGTGTGGTACACCACAGGCAGCCAGAGTGGGAGCAGGCCCTGAGCTTACAAATATGCCCACTTGTTTCGAATGTCTGGGGGGCCTCCGAAGGGAATGGAATGGGGAGCTGAGCCATTGTCAGGTCTGGAGAGCCGAGCCCTGGGCAGTCAGCTGAGGTGTGTGGGCAATGCGGATGAAGGGGAGTGCAGGCCAGTGGTTAGCGAGAGGCATGGGCATACCTCCTCGTGGGCCCTTCAGCATGCCAGAATTTCTTTCTCCTGTCTCAGCTCCCCACCCCCCGCCAAGGGCCACAGTCAGGACCTAAGGACTAAGTCTGCGGTGAACTCACTCGCACTGGGAGGCGCAATGGTCAGCCTTCAAGAAGAGAGTGGACGTGTCAGGGTCAGCGGCCTGGGGACAGGTGTCCGCATGGCTGTCTGGCAGGAGAGGGTGCCAGGATGGCTGTGGGCTAGTGGACTCCGTAAGGGCAGAGGTCACGTCTCCCGTGGGTCCCTTCCTGGCATGGGCTCTAAAGCGGGGGAAGGAAAGGCTGGTGGCCCCTGGAACTGACTCTTTTGAACTCTGTGCGGGTCTCTGGGCCAGGGGACTCACTTGAGACTGCACATAACAAGCAATTCCTTCCCGGAGTGCAGAGGTGTGGTCCTGGACGCTGTTTGCGGATGCCATGCACAAGGGCCTTGGGCCTGGCTCCATAGAGAGGCTCACTCCTTTCCCTGGACTGTCCACTGCGATCGGTCCTCTCTAAACCATGGACATCGCAGCAGGAGAAAGCAGACAGGGGGAAAGGCACTTGCCTTCGGGGAGAACCCCTCCTACAGACTCGGTGCCAGAGGAGCTGGGTTAACCGCCCTAGGAGGGCTCCTGGCCGGGACCTGGGTGCCTCCCCATTTCCACGCTTCATCCCTTTCGCCTGGTAAGAAAGCCAAAGCTCTCCTTTTCCAGTTGTTGCTGTAGCGTGTAGAAGAGGCCTGACGCCTCCCGGGCTCACTTTAGCACTGCTTCCATATGGAAGGGAACTTTCCTGCATGGATAACGACTCCCCAGAGCCAGCCCACAAGACGGTGCTCTCAAAGTGGGGGCGGCCGGGGCTGGAGCGATAGCACAGTGGGTTGGGTGTTTGCCTTGCATGCGGTCAACCCGGGTTTGATTCCCAGCATTCCATATCGTCCCCCAAGCACCACCAGGAATAATTCCTTAGTGCAGAGCCAGGAGTAACCCCTGCACATCGCCGGGTGGGACCCAAAAAGCAAAAAAAAAAGGGGGGGCGGTCAACCTGCAGTATGCTTTTCCCGTTGGGCAAAGCCCCTTCCCAGCAGAGAGCAGAGGGCAGCCCAGGGGCTGTTGGTGAGTGTGGTCAGCCGCTGGGGCTGACCATTGACCTGGCTGGGAAGATGGCTCAGAGGGCAACCGCTGGGCTAGGAGCCCTGCAGTACCACCCAGGGTGACCCCCAAACAGAACACAACTGTTGGCTGCCCATTCACCATCGTGTCCACTCTAGGTGTCACCTGCCCCCCGCCCTCTGCCATCGAACATGCGGACATCCAGGTCAGGAGTCACCGCCAAGGCTCCAGGGAGAGGTACGCGTGTTACTCGGGCTTCAAGCGCAAAGCCGGGACGTCCAGCCTGACCGAGTGCGTGTACAACGAGACCACACGCACTGCCCGCTGGACCAGGCCCACGCTCCAGTGCATCCGTAAGTGGCTCTGCTGGTGCTGAGGGCCGAGGACAGCCACATGGCTGAGCACACCTATGCAGTTCCAGACGGCTCCCGGGGAGGCAGGACATCCTGGGCTGGGAGCGGGGCAGAGTGAACCCAACCCCCAGTTCCTTGTGCAGATCCCGCGGAGCCGGGCTAGGGCCTGATGCCAGCACTGTGGGCTGCAGACTCAGTGAGCAGGAGTCACAAGCTGGACTCTTGTACAGGAAGTGGGCCACACACAGCTGGATGCTCCAAGCGTCCTGCTGTCCCCGAGGGCTGTCTGCGGGGAGCTTCCTCTTCCTCTCCAGCACTTGGCTCTGTGTGAACTCACCACAATCATTTCTTTTGCTGTTCTTTTGGCTGTTTTTGGCCTCGGCACCACCCCTGGCGGTGCTGGGAGCTCTTCCAATTTGAAAGAGGTCACTCTGCCGTGTTCAGGGTGGAGCTGGGGGACTGAGCAAGCAACAGCAGGTACAGAGTCCGTGACCCCTGATGCAAAGTCTGGGCTCCATCCTTTGAGCCCTGCCCTGGCCCCCGCAGCTGTTTCTTTGGGTGACTGTCCATAGCCGCGAGTGGGAAGCCACAGGCCGAGGGAGGGCATGGCATTCCCAAGAGCTGGCATTGCCTCTCTCCAGGGCCAGGCGTGTCCTGGGGAGGTGCTGGGGACCGACTGCGGGCTCTGGGCTTTCTCCTAGGATCTCCCTGTACCCCTACCCAGGGGAGTGGGTGACAGGCTCTTTTTAGGAAAGGAGAATCAGACCTTCTGTTTCGGGGCCACACTCAAAGGTGCTCAGAGAGCCCCAAACCAGGGTCAGCCATGTCCAAGGCAAGAGCCTCCCCCAGTGCGCTGCACTTGGATGCCCTGATTCTTTTAGAATTTAGTGCTTTGGACAGGCTGGACCTCCAGCCCCAGACGGAGGCAACGAGCAGCCTTCTGCCCGCAGGAGGCCGCTAGCGCAGGGCTCAGAACATGAGGAGGAAATGGTTTGGGATCTGGGTTTCCCGCCTGGCAGCCTATGACAGAGCTGAGCTGGGCAGGGTCACTGCGTGTGTGCCCAGGAGGCGCAGGGACACAGCACAATCCACGCTGACCAGTCCCTGGGAATGGACGCGTTTCCCCCTCGCTGAGACCACCTGCGGCCACCCTCCCGATGCCTGTGGTTCTCTCTCTAGGCGACCCCTCCCTGGCTCCACGCCAGCCGCCCTCCACCTCCACGGCAGCACCGGCTGCGGTGACCGCCGAGCTGCAGAGCCCCTCCCCCACTGGGAAAGGTAGGTGGAGCCCAGGGAGGGAATGGACAGGGCTGGCCTTCCTGCAGGCAGTGGTCATGGCCAGTGCCCAGGCGGTGCAGCTTCTGGCCTGCCCCCGGGAGAGCCGGGAGTGGCCATGTGCTGCAGAGAAAGTCCCGCCTTGTCCATCTGTGGTCATCGTGACCGTCCCTCCCAGCTGCCCCATCTTCCACAGTGCCTCAATGGCAGATTTGGTCCCAGACCCCCCAAAATGGGCCAGTACAGTGATAAAGCGAATCAGGGTGCCAGCCCAGAGGAACTGACCTCTGGAGTAGCCAGGGAGACACCGCAGGTGCCCGGAGAATGGTCCTTGGGCCAGAGTGTCGCCCAGAGTTATCACCTGTCTGGCATATAGAAAGTCCTGGCAATTCCCAGCACTGAAAAAAAAAATTTTTTTTTTAAATCAACTACAAACTACAAAAACTGTTTTTGTTTTTGGGCCATACCCAGCTGTGCCAGAGCCCTCCTGGCGGTGCTCAGGACCATATGACATGGGTGCCAAGGATGGAGCCTAGGTCAGCCACGTTCCCTCTGCCCCCTACAAACACTTTATCGCTGAACTGTGGAGTCTTCAGTGAGCCCCATTTCCCTGCAAGCCCAGGGACATGCCACTCAAACACCGCTCGCTGAGCTGAGGGCCCCAGCCTCCACTCACTTCCGCGGCCCCTCAGGAGGCCTGAGGATCTGGACCCCGGGTCACCTGAGCTTCAGCCCGAGGTGCCCATCCCCAACTGGCCCTTCCCCTGACCTCTGACCCTGCCAGCTGGGAAGAACTGAGGGCCATCACCTAGGGTCTGGGCCACGCAAGGCACTGTTGGCAGAGACCAGGGTCCTGAGGTCCGTGTCCAGCAGGGTCTAGGGAAGAACCCAGGAGCAGGGCCGAGGGTGCCTGAGGGCTGTGATCGGGGGCCAGGCACCTTCACCCACCAGCGACAGTCGGCCTGGATCAGGGCCAGGCCGGACCTAGCCATCGGCTCCGCTGACATCAGAGGTTGAGAGTGAACTGCCCAGAACTAACGTTCACATTTCTGACAACTGGTGCTCTGGCCTCGAGTTCTGGTCCCTGGGGCAAACGCTGCTCCAGTGAGCAGACCTGGGCCTGCTGGCGCCGAGCACACAGGTCTCACTGAGGCCCCAGGGCCTTGCCGGGAGACAATTCCCTGGGGACAGGGAGACAGGGAGTCCTGAGGACCTGACTCTTGTTGTGTCTTGGCTGCCAGAGATGCCTCCTGCCCTTCCTATGGCAATGGCACGGGGGCCCCTGAGCCAGTGTCCGGCCTGGGCTCCAAGCTGATGCCACCTGGACCCCTGTCTGCTGGGCCTGCGGGGGCGGGAGGGGTGTCAAGCAGGTGTCCTCCTCTCCAGCAGGTCAGTGCGGGGACAGCCCCCTGAGGCTGGGAGGCTGGGCTGGGCAGTGCAGAGACCTGGCCACCTGCTCCACATACTGCTCCGCTGGAAGTAAAGTCCATGGCCAGGCCCGGCAGTGGCCAGGCCCACTGCTGCTGGTACAAGTCCGCCCTCTCACCCGCCCGGTGTCAGGGCCAGAGGCACTAGAGGGCCCAGGAGCCAGCCTGCCTGCTCCTGGCCAGCGAGCTTGGCTGGCAGCCCAGTCTCTGACCTAATAAGATGGGGGCAGGAGAGGGCAGGACCCCCTGAATCCCTCCTGCTTCCTCCAGAAACGAGTACTTGCCATGACTCAGCTCTGGTTTCTCCTCTGCAGATGTGCCTACGTACGATGCCGCCCATGTCACTAGTAAGTATTCCCGTGTGCCCAGGCCCTGGGGGGGGGGGGGGCGGGGGGGGTACTGGCCCCGCACCATCCTGCGCCCTCCCCTGGCCAGTCCCTCACTCTCTGAGATGTCCATCTTCAACAACCCAGAAACCCAACTCGCCCCCAACAGCCGTGGGCAGGAACGACCCCGTTTCCTTCTCAGCAGGGCTCCTGCCACCATAAAACAGACTGGGTGGGAAGGGGGGGCCCGTGATACTTGGAGAAAGTCCCAACACGGCTGCTGATGCCGCCTGGTCCCCACAAGCACTGCTGCATCACCCGTGGAGTCACTGGGCACAAGCAGGAGTGACCGCCCCACCCAAATTCATGACTGAAATGAAAACAAAGTTGCCCTCCCCACCCGTCAGGTGGACAGAAGGGTCCCCAGCCCAAGGTGCCCTGCCAGACCATCCCTGCAAGTCCCTCTCTGCCATTGTGATCCTGTATAAGAAAGAGGTCGTCAGACTTGTGTGATCTGGGGACACGCCTGGTGTGTCCTGCTTGCTCGGGATAAATTTCTCCCAGTGGAATTCGAGGGACACAGGGCTGCACTCCTTGTGCTTTCCATCACCCCTCATCTCCTTCCCGGGGTCCCCCTCGTCCCTCTGCTGCCGGCAGGGACGAGGGTCTGGAAGGGCAGCCGCGGGGGTGGGGTCCGGGCTCCTGGCTGTCCAGCTGTCCTTGGCGGAGGGTAGGTAACGGTAGCACGGAGCACTCACAGGGCCGAGGGGCCCTGACTGGAGCTGGTCACAGGCGCAAGCGTCACCCAGTTGCTTGGCAAGCTGGTTCCCACCTCCACCAGAGACTGGCCTGCGTGCATGGCCCTTCACCCAGGCCCAAACAGGCTTCAGCAGACAACAGGATAAAGGGGGCAGGAGGCATTCTGGCCAGTCTCCAAGGCCCGGCAAGAGGACACTGAGGGGAGGCCCTGGTCTGTCGCCCTGCCGTGGACTGGCTCTTGTTCCCGCTCGAGAGGCATGAATCAGGGGAGGCGGCAGAGCGGAGGGGTCGCTGGGATACCTGCCACGGCACCTCTCCCCCCCAGGGCTGCTGTCGGTGGTGCCCCTCCTCGGGTTCTGCGGACTGGTGCTGCTGTGTGTCCTGTGCTACTGGCGGTGGAGGTGAGTGGCCAGGAGCCCGTCCTGGGGAGGGGCGCTTCTCCCCTGCCCGTTGGCCCGTCTGCTAGGTGGTAGCCTTCCTTCCTGCAGCAGCCCCGGCCCTCAGCCCTGCCCTGCACAGCTGAGGCGAGACCCCTACAGTGGGCCTCGGCCTTCCTGCCAGTAAAGTACTCTGGGCCCGGAGCCAAAGTCCAGGGGAAGGTGCTGGCCCACTTTGACCTGGGCCCTGCTGGGTATGGCCCAAGGACAAGGGTCCTGTGTCGAGCCTGCTGGGGGCCTCGGTGCTTCAGGCCCTGACCCTTCCCGAGCTGCTTATAGGGAAGAGCTGTCTTCTGGCCTACTAGGAGCTTCTAGAAGCTTCTATGCACTTCCTCCCTGCCACTGCCCTAGTCAGGCTCCTGGCTTGGCTCTGTCCCCTTGGCCAAGCAGCCCCAGCTGTGCCCCAGGCTGGTGCTGGCAGCTCTCGTGAGATGTCCAACCTCCTGTTCCTTATGCACCACTGCCAGCTGAGCCGGGCCTCATGCGGGCCTGGCATTGCTGTGACTTCTCCGCAGGCGGGGGTCCCGGCCCCGGGGCGTCGCGACAGAGAGCCCGGAGGAGCTGCCCATGACGGGGCCATTCCACGAAGCAGAGGGGGAGCCTGGGAACCGCCCAGCCTAGCCTGGCCTGCTGGATCCTGCCACTCACACTCGTGGGTGGGACAGTCACTTCGGCCCCCACAGGCCTGCTCCAGTTCTCTGTGGCAGCAAATTAAAACATGGATGGCACACCCACAGCTCATCGCCCCACCTGCTTCTCATGCTCCCTCGGGGCCACCCCACAACAGCCCGGGTGAGGCCAGACTCAGTGCGGAGCTGTCCACAGTAGCCTGTGGGCACCTGCCCATGGTGCCCTGCTGGACCCACTGACCCTACCAGGCCTTTCTCCGGTGGCCCTGGGTGGGCCAAGGCTGTGCCAGCCCGCCTCTGCCAGCCGCATCCGGGAAGTGCTGTGGCACAAGGTGGACGTGGGGTCCTGGGTGCTCTGAGACGCAGCTCCTGGGTGAGTCTGGGACTCTGGGCCACACCCTGCAGTCCGGCCCATGTCTGTGCTGGGACAGTAAGCCAGGCGAAGAGAGGCCCTTGACCCCAGGGAGGGGTGGCTCCTGGCCGCCCTCTCCTGTCCCGGGAGAAGGACTTCCCAGCACGGGGACCCAAGGCCACGTGTCAAACGTGATCTGCCAGTGCTACAATGCCCATTTAATCGAAATCTGGTAATAAAAGTTTAAATACATAAAAGGTTTGTATTTTCTATCAAAAGAACATCCCCCTGCACGTGGAGGACTCGGGGTGGGGGCGGGCCTGGCCCCGCATGGTGGGTGTGCTGGCGCCCAGCGCTGGGCGGCTCAGAAGACCAGGAAGAGCAGAGCCTCGTGTCGGGGCAGTGCGACGTGCTCCTCGGTCCGCTCCATGGCGCGCACCTGCTCGGGCGAGGCGGCGAGGAAGACCAGCGGCCCGATGCGCTGCTCTGCACACGAGTGGCACAAGTGGCCGCCCTTATTCTCCTTCCGGTTGCTCTGCGGCCAGGGAGGGGAACGTGAGCACAGGGAGGGGGACGTGAGCATGGGGAGGGGGAGGTGGGCACAGGGTGGGGATGTGAGCAGGGAGAAGGATGTGAGCGGGGACGGGGACGTAAGCAGGGGCTGAGGTCCCATCCAGGGCCCACGCCACCCCCCAGTCCCCAGGGCAGGAGGCAGACTTGAGGGCGGCAGGGGGAGCCAGAAGCCGATGCTGCCGCCGCTTGCCACCCGCCCCAACCCCAGCTGCCGGGCACCTACGTAGGTGATGGGCAGCTTGCGCATGGTGAGCGCAGTGTCCACGGGGATGGCATTGTTGCAAGGGCCCACGCAGCACCGGACCACGCCCGTCTTCAGGACGTTGCTGGTCAGCTCCGCCTGCAGCATGTACTCCTGAGCGCAAGTGGGAAGACAGTGAGAGCCAGTCCACGCCAGCGCCCACCTCGATTCCCACCCGCCCCCCGAAGACCCCCCCCCAATGGCCACTGCCCTGTTCTGTGACCAGGGTCAGAAGGGTGCAGCCTCCTAAGGGGGGCAGACCCAAGAGCCACCTGGGGAAGCCACTCGGGGACATGCCCAGGTAAAGATCCCAGCGTGCCTGTGAGCAAGCGGGCCTGGCTGGGGGTTGGACAGGGAGACACGCAGCAAAAGTGCCCCTGGGCACATGGCAGGCCTCGGGGGCACAGTCGGGCTGCAGGACTCTCCCATTCCCCAGCACTTCACCCACCATCCCCCCGCACCCCCACTCTGGCCCACAGCTCAGCTGGAGATGCTGCATCTCCTTGAGTGAAACGCACCTGGACAAAGACATCTCATATAGCCCCTAGAACAGCCAGACTCACCCCTACAGCCCTGAGAACACCCAGACTCACCCTTCCCTATAGCCTCAAGGACATCCAGACTGGCCTCTATAGCCCTGACCCACCCCTACAGCCCTGAGGACACCCGGACTTGCCCCTACAGCCCTGAGAACATCCAGATTCACTCCTCCCTAAAGCTCTGAGGACACCCAGACTCACCCCTACAGCCCTCAGGACACCCAGACTTGCCCCTACAGCCCTGAGACCCTCCCATACAAGGAGGCAGACGAGCCTCCCATCACCGCTCAGAGAAGAGTCTGGGGACTCCGCTTGCAGGTGAAAGAAGCAGCAGCAGGAATTCATGAATGGCAACATGAGGGTTTTCTGTTGGAGAACACTCATGGGTTCCAAGGCAGAGCCTCGGCTTGGCATGTGAGCCTGGGTCCGGGCCTGGCCAGGCAAAGTCCCCAGGGCACAGCCAGGAGCGACTCCCCAGCACAGCTGGGTGTGGCCGAAACAGAAGGTCCCAGCGGAGGCCGGGGCCAGAGTGGACACTTGCTCAGGAAGGCTGGGGACGAGCACCTCACACAGGGTGGCGCTGTCACCCTGACAACTAGGAGACGCAAAGCGACCCGTGGGGCACCTTCCCTCACCAGGGAGAGGCCTATGGCATGGACAAGGGCCAAGTGTGGGAGGGAACCGCACATACTGGAGGGAGCCCTGGAGGAATAAGGAAAGACCAGGAGCCCACTCCTGGGGCTCACCCAGAAGCTACAGAACACGGGAGAGCCCTGCAGGGTCCCTGCAGGCCCAGAGCTGGCCACAGCCTCAAACCCGTTGTGACTAACAACAAAAGGTGGGTGATGGGCCCCAATGAACACGCCCAGCTCCGGCCCATTTGGAACCGGAGGACAGATCCAGGGGGCAGCAGAAGGACACTGGGGTCTCACGATGTAGGGATGGACTGCGCGGCCCAGGGTCATGGGAAATGAACACGGCAGAGTCCATGATTCACAGGGATAAGGTGATGGGAAGGAGAAGAGACCAAGGCCCGCTCAAGCTGTCCTTTCCCTGAGATGCTGAGATCCAGCGGAAACCCTGAATGCACGCTGTGGACAACCCCAAGGTCCCGGAAGGCAAGGGGAGGTGCCAGCAGAGCCTCGAGTGCCAGGCACAAGGCATCTGCCCTGGGTTGGCGAGTGTCTATTCCAGCCCCCGACCACTGCCAGCTCTGCCTATAGGGCACTCCCGGCTCCTCTTACCCCGGCCAAGGTCAAGATGTTCTCCAAGGATTTGGTCATGATGAGACGCTTCTTGGCACGTGTCACCGCCACATACAGGAGGTTCCATTCATCCTCAGAAAATGACTCTGACAGAATAGAAAGGGCAAGAGCCACGGCACAGCTGCCCTACTTGTGCACGGGCCTGGGTGCGTCTGTGCTTCCACAGCTTCTCACACCCGGGGCCATGGGGGTGGGCGCCAAGGGGACTTCTAGGGACCCAGAGGCCCCTGTGAACGCCTGCTCTTACCCCACCTGCCTGCCACTCCCACCCTCACTCAGGACCCCTGGCACAAATGGTTGGGGTGAGGTCTGTGTGTGGGGGGGGGGGGGGGGGAGTTACTGTACCAGTACCAGAAAGCCCTGGGATGGGGTGGGGTGCCAGAGTAGGTGGGTCTCAATGAAGGGACCGCGCAGACACGCTGTGGTCTCAGGGAAGGAAGCGTTCCCCCAGAAAAAGGTCTCCCAGGTCCACTCTTCCCCACTGCGCTCCACCCCACAGCCTTCTCCAGTGAAGAGATCCCCCCTCCCCCCGAGCTGCAGCCCTAAGTCTGAGCCCACCACTTAGAGCCAATGTGTGCCCGACACTTTTATGGTTTTACCCTGTGACTTTAAACATGCAGAAACGCAGAGCAATGGCCACGGCCTCATCCTTTTGAAAGCTCCGACCTCGTCAGTAACTAACCCTGGGGGGAGCGTGCAGGCGGGAGGGCAACTGCCCATCTCCTTACCCACTCGGAAGTGCGGCAGCTGCGCCAAGTTGTGCCTGGCACATGGCACCTTCACAAAGTCGTCCAGAACGTGCACTGTGTCGAACTCCAGGCCCTTGGCTTTGTGCACGGTGCCCAGAATGTACTCTGCAAGGACCACAGGCCAGGGATGAGCAGGGGCACACACAGGCCGAGGGGTGAACAGGGGGACACACAGGCCAGGGGGAACGGGGGGACGCACATGCCGGGGGTGAGTAGGGGGATAGAGGCCACGGGGCAGGCCGAGGAAACTGCAAAGGGGACCGGGCAGGAGACAGTGCCGGCACCCAGTGACAGGGGCAGTGGGAAGTCCTGCCATGCCTGGAGCCCCAGTTCCCCTGTGGCCGCACACCTGCAAAGTCCCGGTCCTCGATGTGGCACTTCTCGATCCTGGCCACCAGCTCGGGAACCCGGACGTTGTACTTCTCCACCACCGCAATCTTGGCTTCCAGCTCCTTGTCCTCAGCCGCTGTCACGTAGCGCTTGAGGCCGCCAAAGCCCTCCTTGTGCAGCCACCGGCGGATGAATCGGTCCTTGATGACGAGATTCTCTGCAGGGACGTGGCCGGCGTCAGTGGTGACCTAAGACCGCACCCCCAACCAGGAGCCCTTTGTCCACTCCCCAGGGACCAGAGTGCCCCACAGGGAGCTGTGACAACTGACATTCCCGCCGGCACTCCTTCCCTCTCCCACCAGGCCCCACTCACGCTTTCTCCGCTCTTCCTCTGGCTGGAGAAGGATCCAAATATCAATGATTCTGTCCAGTCCAAATGATTTAATCCCCTGGAAAAATGTGCAGGGAGGTTTTTGGCTTTGTTTTGTTTTTTTAAATGGCTGGTAATTGTTGTTGAAACAAAGTGAAGCTGGTGTGGAGATGGGGAGCGCCCGGAGGCATGGCGGGACAGTGAGTCTCGGGGCTGCATGTGGCTCTGAACTTGGGTCCTCAGGGGCCACGTTCAGGCAGCGGCTCAAACACTTCTTGTGCTCTGGAAACCAAGGCCCACACCGGCCGCCGGCTCCTCCCTGGTGTGCGCCTCTCGTGCCCGCAGAGGGGAGGGAGAGCACACGTGCAAGGCCATGCAGGGCACTGTGCAAGTCCCTTCCTGAAGCCTGCCTGTGCCCACACAGCGAGGATGGCACCAGCTGGCACAGACAAGGGGACAGCCGAGACAAGGTGTGGCCACAGGGAGGTGGTGAGGGGCGACTTCCTGCTTGCCACGACCCCAGGCTGTGCCCACAACATCTCTCATTGGGAGGAAGCCCGTGGTGCCAGCTGTGGGAACAGAGTCGCTGGCACCGGGCGGGTGTGAGCGCTCTGGTCTCTCCCCGGCGGCCTGCCGTGGTGTCTTGTCTGAAACTGTGATGGGAGACTGCCAGGGACCTCGCTCGCTGGGCCGAGAGCCACATGGGGGCTCTTAAGGACTATCCCCCCTCTCCGGGCACGCGTCTGCAGCTGGGAGCCCGGTCCCCACAGCTGACTCCGCGCTAAAGGCGCCTGACCTCAGGGAGGGAGAGGACAAGGCTGCGGAGCTGGGACCTGCCGCAGCCCGTCGGTGACAGAGCAGGTGGCAGCCGCGCTGCGCCAGCTCCCCTGCAGCGCCTCTCACGGCCCCTCTCACCCCGATGAGGTGGATCCTCGCGGGGACCTCTCCCTCGGTCACGCGCACTGCCTCGTCAAACACGTTGGCGTTGGTTCGGGACAGCAGTGCCACCTGGCCCTGGGCATCCCCGCGAATGCCACCTGCCGGGAGAGAGCGCACACTGCGGCGAGCCCAGTGAGAGGCGCAACACGGCCGGGCGTGGGAGGAGGGTCGGGGCCTTACTTGGGTGGTTCCCGCCGACCAAGGTCTTCTTCCGCACCCGCTTGCAGACGTCCAGGATGGTGGCCCCCACGTACGCAATCTCCACGCCAAACCGAAAGCTCTGTGGGATGGCGGAACGTGGTGGTCAGCCCGGGGCCCATGAGCCGGTCCCGCCAAGGGATCTGGGCTTCCCAACTGGGCCCTGTTGCATGCCTCCCTCCCACAGCGCCCAGGCGAGGCGGGCAGCAGCACCTGAGTGAGGTAGAAGACATGCGTGTGCGGGACGGTGAAGAGCGCGTTGACGGCGCCGCGGAAGGTGTAGATCTGCTGGTGGGGGTCCCCCACGAAGATCTTCCCGCACGGCTGGGACAGGACGATGTTCATGATGGCTGCAAGCAACAAGGGGGGGTCAGGGTCTGTGGCAGGAAGCACCCGCTCGGGAAGGAAAACGTAATGCAAAGGGAGGGTCCAGACAGGTCACTGAGCAGAGAGAGGGGGCACAGTGCCTCCCCCCGCACCTGCCCGCATCCCACACGCCTCACTCGGGAGCACGTGTCACTGAGGGAGCACGTCCACCCCACCTCTGCACGTGTCAGAGGGGGCACGGTCCTCGCCGTCACTCTGTGTCACTGAGGGAGCCTCCCCACCCCACCCATGTTCCTGAGGGGACAGAAGCACGGAGCACCCTGTCAAGCGTGACTGATGAATTTCAAATCACTGTTTCCTGCCGGTTACACAGCCTGGCGGCCACACAGACATTCACTCTGATCGCCAACGTGGCTGCACCACCATGCGACCACTCATGCTGCGCCAGTGCTTTCCGGACGAGCCGAGCAAAGCACTGAGTGCGAGACCCACAGTGAGGGTCTGAGAGACCCCGGCCCGCTCTCTATATACATGCATCCTTAGTGCTAACAGACGCTGTCCCCAACAGCCTATCACCTGGGGTGCAGTCCTGGGCCTCGTCCACAAAGATGGCATCATACGAGGCGAGCAAGGGCTTGCTCAGCTGCCAGAGCTTCAGGTACCCTGAGGAAAGGAGGCGGCAAGGGTGAGGGTCACATGCACGTGAGGAGGCGGGGTGAGGGGTCCCAAGCATGCAAGAGGCAGAGGTGAGGGGTCCCACAAATGTGGGGAGGCAGGGGCCAGGGGCCCGGGGCTGAGCATGCGAGAAGGCAGGGGTGAGGGGCCCGAGTACCTGGGGAGGCAGGGGTGAGGGGCCCCGAGCATTCATGGAGCAGGGGTGAAGGGCTGCCTGATTCTGCCATGGCAACAGGAAGCAGGTGTGTGTGTGTGTGTGCGCGCGCGCACGCACGTGCGCATGCATGTGCATATGTGTGCGTGTGCTTGTGTTGGTGTGAATGTACGTATATGTGTGCATCATGTGCGTTTGTGTGTGTACGTGTGTGCGTGGGTATGCTTATTTGTGTGAATGTACATATATATATATGTGTGCATGTGTGTGTGCGTGTGTGCGTACGGCGATCCTACCGTCGTGGGTCATCTGGTAAGCCTCCTCCTTGCACTCCCCCAGCTTCCGCATGTTGTCCCAGAGCCGGCTGGCCTCCAGGACGCCATTCTAGGATGCCAAAGTCACGGCCCTCAATGTGGGGCATACCCGGTTGGAGCAGGGGCACCTGCCTGGGGTGGGGGAAGCAGATCTCCCCAGCTAAGCCCAAGGCCAGGTGGGGAGGGGGCAGAGGTCTGCTCCAGACCACAGGCCGCCACTGAGCTCATGGAGAGAAAGTGCCAGCAGCACCGAGCGGTGGGCACGGGCGAGGCTGGGGCAGGGTGGGGGGCTGCAGTGGCCAGCAGGAGGCTTCCACCCCCCGCAAGCCGATGCACCCCACTCACCAACTTCTCACTGGGCTCCACCATGACCCTCTGGCCTTGGCTGTTCTTGCACCAGATGGGCACGTGGTCGATCGTCAGCTCTTCGTCCGCTGAGGCAAAGAAGTTCTCGAGCGTCTTACACACCAGCTTGGCCCTGATGAATCCACCTTTCCCTTCGGCCAGGACAGAATTGACCATGAAGGGGGTGAGCTTGAAGAGATTCAGCTTCTTCTTAGACTGGTACCTGGGACACACAGCCCAAAGGAACAGCAGCGCTTTACGGCCGCGCCCCAGTCACACCACTAGGACGCAGAGTCCCGCCGGGATGAGGGAGAAAGCAGAGAAGGGAAGTCCAGGCACACAGGGCCTGAACTGATGCCACGTTGACTGGGTTTCACTGGCAATGTCACCTCTAACAGCCCAGAAGACCCGGCCGCCGAGCAGACATAACTGTCTGGAGGAGTGGGCTAGACTCTAATGGGGCACGAGGAGGTGGGGGCACGCCAGTGCCCTGAGAGCAGGTCCCAGCTGCCTCCTCCCGCTCCACCTTCCCAGGGAAGGCTAGACCAACCAGACTGGCCACCTGCCCTCCCGCCTGCCTGGGGCTGGCCCTAGAGAACGAAACTGCCCACCACAGTCAGGCATCAGCGAGCATCTAAGGGCCAGAACTGGGACACACAGGCCCTGGGTTCAGTCCGACACCACACGACCCCCTGGGCACCTCTGGATGTGGTTCCCAAGCACCCATAGGTGCACCCAGGATAAGGAAAGCCGTGCTCTCACACACAGTGAGAGAGTGGCGAGTCCCCCAGGCCGGAGTGTGTGCACAAGGCCCCCCGCGTCCGCACTCCCTCCCTCTGAGGCACCACAGCTCACTTCCGCCCCACGTGTCCATAGGCCATGGAGTGGAAGGTCTTGCAGATGACGTTGGCGGGGAAGACGCGCTCGGCCTGCTTGGCAATGCTCTTGTTGAAGGTGACATACAGGAACCTGCTCTCGGACCACTTCTCCGCGTACTTCACGAGGGTGGATGTCTTCCCAGTGCCTGGGGGACCAAAAGCAGGGTCGTGAGTGCCACCAAGCAGGCCTGACGAAAACTACTGTCCTGCGAGAGGCAGAGAGGGAGGCGGCAGCTGGAGCCACTGGTTTCTATGTTGTGATCCACCACTTCAGGCCAGGGAGATACCCAGAGGGCTAGAGAGCACTGGCCCAGGGTCCGTCTCTGGAACAGGAGTGCCCAGAGTATCACCAACAAACACTGAGGATGAGCCCCAAGTGGACCCTGCACACCTTGAGCATGGTGTCCACAAATCAAAACAGAAACAGATTCATCATTTCTACTTTGTCTGTGGTGCCAGGAGGGAAGAGTTCCCTGAGCCCCGGCCTTTAGTGAGGACTAGTGGGGAGGTGACTCAGGCTGAGAAACAATGTGAGGCCCAGGGGAAGCGAAGACTCCAGGAGATGCTAAGAACCAGGAACTGTTGGAGGCAAGAGAAGAATGTTGCTGTAAGCAACGAGGAAAGAGGGTAGATTCGTGCAGACGGTGGGCAAGAGATCAAGGAATAGGGCTGGAGCCCTGCCCCCCAAGAGATCAAGGAGCAGGGCCGGAGCCACAGCACAGCGGGGAGGGCGCTTGCCTTGCACGCTGCCGACCCGGCTTTGATCCTCGGCATCCCATATGGTCCCCGGGCCTGCCAGGAGTGATTCCTGAGTGCCGGGCCAGGAGTAACCTCTGAGCATCACCAGGTGTGGCCCCCAGACAAAACGAAGCAAGACATTCAGGAGCCACTGAGCACGCCATCGGGGCAGGCCAACGGCAGGCGGCGGCTCACCTGCAAAGGCCATGATCTTCACCACCTGCAGAGGCTCCATCCTGTGGCTGAGAATCAGCTGCTGCTCGTGCGTGAGCTGGATGGTCTCCCTGCCGGGGCCATTACTGAAGGACGAGAGAAAAGAACAGGAAGGACTCGTGGATGGACCCTCCCAAAGGCAAGCGGGAAAACTGGCTGAGCAGACCTGGACCCCAGAAAAGGGATCCTGACACAGAGATGAAGCTGCTCCAACCACACGAGGCCGCTGACTGCGCACTCAGGAACGACAGGAACCCAGAACATTGGACACAAACCAGTTTTTCTTTTTTTTTTTTAACCAACATTTTTTTATTTTCACTTGTTCTTGAGCCACAGCCAGTGGTGCTCAGGGAGCACTCCTGGTTGGTTCAGGGAACCAAAGGGGATGCCAAGAACTGAACGAGGTCGGCCGAATGCAAGGCAAGTGCACTGCCCACTGTACTTTTGCTCTGGCCCCGAAGTGGCTGAATTCTAAGGATGAGTAATTTACACTCAACCTACTACTCAACCTGCACTAACCAGACTGATATAAAAATAATGTGATTTTCTAAGATAACACAAACAAATTAACTACTGACATTACATCTGGAAAGCAAAATGGATTTGTGCAAAGCTCAGCAATTAAGGATTAGGCTATTCTGTTTGCTCCTGTTAGCTATGCTTGTGGTTTTGTGAATAAACGAACAGAAACGTCTGTCACAGGAGGGTCTAGGTATCACAGAAGCAAGAAAAATGTCTGGACAGACAAACAGAAGTACGTTGGTTAGGAATGACCTGAAATACTACAACAAAACAGGTGAGTGTTACATGCTGAATGCTGTGGTTCAATAAAGCCTCCGAACCCTCACAGTCGGCTACAGACAACCCTGGCTGGGCCTTGGAGCCCTGAGAGCACAGTCAGAGGCAGACTTACCCGGGCCAAACTGACGGCTCCTCCTTCGCTGGTGTGACCTGAGCACAGGAATTCTCCTGAAGATACAGGCAATAGAAAATGTTGTAGTGAATCCTGGCAGGAGAAAAGGCAGATTTAGAGGTTTTCAAAGTGAGATCTGAGCTTTCCTCGGAGACATGCAGATCTCTCACCATTCTTCCGGGAAATAGCCGCGGTTGTTTAATTCTAAAATAAAGGACAAAACACCCAAGTGCTCTCAGGCTGCCCGCCTGTCCCTGGGGCATCTTGCTCTGGGGAGGAGGACGCAGCTAGGAGGCGCGTGGACAAGGCAGGGGCCGAGACAGCAGAGCCGGGCTGAAACCAATGTCCACTCATGCCTCACTGAGAGAGACTCCTGCTCAGTGCCCGCTTGGTGAAGCTCACAGATTCCTGTATCCTGGCTCTGCCCCATGGCTCTGTGATGGGACAATGCTCCAGAAACATGGAGAACCTTCTACCGCTGAAGGTCCCATGAAAGGCTGCTATATGCCAATGCTCCAGAAACATGGAGAACCTTCTACCCATGAACGGCTGCTACATGCCAATGATCCAGAAACATGGAGAACTTTCCACCCATGGATGGCTGCTACATGTCAATGATCCAGAAACAGGGAAAACCTTCTACTGTTGAAGGTCCCAATGGACAGCTGCTACACGCACCCCGGCCACAAGGTCAAGGATAAGACAAAAGCCTCTGAGTGATGGGGGGTGGGCCGAGCCCCAAAGATGTGGGTGCCGGGCACCCAGGCAGGGCCTTTACCGGTTGCTGATGTTGACGCCCTTTTCCCGCATGGCGTAGAGAAGCACCGCGATGCAGTACAAGGTCTCGGTGATGTCCGGCATGGTCACCGTGGAGCTGGGTCTCCGGAGGCAGGACAGCAGCTGCTGTATGTCGTCCACGCTGCTGGACAGCAGGACGATGGCGGCCACCAAAGCCCACACATTGACACCCTGTGAAGGGAGGTGACCGGAGAGAAGGGCCAGGCTCTGTTCGTGCACACATGGCTGTTGGCTGCACGCAGCTTAGCCTAGTCCCCTGGGCCCCAGAGAGGCGCTTGAGACCGGAGTGCGGCCAATGAATGGTTGTCAAGGGAGCATGGAGACAGCCCGGAAACCCCCAGAGCAGCCGCCTCCACCCGACCGAGGACCCCGGGAAAGGCACTGCCCCGCCCCAGCCCATTCACGCACGGTGGCAGCCATGTAGAGGTCAGGCAGGTGTTGGCGCACACACGCCTCAGCCTCAGGGAGGAGCAGGTGGTCCCGCAGGCTCCAGAGCACACGCCCAGGGTCCACACTGGGGGAGCACTTGGTGGTGGCTGTGTACCTGGGAGACAGGGAGGCGACAATGTGACAGGGAGCACGGTGGCGGGTGGGTGGCGGCGGCCCAGGCAGCGGCACTCACCGGATGAGATTGAGCACGCACAGGTCAGACTCTTTGTCCAGGCCGCAGCTCAGCAGGATGCCGTCCACCTTGCTGACCGCCTGCTCCTCGCTCAGCAGGTAGCGGTGGTACAGCTTCTTCCACGGGATGAACTGCAGGGCCGGGAGATCCAGTCACACGCACACAGCAGTGCTCAGAAAGGAGAGAGGTGCACAGGCACGCAGACACATGTACACAGACACGCACACACATATACATGTACACAGACACACAGGTACATACGCATGCAGACACAAGTACATAACACACATGCACACATACATACACACATATACATGCACACATACATTTACACACATGCGCTAACACACCTGTACAGATACAGACACAAATACACATACATGTACACATACACACACATCTGTACACATACACGCACAAACATAAAACATATATACGTGCATGCACACACCTATACACATGCATAAACATATACACACATGCACACACACACGTGCGCACATGCACACACACATATACACACACAGAGAACACCCGTCCACCAGAACGCAAGCATAGCTAAGAGTCCAAAAGGCGGGAAAATCAAATGAAAGTTTTGCACAAAAGGAGTCTCAGTCCTAGTTCTTACACAAACTCACTACAGAGTCTGGGAAAGCCAGTGGCCTCCATGACCCATCTGACCTACCAGGCTACTGACAGCTCAGTTTCAATGAGAATCAAATACAGGAGAACTGCAACCATCTCATAATCAGAAAAAAACAGACTTAAATCAGAAAGTATTACAAGAAATGAGCTGGGGACGTGGCTAGGCAGTGGAGCCTGGCGAGCGGGAGGCCTAGGTTCAATCCCTGGACAGCAAAAAAAGAAGAGCCCGTGTATCTATGAAAACCATAAATACACGAGCACCAACATGGCTGGCTGCTGGCTCCAGGAAGCAAAGAGCAGGAGAGGAGGAAACGGCAGCAGCCCTGCAGGACAAGCGGGCTTCAACGCCCGCCTCTCCCAAGGTGTCAGAAAATGCACACAGAGACTGACGAGGACAGAGACCCTGCATGACAGAAGGCCACCCCGCCAGGAAGAGGAAAGTACACCCAATATTCCCTGGACTAGGACACACGCCAGGCCACGAGCCCGGCCTTCACAACTCAGAAGCACTGAAATGATAAGAGAGGGAGAATCTTTTTTGAGTCCAACGAGATGAAACTAGAGAACATCAGCAGAAAGAAACACCAAAAAACCCACAAGTGGGAGCTAAACAACGTGCACCTCAGAACAGCCTGTGGGACAAAGGGGAGCTCACAGAACGCTTCAGCCAAGAACCTGAGACCAGAGAGGCCCACCCGTCCTTCCGAAAAGGGACGAAGGAGACACTAGGAAAAGCCGCTGGCTTCGGATGCTTGGATCACAACGGCCCAACAGGGCACGGGAGAGGCATGGCAGCAGGGGGCAGGCTCTCACACAAGCCTGAAGGGGTTCTGGCTCTGCGCCCCAGGCACCCAGGAGCCGCTGAGTACTGAGCTGGGTGCAGCCTCTGGGCACCACCACAGTGACCCCAGGAAAGCCCCCAAATCAGCAGGCTCTGGGGCTGGAGTCTAAGTTCCAGTTTCTATGCCCGGAGCCCAGATCCACACACCGAAAAGAAGCACCACCTAACTCTCTACCTGAAACACTCGCCCCCCCCCGCCCATCTCAAAAAATAACGAAACAAATCCAAAGTTAACAGAAGAAAAGAAACTGTATTAAAGACAAGAGCACAGACAAACAGAGAACAGAAACAGAAGGAAAAAAGACCAACCAGAGAATTGGCTTTTTTCAAAGACCAACAGAATTAACAACCCTTAAGCAAATTAAGGGGAAAAAGAAAAGGGGCAAGAGAGAGAGTACAGCGGGGAGGGCACTTGCCTTACAAGCAGTGGACCCGGGTTCGATCCCGGCACCCCACAGGGTCCCCCGAGCACCGCCAGGAGTGATCCCTGAGCACAGAGCCAGGAGTAAGCCCTGAGCACTGCTCAGTGTGGCCCCAAAACAGAACAGCACCCCTTGATAGCAAAAAGGCATTTCTCAGGAAGGAGAAAGAAGGCAGGGCCCAGCCAAGAGAGGGGCGAGAGCTGCGTGTGACGTGTCCTCCCACGTCCTCTGCCCTTGGAGGACAGCACTCTGTCCCTGCTGGTTCCCCGTGGCGGGTCGCAGGACCCTGAGCGCTAGACTGGGACAGGGAGGTGTGAGCAGCACAGGTAAGCAGGGAGGCAGGCAGCAGTGAACTAATGCAGAGACTGTGGCGGGGGTGGGGGTGTGCCAGGCCCTCACCGGGTGCTCACCACGGATCCCCACCAGGTAAGAAGCATCAGGAACGGAGCGCCAGGCACACGGGCCAGGCTTCCGGCAGTAAGCCAGGGAATGACAGGGCGAGGGGGGATTCCTAAGGAAGCGTGAGCGCGGGGGAGCAGAGGCTGGTGTGAGCGAGGAAGGAACCCGATAGCCCTGGCTGAGGTGTGAGGGCCGGGGACGAGACTCCAACCAGAGCAGGGACATAGCTGCTGTGCGCAGGCCTCGGAATGTCAGGAGGCCTCACTTCCGTGGGGGGGACATGGCACAGCCCGCAACTGCTGGGGTCCCGAGTCCATGTGCCCACAGACCTGTGCAAGGGGGCTAAGGGGCTGCTCTGGAGGGGCGCACAGTCCAGCTGCTGGGCGGCTCTGCCTTTCTCCACAGGAGTGCAGCAGCTCGGACAGCCAGAAGGCGGGTGGTGAGGGAAGGACTGGGTGCACCCTAGGGCCTGGAGTCCCACGTGCTGCGGGGCGGAGGATCTCCCGAGCAGCTCCCAGACCCTCTCCCAGCAACACTGGGCCACCTGGGCTGAGTTCAGTCAGGGAGACCCTGCGCTGATGACTGACCTCAGCTCTCTGAGGACAGCCTGAGTGCTCCTGTGAGCACAACTACAGCTCCGGGTGACATCAGGGAGCCAGAAAGCATGGAGAGCACAGCTACGGCCAGTAGGGAAATGGGAGGCCCCAGGGGAGCACAGTCACGCCCAGCAGGGTGCACAGGAGGCCCTAGGGGAGCACCGTCACACCTAGAATGGAGCACGAGACCCCAGGAGAGCAGTCACGCCCAACGGGAGCATGAGGAGCACAGTCACGCCCAGCAGAGACCACAAGAGGCCCCAAGGGAGCACAGTCACCCCCCAGCAGGGAGCACCAGGAGCACACACGTGTCCTGTCGCTTACCAGCGGGTCACTGATGACCTCCCGCCACAGGTGGCACACCAGGCTGAGGTTCCAGTAGAGGTCCTCCACTGGCAGGAAGGCAAAGATGTGGCGCAGGACCTCGCTGGGGAGGCTGCAGATGTGGCTCTGGGTTTCTGGGCAGGACGAGGTCCCCAGGAGCCCGTAGCAGGCATCGGGGACAGGATCAGGGCCGATGTCCTCCACCTCCGGGCTGGTGGCTCTTGACTCTGTGGACAGGCGGGGCAGCGGGTCCCCCAGCTGGCGCCTGCCCTCCCGGGGCCTGACACAGGACAGGGACGGCCGGGGCCGTGGTGTCTTCTTGGAAGCCCCGTCCCGCTGGCCGGTTCCCGTGGCATGGTTCCGCTCATCCTCCAGGGAGCGGGAGCGCTTCCGGGCAGGCAAGGGTGAGCGTGGGGAGCCCAGCCGGGCCTCCCCACCTGCCTCGGGGGCCCGGGCGCAGCTGTTCTCCGCAGCAAAGATCATGCCCCGCTCCGCGTCCTGGGCCCTCTCCTGGCCCGCACAGCTGCTCTTGGCCATGTCATGGGGGAGCGGCTCAGGGGCAAGTCTCCGACATCCTCGGCCTAGAGGGAAACCAGAGAAGGAACGAGCCATGAACACTGGCCACTGGCTGCTGCCGAGCCAACGCCAGACTGACCTGCAGATCCATGAACAGGCCGGCGGACAGGGGCGGGCATGCTGGCCAGAGGCCAGGAATACCTCCTGCTGCCGGCCCCAGACATCTGGGCAAGAGCGAGATGGGCCTGTCCATGGTGCTGACCACTTTGTGCCCCGCGCCTGGCCATACCCACACCCCTGCAAGGAGACAGCCCCCCTTGGTGTCCCTGACAGAGTGTGACAGAAGCCCAGCTCAGACGCCGGAAGAAGCTCTGGCTCTCGGGGACCAGGAAACCCACTCTGCCCGGCACACAAGGGAAATCTTTTGGTTTCTATTTGCAGTAACGTGTTTTTAAACACTCAGTGGTAGTTGAAGAGGCTGGAACACATGCCTGGTTGCAGGGGGCCCCGGCACCCCTGGGGCAGAGTCAAGCCGCTGAGGCTGTCAGCAGCTCCGGGATGGCTGACTCCTGCCTCACGGACAAAAAGCACAGAAATCAAGAAGTCGGAGTCACCTGATCCGGCATTTCCTGAGCCTCAGGCTTCTCAGCACCGGCCACCCCTGCAGCTGCGGCCCCTAAAAGCTGACCCAACTGCCAGCAAGTCAATGACTTCTCAACACACAGCAAAGTGGGGCAAAGCGAGAGCACAGTGCAAGGGCGTTAGCCTTAAATGCAGCCCACCTGGGCTTGATCTCCGGAAACCCATGATCCCCCCCCCCCAAGTCTTCCAGGAGTGATTCCTGAGCCCAGAGCCAGGGAATACCTGAGTATCGCCAGTGTAGCCCCCAAAAAAACAAAAACAAAAAACAAAAACAGAACCAAATATATGGCTCCTTCCTAAAGGACGCCAGACGGAAGCTCCCTCGGGAAAGTAAGAGAAAGCGCAAACTACATCCAGCCTTCCATAGAATTGATGTCACAAGGGAAAAAAACGACAACCTGCAACTACTTCTGGAGAAAGTTGATAGAAACAATCAACATCAGCATTTGCAAGGAGCCTAAGACAGGCTCAGCATACACACACACGCACAGGCACATGCGAACACACATGCACACACACACACGCACACACACCCTCGAATAGTCTGAGCACCTGGACATGCATGCACACACTCCTTGCAAAGAACTCACAATGCATTGCAGTTAACTTGTACACGCAGAAGACTGCGCAGCACTTAGTTCCTAGGTTTAAACTGCCCCACACAGCCGATTCCGGTCATTCCCGAGGGAGCAGCAGGTGTGTTCCAGAGAATCAAATGGCAGCTACATGAGCCAGGGGCTGGTTCAGGCAGTGAGGAGAAACTGGCCGCTGAGGTGTGGCGCCTGTTGGCACTGGCCCACACACCTGAAGGCCCAGCCACGGCTGCAGACAAGCAGGTTTTTTTAAAAAATATTTATTTATTTATTGTTTTTTGGGTCACACCCGGCGATGCACAGGGGTTCTTCCTGGTTATGCACTCAGGAATTACCCCTGGTGGTTCTCAAAGGACCATATAGGATGCTGGGAATTGAACCCGGGTCGGCCGTGTGCAAGGCAAATGCCCTACCCGCTGTGCTATTGCTCCAGCCCCGACAAGCAGGTTTTGACCTTACACTCACATGGGACAGTGGCAGATGGCCGCTGCAAGGAAATGGCCCCCCACAGGGTCCCTGACAGTGCTCTCGCTGCCAGCTGCCAGTGCCCGGTCCTGGGGGGCCAGTGGGCAATCAGCAGAGGGCAGCCGCCTCCCCAGTCATCGATCCGGGCAGGAGCAAGTGGTGTCTCCAATGGTGACAGGGGACATTTCACGGCAGGTTCTCAGAACTGGTAGGTCTAGAAACGCACTAAGAATAGTGGTGAGAGGCTCTGAGGGCTGGAGCACAGACCTGCATGTGGGAGCTCAGGTGCAAGCCTGGCAGCATCTTGTGCCTGGAGCATGGCCAGGGGAGGTGGAGGAAGAAAGAGTGACGAGGGACAGGCCCTGCTGGGGTCCCGACTCGCTCACAAAGAACCTGTGTGCTGGCGGGCTGGAAATAAACAGTCTGTAGGTGAGCGGGGACCAGGGCGGCAGTGCAGCAGGGGGGCGACAGGGAGCACTGGACAGAACCCCAAAGAACAGGACCACGTGAGCAGGACCTCGCGCAGGGAAGTGGTCCTGCGTGGACTCCAACGCAGGCTCTGAGGTCCCCACAGAACACACAGGCATGGCAGCAGCCACACTTGGGGACCCGAGAGGGAGACCTACCCCTCGTCCCTCTTCTGGTTCCGGGTCT
Organism: Sorex fumeus; assembly: GCF_029834395.1. NCBI lineage: Eukaryota > Metazoa > Chordata > Mammalia > Eulipotyphla > Soricidae > Sorex > Sorex fumeus. The sequence goes on along the minus strand of NW_026606083.1, from coordinate 7,629,528 downwards.
AGGATAGAGGCCGTGGTTCGGGTCTCTGTGTGTCCATCTCTGACTGAAGGGCTGAGACACAGCCAGGTGACTCGGGGCCAAGAGCTGGCAGTCGACGGCTGTCAGACGCTTTCGCTTACACCGGCTCACTGCTTCGCACCCATGGGCAGAAGGAAAGGGACACACGTTAGTCACCCTGTCCCAAAGGCCACCAGGGAGCCCGCCAGCTCCTAGCACCCAGCCGGCCCTACCTCACTCCTCCACCCTCCACTAGCGCTTCAGAGAACCCACAGGACGAGATTAAAGGAGTCTCTTTTCTCCATCCTAGCAGCCCCATCATGAAACGTTCCTTCCCACCAAGAGCCAAAGCAGGCAGGCCTGCGCCAGCACCTTACCCCGCCATTTGCTGGTGCTGTTACTACCACAAATCCCTGTGGGCCCACACTCCCACCCTCCCCGAGAAAGCCTGCACCCAGACCCAAGTAACCCAAAATGGTTTCCCAATCCGTCCCCTCTCTGCACCCGGCTGAGCCCATGCTTCATTCCAGGCTGGGAGAGACCCCTGCAGGCTGAGCTCCCCCAGCTGTGGCCCCTCAGCACCCTCGCAACAACCCTTCTCACGGTCTGGCTGCTCTCTTGAGGCTGATGCGGTATCAGAGACTTTGAAAACACTTGTGTCCACACACACACACACACACACACAGCCCCTGCAGCCTGTGCCGTTAACTCAGGACTGAGATGGGAAGATCTCAGGGGCCCCCCGAGTTAGGGCGCAGTGACACAGAGACAGGCACCCAAGGGTGCGGTGTGCACAGCGGGGAGTGACAGAAGGCACTGCTAGTGGACAGGGAATGTGTGTGACGCCTCCCCCGGCTGCTCTGGAGTCCCCAATGTCCAGTTCACAGCTCCTGCAAGTTTTCGAGGCACTGGAGTGAGTAAATAAAAAAAAAAAACCCATGTAATCACAGCAGATTGTAAATCTGTAACTATATCTCACAGTGATTCATTAAAATAATTTTAATTGAAAAAAAAAGATAGCACAGTGGGTAGGGCATCTGCCTTGTATGCGGCAGATATGGCCGACCCGAGTTCGATTCCTCTGGCCCTCTTGGAGAGCCTGGCAAGCTACCGAGAGTATCTCACCTGTATGGCAAAGCCTGGTAAGCTACCCGTGACGTATTCGATATGACAAAAACAGTAACAAGTCTCATAATGTTACTGGGCCCGCTCAAGCAAATTGATGAACAAGGACAGTGACAGTGAAAAAAAAAAAATCCCCAGATACCTGTTGAGCAGAAAGACCCTGTACGTATTACCACCCTGGGCTTCCCCCAGTGAATAGGGCTAAGGTGAAAACTGGACATAAACTCAGAGCCAAGGATCCAGGTTCAAGGGATGTATCCCCCACGGCCACCCTGGCCAGCTTGGGAAAGCCCCCGACACGGGACACAGTAGAGTCCCGTGGATTGAGCTCCCAGTCAGTTCTGTGGCTGACGCTGTCTGTGGCACCGAAAGCCAGTCACAGTCATGGAGGCAGACCCGTGGTGGCCAGCAGCCACACCCAAGAAAAGCACTCACCCATCCCTGCCGCAGCCCACACACCAGCCACGGCTCAACCAGAGCGAGAGGGAGGAGAATCCCCGAGGTGGCGGTGGGGGGGGGGGGGTCCGCAGACATAACACTGGCCATGCCCAGGGAAAGCAGCAACTGGACAAACTGGACAGGAGCTGACTTTTGTGAAAAACAGCTGAATCTTTTGCTTTTGGAGGGCCATGCCTGACTCGCTGTCCAGGGAAGCCCATGGGGACGGGGTCCGTGCAGGCCTCATGCAAACGCTTGGGCCCCCTGGCTCTTACCCCAGCAGTGAAATATATCTGAATCTTAAATGCTCATTTAGTCAAGGAAATGCTTGCAGAAATCTAACAAAGGGATGGGGACAAAAGAAATGGCTATCTGGAGGTATGTTCATTCTGCTACCGGATAGTTCATTTCTGTCTTCGGGAGAGTTCTGGAAGATTCCAGTGTGTTTCAGGACTACAAGTAAGAGTTGAGGTAGAGCACACAGACCGGGCCTAGGGCTGCCAGGAACTAAGACAGCTGCCACTCTGCATCTGGGCTGTCCCCAGCACCACGATTGGGGGCAAGTCACGTCCTCCGCTAGGGTCATACAGGAGAGGTCACAGAGAGCAGGGCTATTCCCCTTCCTTGGGGTCACTATCTGGAGCTGGAGCAAGACGTGGTCTCTGTCTGGGACAGAGTCCTCTGACTTGGAAATGGCTGTGCTGGGACTCAGATGGGCTCAAAGGCCCACCTGCCCTCAGCAGCTGTGACTCACCATCAGGAAAACAGAGAGGCCAGTGCGGGCCACCAGGGCCTTCAGCTGGACACCACGGGAACTACACGCCGACCATGCCCCCCAGGGCCTGTGAAAGGTGGCAAGCTCAATTCCATCATTGCATTCATGGTCTTTACACAGTAAAACTACTAAAGTACTGATAAGACCACCCTTTGGCTCCTTCTGAAGACTGATCTTGAAGGTGTTCAACTATAGCTCTCCTGATCAGAGAAGACTCTTCCTTCACGAGCCGCTAAGCCAAGGTGTCCAGAGGACTGCAGGAGGACAGAGGCAAGCCCGGCCAGTGGGCCAGAGGGCCGCAAGTTCCACAGGCTACACAGCGGCTCCCCGCACTGCCTTCCCAGCAATCCTCCCACAGAGCCCACCACAGGGAGGCTCCACTCCCTCAGTGTTAGCACCGGACCAGCAGAATGAAGAGCATCTGGTCACTCAGGATACTTCTCATCCCTACCTGGCACTGCCCTCCCTGTCCCGACCTCTCTGACCCCCAGCTCTGGGGCCCCACTGGACTGGCTCCTTGGGCTCCTGGTCTGCTGTCTGCTTTCAGGGGTGAGGTTCCGTGGCACCTGGTCCTTTGCACGGCACCTCTTCATCCTGATCTACCCTGCTCGACTTCTGTGCCCCAACCTGCTTCTCAATCAGTCTCCCCTGAACCATGCTTTTTCTCACCCCCTAACTCTGGCCACCAGACTACAGACTCTGCAACTGCTATCACTGTCCCTCAAATGCTCAGACAACACTTAGCAAATAACCGAGAGTCAAGCATTTGTGAAAGGCCAAGCAGAAGGCTCCACTCGGTTTTAATCACAGCGTGGCTTCAGTTTCTCCCCTTGGCTACTGGAAAACACTGAGCACACATCTCCAAAAGTGAAACAGTATGTGGGATATGTGGGAGCTTGTCCCACAGCAAGCGGTCATGGCTGTGACAGAAATGCAGCCAGCGCGAGTATCTCTTCCAGGCCAGACTCACGCCCGCTCGCCGCTTCTCAGCACCCCTTCCCAAGCGCAGAAAGCCAATGCCAAGTCCCGCAGCACCCCAGCAGCCTGTGTCTATCCTTCCTGCAGGACAGCCTCTCCCAGTACAGTCTGATGGGAAACACGCCTTGGTGGCAAGGCCCTCACATGTCCGGGTATTTCTTCGCTCACTCCCCTCTGATGTAAGACCCGCCAGTGCAGACAAGGAGTGGCCTGAGGTCATAACATCAGGTGGGTGATGAGCCTGAGCTGCCAACTTCCTGGGATCAGGGCTCTGCTATGGCAATCCCTAGCCTGCTTCTCCTGGCATAACCCAAGCCCAAAGAACTTGCAACTATAAGAAACTCTAACTGCAAGGGAATGACTGGCGCGCCGACTCTAAAAGGAGTAACTGCGACAAGACACGTTCTCCACGGAGCCGGGAGAAGCCAGCATGGATGCGCTCCCTCCCGCGGCTTGTCCCTGTAGTCCAGGCCACAGGGGTCTCCGAGTCCCACACTACTGTCCTCCCTCCTCTCCCAGACAGCAGGGGTAGGTTTTCCAGACAAGTTTGGACATGGCACAGACGTTCCTCACGCAGAGCCAAGGAAAGAAAGGAAACCACTGGTTACTTAGTCCCTAAAGCCTCTTCTTTCTACCAAGGCTCCCTCATTGTCAGTGCATCCAACACCCACGAGTAAGTGTCCACTTCACCCTCTCTTGGTACCTGGGGTGTCACATGCTATGGGAGGCACAGTTCAGACCTCGCTAGCCCACAGACACACTTCCCCATCTGCAAGGAGGCGACCAGGGCCCGTAAGCACGCTGCGCCAAGGGTGCTGGTGAGCAAGGGCGGGCAGCAGGTGGCCAGGTGAAGATGGCCACAGGAGCACTCAGACTCCGCAGTGATGCGAACGGCATGAAATGTGCCAGGCAGGAAAGTGGCACCCCAGGGTGACGTGACGGTGTAAGGGGGGATACCCAGGAATTGGGAGAGGAAGTTGGAGGTATGCTGGGGTAAGGAAACCCGAGTAAAGTCAGGCAACATGGGGAACCCTTGGATTCAGAGGCTTGAGGATCAGCCGTGGTCACAAGTAAGGGTGCAGACGCCAAGCGGGCAGAAGCCACAGAAAATCGCTATTCACCCCAGCCAGGGCTGGTGAGGGGAAGGTTGCAGTGGAGAGGCAATAAGGCCTTGCCGGCCAGGCGTGCGGCTCAACAGCAGAGCGCCTGTTTTGCACGTGTGAGGCCCTGACTTCCGTCCCGCACCACAAAAACAAGACCAAGATATTTTGGGTCAAGATGGGAAGAGAAATGCGAAACAAAGAAAGGATAATAGGTATTCCCAACTAGAACTCGTACAACAGCATCAGCACAAGGCCACGGAGAGAGAAGATTGTGGCCATGTTCTCATCGCCTCTTCCACAAAGACAGGTCGGTGAGAGGCTCTGAAGAAGGTGCTGCTGTTTTGTTTTACTCTCTTCTTCGGAATCCCAGGGTGGGCTCCCCGAAGCTGTCTGATCCCAGGTCCTCAAAAGGCGCAAGTCTGGGCGGGTGATAGAAGGGTTCGGATACCCTGGCAGGGGTTAGACTCCGGGGAGCAGGTGCTCTCACAGAATCGACTGAAAGCCAGTTTTGAAAGTCCAGAAAAGGCAGCTGGACATGAAGAGAAATGCGTAAGAGCCAACGAGGTCTTCCAAGTTCTTCCAGGCCCTCTGCAGCGCTCCCACGCTCACAGGTGACAAAACACAGCAGGTGACGTTGACCTCAATGTCCACAACCACAGACAGGAGACAGAGAGCCAGGTAGCAACTCTAAGGGTTGACATTTGTAGGCTACTTGTAAAATGTCAATTCAGTCAGGCTACAAGTGCTGGCCAGGAAATCAGCCTGGAGAAACCCAGGAAATAACTGCCCTTCATTGTGACCCCACCTGAACTATCCATATGGCTGCTCACTGAGACGCAAGTGGGCCCTCAACCAACATAGGAGCTGTGGCCAAATCCACAAACACCCAGCTGTCCAAAGAGGGGATCACGGAACAAAGTTCCCAAGGCAGGCAGGTCACCAAGAGCTCCCTGGGTCTGCCAGGCTGGCAACCAATCACCAAACACTCGATCCTTTGCAGCATCCACGGGTGCCAATTTTGTTTTGTTTTTCTGGGGGGGGGGGGGTGTTGGGCGACACCCATTGTTGCTCAGGAGCTGCATTCAGGAATAACTCCTGGCAGATCTCGGAGGGCCATAGAAGATGCCCAGGATAGTACCAGGTTGGCCGCATGCAAAGCAAACGACCTCCCGTTGTACTATCACTCTGACCCCCAAGTCTTCGGTTTTTGTGCTTTTTTTTTTTTTAAAGCGCGGGAACTGAGGGCCAGAGAGATAGCACAAGGCATAAGGCACTTGCCCCGTGACTGGAGATAGGGACCCGAGTTGCCTTGCATGACCAAGCCCCGTTTGGATCTCCAGCACCACACCCCGGGCACCCCCAGGAGCGAGCCCTGAGCCCACAGAGAAGCAGGAGGGGGGAGGCTAGGCGAGGCCTGGGCTTCTCGCACGGCCCGACGGCACGGGAGAAGCAACCCTGGCGCGCGCTCAGGCCTCGGGCCGGTCGGAGCCCCAGGCACCCCTGCCTTCCGACGGCCCCGAGCCCGGCCCCGCGCCAGCCCAGCCCCGGTGCAGCGAGCGCGGGCTCCCCCGACGGCGCACCGCGGGCGGGCGCTCCGCACCCGGGGGCTGCGGGGCGGCGTCCAGGCCGGGCAGCGGGCACCTGCGGGCCCCCTGGGCGATGCTCGGCCGCGCGGCGGGGCCGCAGGACCCGAGGCCGGGATTCGCCAAGGTCAAAGCCCGGCCGCGGAGCACGACTCGGGGCCGCACCCGCCGCCCCCGCCGGCCCCCGCGCCTCGGCCGCCCGAGCCCCCCGCCCGCGCTCTGGCCGCCCAACCCCGCCCCGCCCGGCCCCGCCCGCTCGCCCGCCCGCGGCCTCACGCACTGCGGCGCCCCGGGCCCGGCTCCCGCCGCCGGCCCCGCCGCCCGGCCTCCCGGTCCCGGCGTCCCCAGGCCGGCGCGCCGCGCAGCCCGCCGACTTCCGCCGCCGGTGCCGCCGAGCCCCGCCCCCGCCTCCGAGCGACCGCGCGCGCGCCCAATCGGAGCGAGCGAGAGAGGGGGCGCGCTGACCGACGGCTCGAAGCGCCAATAGGCAAGCGCAGCGGGAGGGGGCGCGGTCGCCCGCCGCGAGCCCCGCCCCGCCGGAGCTTCCGCTCGGGCCGGGCCGGCGGGTGGAAACTTTCCCAGAGTGCCTCGGAGCGCCCCAATCCCGCCCCTTCTCAGCTCCCGCCCCTCCCGGGCGCCTCTCCCGACCCCGCCCACCCGGCCGGCCGCCGTGTCCGCCGTCCGGGACCATGGCAGCGCCCGCGGACGCGCGCCGCCTGTGCCGCCTGGTGCAGCAGGGCCGGCTGGACGCCCTGCGGGAGGCGCTGCGGGGCGTGGCCATGGCCCCGACGGCCCCGCTCCTGCTGCACTGCGCCGCCCGCCACGGCCGCCTGCACGTGCTGGCCTTCCTGGCCGAGGACGCCGGGCTGGACATCGAGGCCGCCGACCGCGATTCCAAGCGGCCCCTGCACGAGGCTGCCGCCGCGGGCCACCGGGACTGCGTGCGCTACCTGCTGGCCCGGGGCGCCGCCGTGGACAGCCTGAAGAGGGCCGACTGGTAGGTGGGCGGCAGGGGCGGGGTGGGGGGGCCGGGCCGCGACCCAGCGACCGGGAGGTGCAGGGCTTGGGCATGAGAACTCTCCTCCCCACGGAGCTCGCTTCTCCTGCAAAGGCTGATCCACAGCGGAAGCAAAGCATTGGTTTCCAGAGGCAGCTCAGTGGTCCTGCACTGAGCCTGTAGCCCCAGAACTACTGGGTGTCGGCCCCCCAGGAAATAAAGATAGTTGCACTGAGGCCATCTCGGAGACCTGTGAAAAGCAACCTGTGAAAAGCAACTGCTGGATAGGAAGCAGCCACGCCATGATGTTTGAGGGCCGTGAGAAAGAGGATTTGGGAGCGAGTTTACACTGGGCGCTGGAGATGGTCCCCAGAGTTCAGAGCCTGTAGTAAGCCCCAGGTACAGCCAGGTGTGTCCCCCAAACAAGGCAATAACCGACCCATAGTTAGATTATGTTTCTGGGAGGTTGTGTCTCCAACATTGTTGCTCATTCACACTTTTGTGACTTCAAGAATGCCTTCTGTCTTCTTCCCTTCTTTTCCAATCAAAAGGCCTGGCTCAAGATTCATTTCCTTTTGAAGCCCTTCCGGAAGAGTCTAGACCTCATTCACCCAAGGTTTCTCCCCCAGTTTCTCTCCCACTGTCACTGCTGCATTACCAAAAATTCACACACACACACACACACACACACACACACACACACGTGCGCGTGCTATAATGTGAATGATGTTTCAAGACAAATCCTACGCAACATTTGCCTGGCAAGTGTCATGGGGCTCAGGCGCCAAGGCCATCCCCACAGCCCAGCCAGGAACCACACACAGCTCTTGTGCTTCAGGTCCTGTAAGCCCCTCGTTTCTTAGAAACCAGGAGCCAGTGGGGATGAAGTGGATCACCCAAGGATCACCTCCACGATGCTAGTGCTGCCCCCCTTGAGACAGATGAAACTTGTGCTCCTATAGGGTCTTACTGGTAGCACAGCCGGGAGGGCATTTCCTTGCATGCAGCTGAACTAGGTGTGACCCTGGCGCCCTATATGGTTCCTCGAGCTCCACCAGAGTGATCCCTGAGCAGCGCCAGGTGTGACTCCAAAACAGAAAGAATTTGTGCTCTTATAAATAATTGAGTACCCAGCAAGCCAAGAACCTGGCTGTAGCCTCGAGGCTTCATTGACTTCACCACTGAACTGATTGCAGGCCATGTCAGAAATCCTCTTATACTTTGTTTCAGTTCACAGAGGGTTACTGGTCAAAGCCAAGGGGACAAATCCAGCAGATTTTTTTTTTTGTGGGGGAGAAGGGTGTTTGGGCCACACCCAGTGATGCTCAGGGGTTACTCCTGGCTCTGCACTCAGGAATTAACTCCTGGCAGTGCTTGGGGGACCATATGGGATGCCGGGAATCGAACCTGAGTAGGCCGCTTATAAGGCAAGCGTCGTACCTGATGTACTATTGCTCGGGCTCCCAAATCCAGCAGATTTTATGCAAAATGTTACTCAGGACAAATCTGAGGCTTAGATGGCCTCTGTCCCAGTTCACCGCCATGCTAGACATGAGTTCAGAGGCTGCTTTGCCTCCAAGTGGCAAGCACCTTCCTCACCCTGCTTCTGCTTGTTTCTCTTGAGGGGCGCCGGGCAGGTGGACAGCTGACCAGTCAGATCGTCCCGCTCCCCAGATTCCAGAGACCCTGAGGCCTTTCCTCTACAGAAGTTGCGCGTTTGCCCAGAGGCCGAGCCCTTCCCTCTGCAGCTTGTCCTACTCGCACTTAGGACCCCTCTGATGCTGGCGTGCGCCAAGAGGAACCTCGAGGTGATCCAGGAGCTTGTGGAGAATGGCGCGGACCCTCTGCTAAAGAACAAGGACGGCTGGAACAGTTTCCACATCGCCAGCCGGGAGGGAGACCCACGGATCCTCCAGTACTTGCTCAACGTTTGCCCCAGCGCCTGGAAGACGGAGAGTAAGATTCAAAGGACACCGCTGCACACTGCGGGTATGGCTAGTGGCGATCCCATGGGGAGGGGGTCTGGGAGACAGCTGGCCTTCGCTGGTTTGCCCGACAGTTTCCAGAGGTGGTGGCCCCGGCACTCAGGTGCTCATCTCTGCTGGCCTTTCCCTCCCCTGGCCAGTTCCACGCCAAGCTGCTGCCAGGAGTTAATTCTCTGCAAGCCTGGAGGATGGGCTCAGTCCCTGGCAAGCTAGAATAACCATGGGAAAGGTGCCTGTGACCCAGGGGTTTCTGAGGGGTGTGGGCACAGGACTCTGAGCCCCCAAGCACTTGACGTGGAGCAGCACCGAGTCCCTGACTGCTGCCATTGTGTTGATCCCTCTCTTCTCTTCTTTTTATGGGGATCATTAGCAGCAGAAGGAAAACGATGATATTCCCAGATGCCCTCAGCACTCCCAGCGTCTAAGACAGCATGTCTTAAGTAGAGAGAGGGCTGAAGTGCGCTTCACTTGTCTTTGGGATCGGCTCAGGTGTAAATGTCAAGGACAGCTTCAGTTTGTGTGGAGTAGTTTTCATCAATTGCAAATTATCTTTTTTGTAGATTATTTAAAGCTAGGAAAAAGTAAAGGTCCCATGACCTAAGATAAAATGAAAATGAAGGAGATTGGTCTAGGTGAAGAAAGATGGAAAATCCTCTGTAATCATTTTGAGAGTAAGTTGAATTGAGTACCGGACTTTTTTGTTGTTGTTATTGTTGCTTTGGGGCCTCGTCCAGCGCTGCTCAGGGCTTACTCCTGGCTCTGCACTCAGAGTCACTCCTGGCCGGGCACCATGGACCACACGGGATGCCAGAACTTGAACCCTGCTCCAGCCCGACAGTGCCACGCTTTCATTGGCTCTCTAGAAAACACCTGTAACCAGGTATGGCCCAGGTAATACGTGCACAGTGCTCTGGCTTCAGTGCAGTTGGGGACCATAGAGTCCTGTGGAATACAACGGGTGAGCAGGGGGCGGCTCTGGCACTGTCCGAGCAGCTCCTCACACACCAACAGCCAGGAGCAAGCTTTTACTGGAACAGCAAGATCACAATCGAGTCTTTCCTTGGAGCAGGGGCTGTTTTCGAGGGAGAATGGAATCCATGGCTGTTTGTTTTGGGTTGCTGCTCAAATGTTTTGCGTTTCCTGAGCAAAAACCAACTGGAGCGATAGTTTAGCAGGGTAAGACGCTTGCCTTGCACATGTCTAACCTGGGTTCAATCCCTGGCACCACATACAGTTCCCAAGCCCTTGAGTGCAGAGCCAGGAGTTAAGCCCTGGGCACTGTTAGGTGTGGCACAAAAGCAAAACAGAACAACAACAACAGAAATGACTGGCCCTACTGATTTGCAACAGGAGAGTGAGGAGATGAAAACTGAGTTTTCTGTGAAATTGCACATAAAGACAATCAAGGGCTGGCTGTGACCTGTGAGTTGTAAGTGTGGGTATGCAACCACCTCCCCAGGCTTCTCCAGCAGAGGAACAAAGAGATGGGGGACTCACAGCTAGATGGTCAGAATGGCCCATTTATGCAGCATACTTATAGAACATCTGAGGGGGTTCGAGGTACAGGACTGCACGTAGGTGTGATTGATCATTTACAGAGTGTGTTTTGTTGGAGGCAATTCCCTTGGGGGGAGGGGGTTTAACTCAAGGAGACACCCTGCCTCCCAGGGACATCTTGCTTTTCTCTTTCCCTTTAGTTGTACGTATTAAACAATTAAGTTCACTTCTTAGTCATACTTGCAGTTTTTTGGGTAAACACCATAAGACATGTAGGTTCCAAAACTTAGTTCTCTGGGCTCTGAGGGTAAGCAAGGATTTTACCTTAAATCCCAGAATAAGTCCTCAGGCTGGTCCACCTTGCCCTTCCCCATGCGGTCCTGTCTGTTAAGTCATAATGACTTGTATCAAGACCATGCTTTTATGCTTTCTAGACTGTCCCATTTCAATGCCAGAATAGCTTTGCTGCTCACCCCCAGTCTATCCCAGTTCCACAGCGGGACCTCCCTTTGCAGGGTATTAGAACTACGGCAATCAGAGCCTGAGTATTAAGTAATTGTGACAGATGCTCAAGAGTATATACATTTCAGAGTCAACCAACTCCCAAATATTAGGAGCACAGCGTTAATGGTCTTTCTGTGGTTAAGCAAAGAATATTGCTCTATAGTAAAATATGAAAAAGCTATAGGGGAAATAAAAAAGCAAGTATTTTACTCTAGATACAAAGTCTAGAATTGCCAGAAGTTCTGGCTTATAAGTAACCAAGACCGACTTGGGGGATATAACAATGAGAGGTAAAGCACAAAGATAAAGTTAAAGATAAACTCAAGGGATTAGGGATACTCGAAAGAGCACTGTAAGCTTGGGGGAGGGGCAATTTACTGATAATGCCTAAAACGCTGAGAATCAATATCCAACAGTGACCCACTCCTTACCAGTTGTCCAGCTAAATATCTCTTCCCTAGGGCTGCATCTGTAGACCTAAATTAATTCTTCCTGTACTCTGTGGTTGAGAGGATAGGGTTGAGACCAAAGAAGCCCTTTAAACATGCACTGAAAAGGGGCCAAAGGGACAGTACAATGGGTAGTGCACTTGCCTTGTTGCAGCTCACCTGTTTTGATCTCATGTGGTCCCTGGCCCCAACCAGGAGTAAGTCCTGGTCACCGGCGAGTACATCCTAAAATCCAAAACAAAGCAAGCACAGGCCAGAGCAGTAGTACAGCGGGGAGGCCGTTGCCTTGCACATAACCGACCTGGGTTTTATCCCCGGCATCTCATATGGTCATCCGAGCACAGCCAGGAGTAAGCCCTGAGCATTGCCGGGCGTGACCCAAAAAGCCAACTAAAATTAACACTTAAAAAAAGGGGGGGGGGGGGCGCTGGAGAGATAGCACAGCGGGTAGGGCGTTTGCCTTGCACGCATCCGGCCCCGGTTCGATTCCCAGCATCCCATATGGTCCCCTGAGCACCGCCAGGATTAACTCCTGAGTGCAGAGCCAGGAGTAACCCCTGTGCATCACCAGGTGTGACCCAAAGAGCAAAAAAAGGGGGGGGGGGGCTGAAGCAATAGCACAATGGGTAGGGTGTTTGCCTTGCACACAGCCAACCTGGGTTCGATTCCCAGCATCCAATAGGGTCCCCTGAGGAACTGCCAGGAGTAATTTCTGAGTGCATGAGCCAGGAGTAACCCCTGTGGTTTGCCAGGTGTGACTCAAAAAGAAAAAAAAGGAAAAAGCAAACGCATGCAGTCCAAAGCTCTAATTCTAGCTCTAATTCTCACTTCTCTTCTCGCAGCAATGCATGGCCGTTTAGAGGCGGTAAAGCTGCTTCTTCAGAGGTAAGAACAAAATAGCAAAGTGAATAAAATTCTTGCCAGTTATGATGGTTAATGTGGGTCTCCCATTAAGAGATGTCCAGCTACTGAAAGAAATGAGGAAAATGGGGGGCTGGAGCAATAGCACAGCGGGTAGGGCATTTGCCTTGCACGCGGCCGACCCAATTTCGATTCCCAGCATCCCATATGGTCCCCCGAGCACCGCCAGGAATAATTCCTGAGTGCAGAGCCAGGAGTAACCCCTATGCATTTCCAGGTGTCACCCAAAAAGCAAAAATTTTTAAAAAATGAGGGAAATGGGGGCTGGAGCGATGGCTCAGCAGGTAGGGCGTTTGCCTTGCACGCGGCCAACCTGGGTTTGATTCCCAGCATCCCATATGGTCCCCTGAGCACTGCCAGGAGTATTTCCTGAGTGCAGAGCCAGGAGGAACCGCTGAGCATTGCCGGGTGTGACCCAAAAAGCAAAAAAAAAAAAAAAAAAAAAAAAGAAGGGAATGAGCAGATAACTCAAAGACTACAAAACAATGCTAGTTAACAAACGTGCAAGAATGTCACTGATTTGCTCATTCGATAAATCTTTAGTTGGTGCCTAATATAAATTCAGTGCCAGAATGCACACTAGCTGCAAGCAGGAGATCTTCAGCCTGATTCCCCCTGTGGTGTCATGGACAAGCAGGGGAGACAGGCTGATGGGGCCTGCAGAGTCATGACAGGACGACCAGGTGGCCGAGAGTGAGGCATCACGGCCCAGTGACAGCTGTCCTTGGATGTGCAGAGGCTGAAAGTGGGCCTGTAGGGGGTTCAAGACGTTAGAAAACAGTAGCATTCAGATGGGGGGGAGGCACAGTGCCAAGCGACGGTGAGTTCCATCTCTGCTTAGCTGCCTGGGCGGAGGGAGCCTGTCAGCTGAGGCTGAGAGGACGCGGGGGCTCTGGGAGTAAGGACCCTCCATTCTGTGCTTTACCTGTCAGCTGCCCCTGGAGGCTTTTAAGCAGCAGGCAGGGCTTAAGAAATGGGCCTTTCCGGAGCTCCTGGTGGCAGTGTTGGGATGTATTGTCAGAGGTGGTGACTGGAAACATCTGGAAGCTTCTGCAGTGGAGAGGTGACAGGGCGGAGAAGCTGGGTCCAAGGATTTGCAGAGACTGACTTGGGACAGAGACACTGGGAGGGGGCTGCAGCTCCTGGATCCTGGTGGTGCAGCAGAGAAGTCAGAAGGGAGAGGCAGGCAGGAAGCAGAAGCAGGTGGTGTTGGTGCTGTCGTGGTGAACGTAGCTGCCTTCCAGGTGGGAGCCATGTAGCCTGGGGTGCAGGGCCATGCTTTCTGGGCCTCTGGTGGGCCCCGAGGCTTTTGGATCTGGTTTTGAACAGGAGCCACCATAGCCAGGCCTACTAGGGAAAGATCTCCGCAGGGTGTGAAGAATGCCCCAGTTTAGTAGGTGCCAGAAGGACAGAAGTCGGGGTTGGAGAGATAGTTCAGCCGGTAAGGCACTTGCCTTGCATGCCACCAGCCCCATAGGGTTCCCAAACCTGAGCTCAGAGCAGGAGCACAGCTGGGTATGACCCCCAAACTGAAACATAAAACAACAAAAGGACAGAAACCAAGCTAATGAGTTTGTCCTGAGTGGGAAAGGGGAGGCGGAGAGAGCCGGCAGCAGCTGCGTGTGTGCGTCTGGGATAGGCAGGGTGCCAGCGTGGGGTTGCCTCAACTGCCGAGTCCAGGGTTGTGCCACAGAACCACCCAGAACACCCAAACCAACACTGCAGCTGTCACACTGAGGTGGTGGGCCCCGGATGGGAAGCAGCAAGTTGGAAGCCAAGCAGATGAGTTCTGGTGAGGCTGGGGTGGGCTCTCCACACTCACATGACCTCGTAGGCATGTCACCCCTGCAGTGCCCAGGACGCCGTGTTCCTGGCTCATTCTGTGTCTCGGGGGCTGGGTTCCAGGTGCCAGTACGAGCCCGACTGCAGAGACTGCTGTGGCCTCACCCCGTTCATGGACGCTGTCCAGTGTGGACATATTGGCGTGGCCAGGCTGCTGCTTGAGGAGCACAAGGTAGAGAACGGGTCTGGCCACGGGTTGGCAGGAAGCAGGAAGCAGAGAGATTGGCTCTGCCCTGTTCCTCCACAGGGCCCAGGGCCTTTCTGTCGGCTTCCATGTTCCCATCCAAAAGAAGGAGGCAAACTCAACTCCATTGGGATTTCCGTCAGGGTGAAACGGCAGTTTAGACGAAGCCATCGGCCAAGTAATATTCAGTGACTAGTAGTTGTCCTGTCGCCCAAAGGACAGCAGATGCCTCCGGAAGTGGCTTTTGCAACATTGGCCAACCACTGATCCTTTTTTTTTTAATATATATTTTCCTCTTACACTCTGTATAAACACTGTGGTTTACAAAGTTGTTCAGGATGATTTGTTACCAACATTCAATATTCTAACGCCTATGCCATCACCATAAAACTTACCTCCACCATTGTCTCCAATTTTTCCAACTACCCCTTAAGCCTGCCCTCATAGCTGGCCCTCAATTTTTTTTATTTTGCTTGTTATAAATAATTTGCCAACAGAATGATCAAAAAGATTTTTCTGTAGAAGAAAGTTAGTGAAGATTGTTGTATCTCACCTTGGAGCCATTAAGAGATACTTGTGGGGCTGGAGCGATAGCACAGCGGGTAGGGCGTTTGCCTTGCACACGGCCGACCCGGGGTCGATTCCCAGCATCCCATATGGTCCCTTGAGCACTGCCAGGGGTAATTCCTGAGTGCAGAGCCAGGAGTAACCCCTGTGCATCTCTGGGTGTGACTCAAAAAGCAAAAAAAAGATATGTTACTGGTTAAGCCTTCTGTGTCGATAGTTTGTTAATCAAGGTTGGTGGTTGCCTTCTGCATTTACATCCCAAACAATCTGATGTGCTCCTCCTAGCATATCAGTGTTGTAGAGTTTGAGATGTCACAGAAGGTCCAAAATTTTTAATGGGGTGATAGGCTGGGATTAAACTTTTTCCTGGGTGGTGGTTTTGGGGAGTGCGAGCATTTATCCTTGCTTTGACTAGAGAGGCCCTTAAAAATCAAAAGGCCTGAGCAGTAGGACAGCGGGGGGGGGGGGGGGGGGGGCGTTTGTCTTGCACATAGCTGACCTGGATTTGATCTAGGCATCCCATATTGCCCTCCAAGCCCACCAGGAGTAAACTGAGCACTTTAGGCCGTGACCCCCCCAAAAAAAGGTCTGACAAAAGCTTTGTATCACCTCTGAAAAACACATGTGAAGGCAGGAGCAATAGGATAGTGGGTAGGCACTTGCCAGCCCTGCAGCCGACCCGGGTTCAATCCTCAGCATCCCGTATGGTTCCTGAAGCACTGCCAGGAGTAACCCCTGAGCACCGTTGGGTGTGCACACACACCCCCACCACCCCCCGCGAATGAAAAAGAGAAAAGGAAAATGCATGTGAGCACCAAGCAGCGCTGCCGTGGCAGGCCCGGGCCTCTGCTCCCGTTCTCTTCCCATCTCTCCCCTGTGCCTCAGGCTTGTGCTTCTGCTGAAGACTGCCAGGGGGCCCAGGCCCTCCACAGGGCAGCTGTCACGGGCCAGAGCGAAGCCATCAGATTCGTGGTCTCTGAGCTGGGCATCGGCGTGGACGTGCGAGCCGTGTCCACACACCTCACGGCACTTCACTGTGCTGCCCAGGTTTGTCCCCTGCCCTGAGCCAGGCCTCAGACAGGTCTTCCCGTGATGTCAGCCAGGTCCTGCGGGCTCCGTGCTATGGAAGAGAGTGCCCATGACCTGCTGTGGAATCTCTTGTGAGTCTGAGGCCTTGTGCCCACTGGACTGGAAGCCCGACTGTATTTGTGGGTAAAAAATGGAGGGGGGTGGGGAAAGTTTTAGGGGCTGGAAAAATTGTACACCGGGTAGGGCGCTTGCCTTGCCCGTGGCCAACCTAGACTCAATCCCCAGCACCCCATGCGGTCCCCCAGGTACCACCAGGCTCGATCCCTGGGTGCAATCACAAGTACCAGTGGGTGTGGCCACAAAAGAAAGCTGTGTTCTGTGTAACTCCTGGATGCTGTGCCCCTCCCGCCTCTAGAATATCAGCTGAGGCTGGAGAGAGCCACAGCATGGCTTCCGGCTCTCTCTCCTCCTGGTAGGTTTCAGGATTCTCTCTCTGTGCGAGGGAAAGGCAACCCCAGGCTCTCCCACGTTCAACTCAGGCAAGTGTTTTCTCAGCTGCGCACAGCCCTGATTGTGTGCTTTCCTCACAGCAGGAAGGAGGTTCTCTGGTGAGAGCAGAGCATGATCTGTGAGGCAGGCCTGGGGGCTGCTGCTGGA
Source organism: Sorex fumeus (assembly GCF_029834395.1). Classification (NCBI taxonomy): domain Eukaryota; kingdom Metazoa; phylum Chordata; class Mammalia; order Eulipotyphla; family Soricidae; genus Sorex; species Sorex fumeus. Next base: position 7,612,897 of record NW_026606083.1, on the reverse strand, counting down.
CTTGCTCTCACCTCGTGGGTCTCTCTGAGTCCTGCCTCCTTGTCTTCCCTAGTCGAGCCTACAGTCTGCTTGGGAGATTCTGGGATTGTGTTTCTTGACGAGTGCAGTTATACCCTGACCCCGAGGGAGATCTGCTTCTTAGGGTAGACGATTTGGACTACAAAATCAACCTGTTCCATTGTCCTTACATCGCCAGCATCTTAATTTGCTCTGGAATCTTGAGAGTGATGTCAAGAGTCCTTCCACTGTGAAGCGTGGTAGTGGGGTATGTCAGGAGGGAGACGACATCACGAGCTCACCCTTGTTGTCACAGTGATAACATTTATTTCAACACACAGGAAGGCCACGTGAGCACGGTTCAGACGCTCTTATCCCTGGGAGCCGACCTCAACTCCAAGGATGGAAGAAGTAGATCAGGTACATTTCATTTTGGATCCACCTGAAAAATTATTAGTAAACGGAAAATGAGTAACACTCGTACCTACATATCCAAGACATCAATTTTAATACATTCCTCTAGTAGCTCAGCACCATTTCCTTAAAATATTATCTCCTGTTTGCAGAGCTGGGGAATTGTTACCAGGCAACAGTGATGCCCATAGTTGGGTGCGGCTTCTGTTGTTTTGTACACAACAACACCCACCAGGCATTACACAGATGCCATGCAGATTGTCTCTGTGGAGTGTATTTAAAACGTGTAATTATGGGGACTGGAGAGTTGGCGCAGGAGGTGAGGCACTTGCCTTGCTTGTGGCTGATTCCTGTTCTGGTTCGATTCCCAGGACCACATATGGTGCCTCTGGTACTGCCAGGGATGTCCCCCAGGCTCCTTGGAAAGACCCAAAACATATAAAAGTGTCACACAGCCCAATAGAGAGTTCGAAGGGCAGGGCCCGGGCTGCTCGCCAGATGCCTGAGTTCTACACTGGCACCAAGTGGTCCCCTGAGCGCTGCAATGCATCCCAACCCCAAAAAAGGTCAACATCGCCCCAAGATGTGTATTTTTCTATCCGTGGCACTGTCCTTGATTTGGGATCCTGAAAGGTCTTTCCGGAGGTGATTCTTCAGACTCGGACTTTATGTCTCTCTGAGGCTCTCCAGACCTGGATGGACCGTTCAGAGGCCTGGAGCCCGCCTCTTGTCTGCTTGCTGCCCCTCCCACCCCGTGTGCTCCCTACCCATCCCCAGTGCCACTAACAGAGCCCTGTGGTCCCTGCGTACCTCCAGGGTGGCCCAACTGGCCCCCACTGTCTGATTCCCAACTAGCCTCCAAGAACAAGGAGTCCCGGGGCCAGAGCAATAGTATAGCAGGTAGAGCATTTGCCCTGCATGAGGCCGACCCAGGTTCGATCTCCGGCATCCCATATGGTCCCCCAAGCACCGCCAGGAGTGATTCCCGAGTACAGAACCAGGAGTAACCCTGAGCATTGCTGGGTGTAGTCCAAAAAGAAAAAAAAAAAAAAAACGGGGCATCCCGCCCAGCACGAAGGAAGCGTTTGGGCCCATCCTTGCCAAGTCCTGGGGCTCACTACTGAGTGGAAGGCAGGCAGGCATTGAATGGTCCCCGGGAGCACTGGAGAGCTGAGTCCCTGTTCTTTTCCCCCAGCCCTGCACCTGGCCTGTGCGGGGCAGCACAGGGCCTGTGTGGACTTCCTCCTGCGGGCCGGCCTGCGGGACAGTCGAGATGGAGAGGGCGCCCTGGCTCAGCAGCTCACACACAGAGCAGACATCCTGCGCTGCTTCGACCAGGAGGAAGTGGCTGAGTCCAGCCTGCCTGCGGACGCTCCCGGAGAAGCTGCCCAGTGGGCACAGGAGGCGTGGGGCCCAGTCGTGCTCCCGTGACCTGCATTTTGTTTCTTCCCCTAGCGTGGAATTAGGGGATATGGACGGGTCCAGCGTGAGGGAGCTCTCGGGAACATGGCTCCTGTATGTCCATGATGGAGGATTCATATTTATGTGAGATGTTATATAATAAATACATAGTATGACCATGGTAGTCAAAATGCAACAAGTTACAATTAGCTTGAACTCTAAGACATATATTTTATTTTTTCTTGGCCCTACAGTGGAATAACTGAGCTCTGTAGAAAGGAAGGAAATACTTCTACTCATTACAGGCTTTTTACTTTCTACTTTTTGTTACTGAATTACAGTGAGATACAGTTACAAAGTTGTTGATGATTTGGTTTTACAATGAGATACACAGTTACAAAGTTGTTGATAATTGTGTTTCACAGTCATACAATGTTTCAACACCCAACCCTTCACCTGTGCACCTTTCCTTTTTTTTCTCTTTTGGGCGGCACCTGGCAATGTTTAGGGGTTACTCCTAGCTTTGGCTCTGCACTCAGAAATTAAGTCCTGGCAGTAATCTGGGGAGGGGGGGGGGACACACCATATGGGATGTTGGGGATTGAATCTAGGTCGGCCACATGTAAGGCAAATGCTCTACCCACTGTACTATCTCGCTGGCTCCTCACCTGTGTATATTTCCCACCACCAATATCCCCAGTTTCCCTGCTACCCCCCCCCCAGCCTTTCTCTAAGGTACTTTTCCTCTCTCCCTCCCTTCCACCCGCCCTTCGTCCCTTCTTCTCTCCCCCCCCCCTTATTCTCTCTCTCCCTCCTTCTCCCCTGCCCCCTTTTTTGGGCCTTATGGTTTGCAGTACAGGTACTGAAAGGTTATCCTTTATCTCCCTTTATTTCCTTTCAGCTCTCAGTTGTTCAGAGTGATCGTTTCCAATTATCATTACCTTAGTGGCCCCTTCTCTGAGTTCAGACTTTTGTAAGGAATCACTGAAAAGTCATTGAATATCAAAGTCATGTGTTTGGGGCCTGGACAGAGGACAGTGGGGAAGGCACTTGACTGACAGAGGGTGATCGACCTGGGTTCAGTCCCTGGCACCACACAGGATTCCCCCAAGCGTCACCAGGAGTAAAGCCCTGAGCACCTCCAAGTGTCGCCCAAACACCCCCGCAGGTCACGCTTGAGGACCTGCAGGAGTTCATTACACACCCACCTGCGCAGGCGTTATGCTATGCCAGGGAACCCGCCAGAATTTCTGGTTCTTGATTATCTCCAGATGGTGTTAGCTCCTTCCCACCCCCAACAACCAAATAAATGTCTTGGAAGAAACTCAGCTTGATGGGCGAATCCTCCCGAGACTAAGTCACACAAGGCCCTGTTTGAGTGGTGGCTGCCCTTTTCTCGCTGTTGCAGAGAACTGTCACTGTGCCCTTCATAGTGAGGGTTGTCAGGAGCCCGAAGCTGTGCTAGACCTGACCGGCCTCCTTGGTGCTTGGGAAGCCGTTGTGTTTGCACTGACACCATGTGAGACCCCCAAACATCTGCAGCCTGGCTTTTGGCCTTCCAGACTGGCTGTGATCATGGTCTTCCAGAGAGTTCTCCATCCAGTAGCCCCGAAGCCGTAATTCAGCAACCTCGGAAGCCACAGATACTGTGATGCCAGTGAGTGGCAGGGCTGGAGACAGTGCCAAGGGCTGGAGCGTATGATCTGGGTGCTGGCGGTCTGGGTTCTGTCCCAGCACCCCTGGGAGTAACCCCTGAGCACTGCAGGATGTGGGTCAAAAAACCAAAATTAACAGCAACTGGCAAAGGAAGTATTAACGTTTCTCTGTGACTGCAGAAATGGTGTTGACAGTTGTGACAGCATTAGTTCCCTCGCTTCCTCGCCAGAGTCCCTTTTCTTCCATGGGGACTTGAGAGTCGCCTCAATGCGGCTTCTCTGAAACTGCAGAATGTTTCCTGGCTGCTCTGTCAAGTTTCACTCCCTTGAGACAGGTAGTAGAGCAGGCAGAGCACTTGCCTTGCATGGGGCCAGCTTGGGTTCATCCTCAGCATCCTAAGCTTATAATCCCCCAACCACAGCCAGGAGTGATCTCTGAGCACAGAACCAGGAGTAAACCCTGAGCACAGCCAGGTGTGGCAAAAAAAAAAAGGAAAGCGACAAAATGTTTCATTCCCTAAATCTTGTCCTTCTTGCACTGCCAGGGATTAAACTCAGGGCATCACACATGTGAGTGAGTGCCCTGCCGCTGAGCTACGCCCCCCATCTCCACCCCCCCAGTCCCTCTTCAACGTTTTCTCTCCCCTTGACCCATTACTCAGCACTTCCTGCTACCAGGAATGTCGCACATCTTGATCAGTTATCCATGTGTCCCACTAAAACTGGAGCTTCGTGGGCATGGCAGCGCCAGGTCTCTCCCTGGCAGTCACCCGCTCTGGCTCAGGAGAAGAGTGTGGGCATGGGGGCAGCCTCCTGCGGGGCTTCTGTGGCCCTGACCTCCATCTGGCCCACCTGGCCTTCTCGAGTTTGAGCAGGCGATGACTGCCCGGTTGTCCCTCCCCAGAAATCCCCCTGCGTGACCCTGGGATCCTGGCCGCTCCTGGAGCGTGCCCGGACTCAGGGGCTGTTCTGAATCGTGTGTGGGCTAGCCACAGGAAGGAGACGAAGAGGAGAGAACTGCTGACCACTGGGCCTAGATGGCAAAGCAATCCTTGCGCACAGCTTCCCAGAACTCCGGAAAGGAAGGGCAGGCCAGAACCTGAGTGATGCCAGGATGGCACCAGGAGCCACCAGTAGGTGGCAGGCCAGAGAACGTGCACCCCTTCCATAACCACTTGTTTTTCCCACTGAACTGAACCAAGGACTGCAGGCTTGTGCTATAAGGGCCAGCTCCAGAGCAGACCCAGGAACGGGCCTCTCCTCAAAGGGCTTTTGGTTCATAACAGAGTCAATAATGAACTGAAAACAGCCTGTCAGCCAACCATCAGAGATGCCCAGGGCTCAGGGCTCAGGACTCAGCAGGGTACATGCTTGTCAAAATGCAGCTTCCCTGACTCTGTTCCAGACAGATTCCATGCTCTGCAGAACTTTGTAAAAATATTTGGGGTTCTCAGTGACCATACAGGTGTGTCCTGCTTTGCCTGCAGCTGAGCAGGGCTCCACCTCCAGCACCAAGCCCTCCAGCAGTGATCCCTGGGCACAGAACCAGGAGGATCTCTAAGTGCTGTTGGGGATGGCCCAAAGCAACAAAAACAAAATTTATTAATTTACTTTATTTAAACACCACGATTTACAAAGTTGTTCATAATGCAGTTGTGACAGGCATTCAGTGTTCCAACACTAATCCCATCACCATTGTCACCTTCCCTCCACCACTGTCCCCATTTTTCCATTCACCCCCAAGCCTGCCCACTTAGCAGGCGGCACAGAATAATTTTATATTGCCTGTTACAACTAAATACCTAATGAAATTATCAAAGAATACTACAGACATACTACAGTGAAAGAAATGTTGTGAACTTTTTTATATTTCGCCATCTCAGTCCTTCTCTGAGGGTTTATCAGCTGTTTATTGGTGAGCCTTCTGTGGTATAGTTGTTATTTGCATGTGGCTGGTTTCAGTGTTGCTTTCCCATCTAATTTGGTGTGCTCGGGGCTGGAGTGATAGTACAGTGGGTAGGGCGTTTGCCTTGCATATGGCTGACCTGGGCTCGATTCCCAGCATCCCATATGGTCCCTTGAGCAACGCCAGGAGTAATTCCTGAGTGCAGAGCCAGGAGGAACCCCTGTGCATCGCTGGGTGTGACCCAAAAAGCAAAAAAAAAAAAAAAAAAAAAAAGGAGTGTGCTCCTCTGTGGATGACAGTAGTGTGGAATTTGGAGGTGTTACAGGGCCGAATGTGGCTGCATGCTCCAGAAAATGTAGGATCTGTAGAACTGAGCCCATGGTTGACAGGCCATGGTCATGGGATGTGAGTGTGGCTGACGAGGCTTCTGCAAGTATGGGGGAAGGTTGCCAAGCCCCGCTCCGAGAAGCCCCCAGAGGTCCCTGTCTGAAGACTGGTGCAGCTGGAATTTTCATCCATTTGGCATCTCTGCAGAGAGGAATGGAGAAGCAGTGGCGTTGGGCCGTTGGTGTGGCAGCAGCTGTGGGGTGTGGGTGCAGCTGCCGAGACTTCAGCAGGGCAGGGACTGGATCCTCCCTCCCAAGGGCATCCCAGAGCACAAAAACAAACTTTGTGAATATTTTTTATTTCTTTTATATTTTTGTGAAGCAAGAAAGATTTAATTGAAAGAAATTTAGAGAAAGAAATATGAGGGGAGAGAAAGAGAGGATGTGTGTTCAAGAGAGAACGTGGGCTTCTCCGGAGAGAATTCTGGAAATTTTTAACAACTAATGATCTGTAAGTATTTATTACTGGGGGTGGGTGGGTGGGAGTGAACCCTAAGTGGTGCCTGAATAAAACCCAGGTTGTGTGAAGGCAAATCCCTTTTCCACTGACCTATCTGGCTCTATGATCCCGTGACGTGACTATTGCCCAAGAAGGGGGACGTAGGGGCTTCTACCATGGCCCCGACAGGTAGCATTACTGCCTACTGGGCATGAGTGCCAGAAAAAACTTTCCAGACATTTGGCTGCTTGCAGCCCAGAGAGAGGCAGCAGACAGAGATCTGGGGAATAACACGGGGTACCAGCCTCGCCTGCTGCCACTCAGTTTCCCCAGAAGATGCTGCACTGCAGAGGGACACTGGGACGAAGTCGGAAGGAGCAGGCGCCATGGAGCACCGTCATCCTGTCCCTTTGGGTCATTTTCCTCCAGGTGGGAAGGAGGAAACCAGCAGAGTTCTGAGCAAAGGAGAAATGAAGACTAACCTGTTGTTTCTGTTTGTCTTGTTTGGGGGCCACACCCAGCATTGCTTGGGGGTCTACCGCTGGGCTGGGGGGGTAGAAACCTTGTGGTCAGCATGCATACTCCAGCCCTCCCAGCCATCTCCTGACCCCATATTATCTCTGTATGCAGGTGTGTGTGTGTGTGTGTGTGTGTGTGTGTGTGTGTGGTGTGGTGCTGGGAATGGAACACATGAGTCATGAGCTCGACCCCTGAGCCACAGCCCCAACCACTACTGAGATCAAATGATCCTTCCTGTATGCCTCCTGAGCCGGGGGGAAAAGGCAGCTGGGATAGAGAAGGGATCACTAAGTCAGTGATGGTTGGAGGGATCACTCGGAGGGAGACGTGTACAGAATAAGCAAAGGACCAGATATAATGACCTCTCAGTACCTGTACTGCAAACCAGAATGCCCCAACGGAGAGAGTAAGAAGGAAATTGCCATAGAGGCTTGGGGTGGGGTGGGGTGGGCGTGGTGGGAGGGAAACTGGGGACATTGGTGGTGGGAAATGTGCACTGGTGGAGAAATGGGTGTTCAATCATTGTATGGCTGAAACTCAATTATGAAAGCTCTAGCTATTTCACACGGTGATTCAATAAAAACAACAAACAAAAGATACAAATTCCTTCCCTCCCTCCCTTTTTTTCCCTCCCCTCCTCCCCTCCCTCTCTCCCTTTCCCTTTCTTTCCTTCTTTCATCTCTCCTCTCTTCATACCTGGAGATGCTGGAATCCATGTGAAGGGCAAGAGACTGGCCTTGACATATCTCTCCCACGATCTCTCTGACCTCTGTCTTACATTTTTACACTGGAAAATAGGTCACTGCCGGAGCTCATCAAGAATCACCTCCCTGTGGGTCTCAATGGGTCTCCAGTCAGAACAGACACTCCAGTACCCAGTGAAAGGGCTCAGGCTGCTCTTTGGAAATCCCCACTTTGTCTGTTAGAGACCTATGGAACCACGCCCATCCCCACAGGGCTGGCCTCCTCTGAGTTAGGGGGTGGGGACCCACCTTCCCTTGGGGCCTTACTCAGGATTTCCAGCACCTGCAAAGCCCCAAGGGAGTAACTAAACACTCGTCCCAGGGTCCTCAGCCTTGCTCCTTGGTTTGGTTGGCAGTGGGAGGGAGCTGCCAGTCCGGGGGTTGGGGGGCAGGCTGTGGGGCCTAGCAGACACCACCCAGGGTGCCAGGGATCTGGTCCATGCCTGTCCCAGATGGTAGGTTGACCACAGTCACCCCTTGGCCCGAAGGGGAGGGGGTATTCCCTGTAGGCAAATGACGCCCTCCCTGGGGTTGACCTGGAAAACACCCTGGAGCAGTTCTTCCTCTTTCTAAGTCCCTGAGTGCTGAGATCACTCCAGCAGTCTGGGGTTGGGGTTCAACCCCCGGCCAACATGGTTCTGGCCGAGAGGTCAGTGGGGAGGGCGCTTCCTTGCATGTGGCTGGCCTGTGTTTGATCTGGCATCCCATATGGTCCCCTGAACACTGCCATGAATGATTCCTGAGTGCAGAGCCAAGAGCAACCCCTGAACATTGCCAGGCCAGGTGTGGCCCCAAAACAAAACAAAAGAAAAAAAAAGGAACTGTGGGTTAGCTTCTGCAGTGAATGGTTAGAGCAAATTCTGGGAAGGTGAGCCCTCAATGCGTGGCTGGCTTTGTCCCCTGAGGGGACGAGTCTTGACCCTCCAGCAGGGTGGGGAGGGCATCAAGAACGGCTGAAGCTGTGCCAGGGTTGGGGGTTTCTGAGACACCCTAAGACTCAGGGTTGGCTCTTTCAAGGTTTTGTTCAGGGTTGGAGTGATAGTACAGCAGGGAGGACACTGGCCTTGCACACAACCCCCCTGGATTCAATCCCTGGCATCCCAAGTGGTCCTCCAAGTGGGCCAGGAGTGATCACTGAGCAGGTGTGGCCCAAAAACAAAAAATAAAAAAGATTTTCTTCAGGGCCAGAGAGACAGACTAGGGTTTGGTCCCTGGCACCACATCTGGGGTCCCTTAAGTTCCACCAGAAGTGACCCTGAGCACAAAGGCAGGAGTAATTCCTGCGTCCAGCCAGGTGTGGCCCAGAAACCAAGTGTCTGTCTCTACAGATCCCTACATCAATCCCCAGCACCTCTGGGAGATGTCCCCAAGCACTGGCCCAGGAGGACCCTGAGCACTGTCAGGTATGGCCATATGAACAACAACAACAAAGGAAGGTTTGATCTCACGATGTCACAGTCAGAGCAGAGAGCACGTGCGGGTGCGACTGGAGGGTTCCTGAGTGTTCTTCCTGCTATTCCCCAGGCTTTCGCTCCCCCAGCCCCATGGGAGGAGACACGCATGGCTGGAGCTCAGGCCCCAGAGCCCGGTGGGGTGAGAGGAATGGAAGGGTCCAGTTTCCGTGTCTCCCCCAGTGAAAAGGCTCCTTCCTGTCAACCGTTTGCCCCTCTCACAGGTCTGCACTGTCCAGCCAGCAGCAGTTGGGGGCATAGCTGGGTGAGAGGGCCCGGGCAGATGCCAGGTTTGTGGTGGCATCCAGCTGAGGCTACAGCGGGGACCTCAGCTCCCCTGGGGCCAGGCAGGAAGTAACAGTTCCTTCCTGCAGATCGTCCTGGCTGCCCGACCCATTCTCCAGCTGCACTTCCCTCCTCAGCATCCAAATATGGACGCAGGCACTGGGTCAATGTGGAACATAGCTGAGGTGCTGAACAAGGCTGACATTTTCTAGGGCAGCAGGCTGTGCTCGGGTTCCTGGTGCCGGTGCCAGCATGTGCCCTTCCCGCTGCCCTATTTATCTAGTCTCACTTCATTCAGTTCTTACTGGTGTCTTCCACCTAGAACCAGGTGGTACAGAAATTCTGTGGAGCCTTCTCGCTTCCATAACAGCGAGACCATGTCGTGTCCCGACAGCCCATGCTCGGTTTCGCCACACCCTGGTTCGCTGGGAGTTGGTGGACCTGTTTCATCTTGCATGTGAAGCAGATAGCCATCGTGCTGGGGTGAAGCTCTGCCTCCGAGTTCTGGGCTGCGGTTCCCCAGTGGGGCACACAGCTTTTCTTGTGCTGCCTGCCCATCTGTGGGTTTTTTTTTCTTTTTGATTTTGGGCCACACCCGCTTATTCCTGGCTCTGCACTCAGGAATCACTCCTGGTGGTGCTGAGCGACTAATGGGATGCCAGGGATTGACCCAGGTCTGTCATGTGTGCCCTACCTGTTGTCCTGTCTCTCCATCCCCCATCTGTAGGTCTTTTTTTGGGGGGGGGGCAGGGGGAGGATCATTCCCAGTTCTTCTCAGGGCTTACTCCTGGTTCTGAACTCAAAGATCACTTGTGGAAGGGCTCCGGGGACCATGTGAGGTGCTGGGGATCAAACCCAGGTCAACTGCGTGTAAAGCAGCAAGCATCCTACCTGCTGTACGATCTCTTGGGCCTCTGTATCTTTTCTTTATTTTCATTGTGTGTTGTGTGTGTGTGTGTGTGTGTGTGTGTGTGTGTGTGTGTGAACATCTTCCTTAGGTCAGTGTTCATGTCCATGGCCCATCCCCAGCCAAGCACAGAGCTGGGAGTAGCCCGGGAGCACCACTGGGTATAGTCCTGCAAATCAACCAACTGAACAAATGGAAAACAAAGACAAACCGAGACTCTGAACTGGGAATGTGCCCCGGCAGCAGAGCACTTGCCTTTCAGGCGAGATCCTGGCTTCCACGCCCAGCTCCGCCCTGCGGCCAAACTCCATCTGCCTCTTTCCAGGCCGAGGGCCTTTCTGAGAAGCATGTCCTGAAGGCCTTTTTGACCACTTGGAAACAGGCTCAAAGAGCAGGTGCTCAGTCTTAACTGTTGGTCTTTTATTCAATTGTTTCCCACCCTCCCCTCCTCATACTCAGTTAAGGAATGAATGAATGCCCTAATTGCACTTCTTCAAGCCATGGCTACTTTGCACTGTGCCTGAACACGCCCCTCTCATGTTGGACAGTGGGGATTGTGAGTACAAGCTGCTTCCGTTTCTGTTGTTCAGTCCTCCTGCATCCCCAGATGTGGCAATGTTGTGGTTTAATGTTCCTTACTGATGTGACAATACTATTTACAACCTTGGCTGCCATATGTTACAGTGTGAGGAGAATTTTGGTGACTCTTGTGCCACACCAGAACAGTCCTGCCCCCAGAAATGGGCCAGAGATAGTTGGCACTAAATATTACCAGATGTCTCTCCCCAGGTGGCACTCGCTGTTTTAGCCTCTTCATGATGCTAAGGATACAATGGGCACTATCTCTCAGAAATGAGAGTCTGACCCTGGAGTGTTCCACAGAATATTCTGAGGGAGGAGGGCCCGGAGGCGCATGCACTGAGTGGACGGCTGGGGTTGTTGGGCTAGGCCTCCTGCTTATCTGTCACCTGACTCTTGTTCTTCGCAGCCTTCACAACATAGCCAGTCCTCGTTTGTCAGCGAGCCCAAGAACAGATTCTGCTATTTCTGAGAGAAGATAAGATGTTCTTCTAATACTTTGGTATTCATCTCTGGTGGGAGTCAAGACTAACTCTGGGAATTTGCTCTGGCATATCACTGTCACTGTCCTCCCGTTGTTCACTGATTTGCTCGAGTAGGCCCAGTAACATTGTGAGACTTGTTACTGTGTTTGGCATATCAAATAAGTCACAGGGAGCTTGCCAGGCTTTGCCATGCGAGTGAGATACTCTCGGTAGCTTGCTGGGCTTTCAGGGGTTAAATGTGTGACAGTTCCCGAAAAACAGGGCTTCTGCTTTTAGATTACTGCTAGGAACACCACAACTCACAAAGGTTCTCACAGCAGAAAAACCCACGAGGTATACGCAAGAGGTTTTATCTCAAACTGGAAAATTGGGCCAGAGAGATAGGACAGGGGTTAAAGGCACATGTCTTAAACAAGGCGCCTGATTTTGTCCCTGGCACTGCACAGGTTCCCCTGAGCCCCACCAAGAGTGATCCCTGAGCACAATGCTGGGAGTAAGCTCTGAGCACCACAGGCTATGACCCAACTCCCTGTGGAATCCTCAAAAGTCAAATAGACTTTCCCCCAACAGCCATGCTCTTGGCCCCCTGTATCTCAGTCATGCGCCAGAGTGAGACGAAGTAGCTCTCTGAAGGACAAAGGGAGACTGCTGTGTGTTTGAGTCTATGGAGTCAGGACTCCCAGGCCCAGCCCGACCCTCCTGCGCCTGACTGCAATATTCAAGCACTGCCAGAGCAGAAGCTGGTGACAGTCGCCGAAGGCTCCCATTCCGCAGACAGGTTTTTATCCCATGCACAGCACTCAGTCCCCGAGCAATGCTGGGAACTATTCCTAAGCACCTCCAGGTATGCCCCCCCCACCCACACCCCAAAGTTGTGATCTAGGACAAGGCACTGAGAAACAATCTTTGCTACTTAGTTTCTTCCTGGAAGTTATGTTTTTTTTAAGTTCTGGGAAAATGGAAGTCATTCTTTTATCTGCACACAGGTTTCTTAGCCTTGTGGGAGTAGCTGGTAACAGTTCTGTCTCTGGAGAAGATGGCCGGTTGCTGGAGTCTGCCTCCAGTCTGAGGCCCTTAACCAGTTAGTGATCACCACAACTCCTTCCGAGGTTATTACTTGGGCATTGGCCATCCACTCCATGCACAGCATCAATTCCTGCAGTGGGAACCCTGGGGGTGCTGGGACATTACGGGGGCAGCTGTAGCCTCAGTAGTAGAGGACACCTTCTACTTGTTCACAGAAAGAAGATAGATTACAGGGGGCCACTGACTAATCTTTTTCTGAAAAGGGGAAAGAAGGACCATAGACATTTGGAAATCTCTAATTTTTGTTGTTTTTGGCCACACTTGGGGATGCTCAGGGCTTGCTCCTGGCTCTGTAGACAGGGACCACTCCTGACAGGGCTTGGGGGGCCATATGGGGTGCTGGGGAGTGAACCCAGGTCTGTTGCGTGGAAGGCAAGCACCCCACCTATTAGCTCTCCAGCCCCTCTTTCATGTTTTGTTTTGTTTTGGGAGACCACAATTGGCTGTCCCGGAGGGCTTGGAGGAACATATAGGGTGCCATGAATTACACCCATGTCGGTCTTGTGCAAGGCCCTACCAGTTGTACTATTGCTCGATACCCCTTTCAAGTTTGGCAACAAATTCCCAATAGTAGATACTGCATCCAATATCATTGTTTCAAGTACCTGAGTTGGATGTCTGTAGCTAGAGATCAAACCCAAGGCCTCATCCGTGCAATTGTGACAAGCTGAGTGCTTTATAGCTAAGCTCACGTGAGTGCCCCAGCCTTGACAGACAACAGCCAATGTCCAGCTCCTGAGCCCACTGTGTCCCTAGAAACCTAGCAGATAACAGCAGTTATGGTTTGAAGCCAGCAGGCTTTTTTTTTCCCCTAAAGCCATGGGGTTCTGGGTCATTTGCTTCATAGAAAAATGGAATTGATGTGGAAAGAGAGAAGGCAAAATCAGGGATGGTACTTGAAAAGCGGGTTCAGGGTTAGGACCCTGCTGAGATGGAGATGGGAGGAGAGGGGCAGTTTGGGGGGAAATGGATGTGGACAAAGGCTCCATCAGAAACTAGGAGATACATTTTGGGAATTTCATGCTTTCTTTCTTTTCTAAGTTTCTTCTTTGTGTGTGTGTGTGTGTGGGGCACATCCCATGGTGCCAGGGCTTACTCCTGACTCAGCACTCAGGAGTCACTCCTGAAGGGACATGCACGGTAAACACCTTGTACTATTTCCCTGGTCCTTATTATTCTTGCTCTTCAGTACTGCTATCCAGACTTGAAACTTTTATATTTTCTATACTCTAGCTTGAGATATTCTGAAATATTAATCTTAATGTCTTCTGTTATAAGAAAAGCTGTATTACCCTCAGGCCAGTGAGAGAGTACAGGCTTTAACACATGTTCCTTGCATGAAGCCAGCCAGGGGCTCTATCCCTGGCACTCCATATGGTCCCCCGAATTCTGCCAGGAGTGATCCCTGAACACAGAGCACAGTGCTCTGAGCACTGCCAGGTTTGGTCTCTGCTCCCCTCCACCGACCCAGAAAAAGAAAGCACCCCAAAACATCAAACCAAAATGAAAAATTGTCCTGCCTCTCATATCTGAAGTGGTGTCTTTTACATCACATTAGTTGTTGATTAGGGATCAACACACAGGCCCTATTCACCATCTTCACCCATCCTGTTTATTTAGTCATCCCAGTTTCTCCCTGTCTGCCAGATCTCAGCACTCTGCTGTGGTCTCTGGTTGGAGCAGAATTGTGCAGGAGTCATTGGCAGCCAGGCCCTGTGGAATTATATTCTGATTGACAGGCAGAATATAATTGATGTGGAAAGAGAGAAGGCAAAATCAGGGGTGGTACTTGAAAAGTGGGTTCAGGGCTAGGACCCTGCTGAGATGGAGATGGGAGGAGATGGGCAGTTTGGGGGAAAATGGATGTGGACAAAATGGATGTGCTCTTTTTTTTGGGCACAGAAAACAATTGCTAATTTGCAAAACGCTATGAAAAGAGCAAACAAGGTGTTGAAAGAGGAAAAAGAGTTAAGGGGACGGGGACGGACCCTACTGAGATAAGGGTGTTGAGATTTTGTGTAGGTGGGTATGGGGGGCAGTGCTGAGAATTGAACCCCAGGGCTTTACATACATGCAGGCAAGTGCCCTGCCACTGAGTCACATTGCCCACCAAAGAATGATCCTTTTTTAAAGCTGAAGTTAAGGAAGTGGAAGGACCATCTGTGAGAAGAGGTGCAGGAGGGGAAGTGAGGGTGGGTGGCTAGGGGACAGACAGTCTGGGGTGCACAGGTCCCTGGTGGGGGTAAAATCTGACCAGATTCTAGGAACTGAAAGACTACAGTATTTGGAGGGTAGCACAAGATGAAGCTGGGAGGGTTGAAACAAGGTGTTGAAAGAGGGAAAAGAGTTAAGGGGATGAACCCTATTGAGAAAAGGGTGTTGAGATTTTGTGTGTGTGTGGGGGGGCAGTACTGAGAATCTAGAGGGGACTAGATCAGTGACTTGATTCTAAAACAAAAAAAGATGGGCAAAAACATGAGGGGGAACTGATGCAGGGTTGAAGAATTTGGTGGGGGCTGAAGAGATAGTACAACGGGTAGGGCATTTGCCTTGCATGCAGCCAATATGGGTTAAATCCCCACCACCCCACGTGGTCCTCTGGGCACTGCCATGAGTAATTCCTGAGTAGAAAGCAAGAAGTAACCCCTGAGCATCACCAGGTATTGGCCCCCTCTACCCCAAAAAAGAAGCTGGTGGTTCAAATAGGATGGAGGAAAGTTGGTTGATAAAATATTGTAGTGATTCGGCACGGAAAAGAAGTCTGGGACTAAGATTTACACAACTTTCTTTCTGACTCTTCTTTTGTAAAGTGCGGAGGAAGTCACAGTTTAAAAAAAATTGGGGAGTGGATAGTATAGAGGGTAAAGTGCTTGCCTTGCACACGGCCAACCCAGATCCCATCCCCAACAACCCATTTGGTGCTCTGAGCCCACCAGGAGCGATCCCTGAGTGCAGAACTGTGTACAGTAAGTCCTGAGCACAGCTGGGTGTGACCAAAAAAACAATAAAACCCCGCTGACCCAAAAAACAACAAAACCCCGCAAAACAGCAAACAAATGCCCAAGTATAAACTAGGTGCGAGTCTTTGTGTAATGATTTGAAATATTTGAAGGTCGATGGTGCTTTCCACTCCTCCGCACCAACCACCTCCCCCAAACCTGGGGTTCAGTCTACCAGAAACTGTCAGTCTATGGCCTTGGAGACACTCAGCAATTAGTGTTTTTGAAGCTACTTCACCACAGACAATATTTCTTGTCTACCAATTTTCTGGACAGCCGGCATAGGTGGGATGGAAGATCCAAAAGCAAGCATAGAATTTTGGGTGGATTCAATCTGTTGAAGAACAGCTCACTTGGTTTTGTTAGCTTATTTCTGTCCTTTTGGATCACAGGACTTGCATTGCCAACAGAAGGAAACTTTGGTGTAAGGGACCAGACAGAGGATCCTTATTAGTCAAAAATTTAGTTCCTGGGCTGGGAGGTGGCAAAGGGTGCAGGTTTTGCTTTGCATGTGGGAGCCCAAGGTTTAATCTCTAGCACCACACCGTCCCCCCAAAGCATGGCTGGGTGTGACTCTTAAAAAAATTCATAAAGCTAGAGCAAGAGTACAGTGGATTGGCAGCTTGCCTTTCCAGCAGATGAGGTAGGGATGATTCAATCCCTGGCACCCCATATGGTTCCTGAGTCCCACCAGGAGTGCTCCCAGAGTGCAGAGCCAAGATTAAGACCTGAACACTCCTACAGTGTGACCTCCCCCCACCAAACGCACAAAAAAAGACTGGAGCATGCCCAGACCTGGATTTTATTGCCACTTATCGTGGACCATGTAGCACCAGCACTGTCCAATGCACCTGTGAAGCACCAGCTGGAAGTTGCTCCAAACACCACTGCAATTGGCACCAAACCAAAGAGTGGGTCAGTATTTCATGTCACTTAACAAATGTGGGTAATGTTTAAAAATCACGCCCAGGGAGAGAATCTGCCCCCTCATATTCAGATACTATTTAAGAATCTCCAACAGGGTTGGAGCCATAGTACTTGCCTTGCAAGTAACCAATCAGGGAGGGCTCCAAGCAGATGAAACCAAGCTGAGGGGGTGAACTTGGGAAGCAGGCAGGCATGGCATCTGGGCACCTGGAGTTGGTACTCTCCGCCTACTCTTGTCAAGCTGAATAATAATGCATTTGTAAACATACATAAAATAAATCAATTTTTTTGGATGGGGGGTGGAGACATATCTCCATCATGACCCCCAGGGACTTGGAAAGCTAAAAACGGGTGGAGGCACCGTTTGGCCAACAGAAAAGCCACAACTCCCTCTTCCTGGATGCACTCACAGTGTGTCTAGTAAACTCTGCGTAGGTCTTTAGCTCGTTAGAAAAACTCTCCTGGGCAGCAACGCTTACAAATGCCAAGGATGCACATGTACTCAAAGACTGCTTTCTGCTCCCACTTCGCAGAAAAAAACAAAAAACCAAATCCACAGACCCACTGACGTGTTCGCTTCTGGGGGCCTGGTAGGCTTGGGGCCACACTGAAGGTCTGTGAGGCGCTGTGGGGGTCTGTGAGGGAGTTGTGAGGGATCGGTGGGGTCTGAGGTGGTCTGTGGGGGCTGCAGGGTCGGTGGGATCCGAGGGGTCTGTGGGGGGGGGTGTGGGGTCTGAGGGGGCGGTGGGGTTCTGAGGGGGCAGGCCCCGCGCCTGCAGCTGTCCCAGCCGCCGGCCTTCCTTTCCTTCCGGCTCACTCCGCCGAGGAGGCCGCACGCGGGCGCCGCACCCGCGACGCTGACAAGGCGGAAGCGCCTCGGCGGGAGGCCTGCGGGCCCACGGGGCCGGCCCCGTTACGTAAAGCGGCGGCGGGGCGCGGTCCACGTGGCGGCCGCAGGCTCAAAGGCCGAGGACGGCGGCCAGGCGACAGGGTCGCGCGGGGCGGCGCTGACGAGGCGCTGGGCCACACTCCGGTCGCCTGCGGGGACCCGCGCCCGCGCTCGCGCCCACCCCGAACCCCGTGGCAGCGCCGCCCGCCGGGAGGCGGAAGCCGGGGCGCGGACGGCCCGCCCCCTTCTCGCGACAGTTCGGCAGGGAGGCGGGCGGGGCGCGGAGGCCACCGCGGCCAATGAGGGCGCGGGACGCGCGTGAGCGACGGGCGCACCGGCGCCTAGGGAGAGCCCGCCCCCCGCGGAGGCCGCTCGCCGCCCCGCCCGTTCCCTGCCCGGCTGAGGTGGCGCCGGCGTCCGCGTCCCGCTCCGTCCCGGCCCCCAGCCCGCGCCTCCGCCGCCACCCGCGCGCCGCCCGCCATGAACGAGGAGTACGACGTGATCGTGCTGGGCACCGGCCTGACGGTGAGGGGGCGGGGGGCGCGGCGCGGGGGCGGGGGGCGCGCGGGCGGCGTCGGCGGGGCGCGACCGGGGGCTTGGGGCCGCGCGGGGCTGCCCGTTTCCTCCCGAGCCCGCGGCGGCCGCTCGGGGCGCGCGTGGCCTGAGGCCTGGCGGGGCAGTGGGCAGCGTCGGGCCCCGCCGCCTTTTGTTCGGGCCGCGCCCGGCCGCCCCATTGTCCGCCGGGCGCCGCCTGAAGGAATCGGGAGCCCGCGCGCGAGTGACCGCGGGCGCTGCCTGAGGGAGTCGGGAGCGCGAGGCCGGCGCCGCGCGGCCCTGCCCGGCGCTTCCGACAGACGGACCCGCCGTGCTGTTTCCACGGGAGCCCCCGCGAGCAGAGCCGGATCCGCCCTCTGGAGTCTTCCTCTTGCCTGAGATGCAGAGAAAATCCTGACTCGGCGTTATTTCGGCCCGATAACGCGAGCCCGAGCGGCCCTCAGAGCCCTGAGTCACCCCGTGCGCGGCGGTGGCGACTCCAGATTTGTGGCCGTCAGAGCAGGCCGTGGGGCTCGCGCGCGCTGGACTCTTGGGGTGCGGGGACGCGCCTCAGGGCTGACCCCGGGGTGCAGGGCGAGGAGGGGAAAGACGGAGCGGGTCGGCCCCGGGCAGTGCTTCAAGGCGGGTGTGCCAAGCCCCTCGTTTGACATCCTTCGATTGGTTTGTCTTTGCGTCACCTGGGGTTGCTCAGGGATCACTCCAGCCTTAGTGCTCATGGAGCACTCCTTGGGAGCCATGTGGGCGCCAGGGAGCAAACCCTGCTCGTCTGCGAGGAAGAAGGCGAGCAACCTTCCTGGCCCGTCTTTTGACTTTTTTTTTTTAAGCAAAAAGTTAAGAATAGAATGACACTTCTTTTTTTTACGGTGAATTCTGGTGATTGTAGAAAATTCAAGTCTGAAGGCTTTCTTCTGTTGGGGGGGTGCAGAAATAGACGTTTGATTGCCTGGGAAATTGGTACCCGGAAAAGGTTACTCAGAAAGCTCTCTAGTCACTTTGATTGAGGGCTTGGGTTGGATTTCCTGGGGGCGGGGGGGGGGGGGGGGGAAGGGGGGCCGGTTGCAAGTCTTGTGGATGTCAGATGAAGGGGTCTATCTAATAAAGCGGGTGGGTTTTCGTTTTGTTTTGGGGAGGCGGTTCGGCCACACCCATCCGTGCTCAGGACTTCCTTCCTCCTGACTCTTTTGTCTGGATTACTCCTGGGGGTGCTTGGGGGACCGTCTGGGGTGTTGGGGGTTGAACCCAGACCTACCAAACCTACCTGTTGCTCCAAACCCAAAGCAGGAGATTTTAAAATTGTTTCTTTGATTTTTTTTTTTTTGTTTGTTTGTTTTGGGAGCTACACCTGACTGTGCTCAGGGCTTGCATCTGGCTCAGCTTTCAGAGATCACTCCTGGTGGTGCTTGGAGTGAACAATAGGGAGTTCCAGGGATCTAAACCAGGTCAGCTGCATGCAAGGCAAAACTTCCTGCTTTTATTATTGATCGGGCCCTTTTATGTGTTTTTTGGTTCTGGGGCTACACCTGGCGATGCTCAAGGGTTACTCTTGGCTCTGCCCTCAGGAATTACTCCTAGCGTTCAGGGGTGTGCAGGGGCATCATATGGGGTGCCAGGATCAAAAGCAGCTCAGCTGCATACAAGGCAGGCACCTTACCCGCTGAGCTATTTCTTTGGCTCCAGACAAGCTATTACTTTTCAAGATGGTGCTGGTATAAACAACCACGTTAAGATAATGCACTTTATTTAAATTTTCGTTTTGATTAAAATGAAGTTGTAGATGGTTACTTAATCAACAGCCTATTTTTGCTTGTTTTTGTTTTGTTTTGTTTTCTTTTCTTTTTGGGTCACACCCAGCGATGCTCAGGGGTTACTCCTGGCTCTGCACTCAGGAATTACTCCTGGCGGTGTTTGGGGGATCATATGGGACGCTGGGAATCAAACTCAGGTCAGCTGCATGCAAGGCAAACACCCTCCGCACTGTGCTATCACTCCAGCCCCCAGCTTGGTAATTTTATAGGTTTAACTTTGATTGCTACCAGCCATTCCTCCCTTGTTTTGAGATTTTTTTTTTCTTTGAAAATTAGAGCAATTATTGGTAGTAGTTGTTTCAGGGTTGATAAGGATAAATCTTAAAAATGTTTGTTTTGCACTCTGCCTGGCTCAGTGTTGCAGTGGAGTGACCCAAGGAGGTGCTTGGGGTCCCTATAGCGCCAGGGATCAGCCTGGGTCTTCTGCATGCACTCCAGCTCCTTGAACTATTTCCCCAGTCCCTTATTCTCTGGATTTTAGTGTAAGGACTTAAATGAAGAGACCGTTAAAGTTAAATTCTTCAAGTTGAATTTAATTTTAATTATTTGATTTTATTTTTGTCTTTTTTGGCCACATCTGGCAGTGTTCAGAGGTTACTCCTGGCTCTGAACTCAGGAGTCATTCCTGGCAGGGTTTGGGGGACTATATGGGATGCTGGGTATTAAATTCTGGTTGGCCTCGTGCAAGGCGAACTTCCTACTATTGCTCCAGTCCCTGGATTTAAGTTTAGTTCGTGGAGTGAGCTTACTATTTAGATTTCTTTAGGTTTTGTTTATAGAGTTAAAACCCTAAAAACAGGGTAGAGAGATAGCTCATTGTATAGAGAGCATGCTGTGGAGGAAACTTTGATTGGAGCAATCTCTGAGCCAAATGTGGCCCCCCAAACTGCACAGACACCCCCCCCCCCCCCCAATAAACAGAACTCCTAGCAGTCAAGACACGGTGCTTTCACTGGTGGCCATGCACAGGACCTATCTTCTGCGACCAGTCCACATAATTCTGGTCAGCTGTGCTGCTTCAGGCCAATGTGCTGGGGGCCACCCCATATATCTCCAAGGTGGCCAGGATCCTAGTCAGTGGCAGGATTCACACTATTGCTAAGTAACCTTACTAGAGAAGTCATAAAATGAGAGTGGACTTTTCCGTATAAATATACCTCTGAAGGGTTTAGGGCGGTGTTAAAGAACATTTCCCCTCCCCTTCTGTGATGATCAGGGGTGTGCGGGGGCATCATATGGGGTGCCAGGGGTTGCACATGCTTATACCTATTAAAGTACCATGACTTTTAGATAAAAGCCTTTTCAAATGATGGTACAACATCAACCAATGAGCAGCAGATTTCCTTCATGAGGGCTAATGACTGTGGTATGTTGTAATGAAATGAAGACGTGGCCTGGGTGCTTTGTGTGCAGGAGCCCAGCGCTTCATGGTCCTCCAGGCACTATAGGGAGTGGCCCCAAATATCGCTGGAAAAACCAGTGTAAAAGTAAGCATTGCAACCTAATACACTTTGTTGGAGCTTGGGCCTTCTTTCTCAGTTGCCTGTTCAGTGTTATGAGTTCTTTAGTCTCCCACTTACTCTGGATTGGTAATTTTCACTTTGATTTCAGTATGTGTCTGCAGTCTGTCACCAATTAACCTGCTCTTTCAAATGACCTTTGGATTGACTGTAGACTCCTGAATGTTCTTGGAAATAATACATAAAATAAGGATAACTTTTTCCATGGCTGTTTCGGTGGGTGGCGATAGCTTTCATTTTGTTGTAAATAGTAATTTGAATAAGGATACATTTGTAAATAGAAAAACACACTTAAGGGGCTGGAGCAATAGTACAATGGGTAGGGCGTTTGCCTTGCATGTGGCTGACCCAGGTTTAATTCCCAGCACCCCATATGGTCCCCTGAACACTGCCAAGAGCAATTCCCAAGTGCAAAGCCAGGAGTATACCCTGTGTATTGCTGGGTGTGACCCAAAAAAAGCAAAAAAAAAAAAAACCACATTCAGGGGTATCTGATTATTCAGTATGATACATTTTTTAAAAGTTTATATTCTAGGTGTACTACTTTTAATCCCTTTATTTATTTATTTATTTGCTTTTTGGGTCACATCCAGTGATGTTCAAAGTTTATTCCTGGGAGTGCACAGGGGAACATATGGGTTGAACCCAGGTTGGCTGTGTGCAAGGCAAGTGCCCTACCCACTGTACTGTCACTCTGACCCCTCTTAAATTCTTTTTTTTTTAATTTCAAGGAGTAGATATGTATTATACCTGATTTTAAAATCTTGATCTATACACCGTCCTTTAGCTTTGCTGCTTAAAAAGTGCTGATCCTTGCCCCTACCTGTAGTGCTGTTGACCAGGCATTTCTGTGCACTGCAGTAGACCTTACAGGCAGTCTCTATGGTTTTGCGGGGGGGGGGGGGGGGTGTGTGTGTGTGAGTGGACATTGCTGGGGGCCAACAGTGCTGTATCCAGTGGTTCAAAGGAGGCCAAATGGTGCGATGGATCAGATTTGAGGAGCCCTGCATGCCAGGTATGTGCTCCAGCCCTTTGAGCCTTCTTCCTGGCTGGTTTTAAATCAGTCTTCAGAATCAGCCTTCAGCAGTACGGCCTGATAGGTGCAAGTATAGTCATATATCCGTTACCATACAGGGAAGACATTTGGGTTGAGAAACCACTAGGTAAATGTTTTGACTCTTGAACAGTGATTTGCCTCAGTTTTTCTTTCACAGTAAAGACTCAAACTGGATTAGTTATTTAGCTGCCTGCCTGTGACTGTTGTGATCTGTTATAAGTAATTACCATTTAGATGCAAACATTTTTTTTGGGGGGGGTCACACATTGTGGTGCTTGGGGCTGACTATGTGATTGTGCAGCTGCTGCCGCGTTTCCCCCCTCCCCCACCCACCTCTCTGGTGCTCAGGGCTGATACCTGGCTCTGAGGTCAGGGATTACTCCTGACAGGGTTTGGGATTCTGTATGGTGTGCGGGAGATCAAGCCCAGGGCAGTCACGTGCAAGGCAAGTGCCCTTCCCGCTGTGCTATTGCTTTGGTCCCTATGCAAACATTTTTGAGCATTCACAGGTCCCCAGATAGCCAAATGTGAACACTTTATTTCAGACATGGAGAATTCCTATATAGAAATTGTGCTCAGACTGCTCTCTGGGCTCTGTTTGATCTGGATCTGTCTGGGGGCTATCACAGTTGGTTGCTTTTTGGTGATTTCACTGGTAGTTTCATGTGTGGGTTGCTGAGTGGACACGATCAGTTTGCCTGATGGGTCTTTTCCCCTCTCTTTTCACGTACATAGCTACACAGAAGAGAGCTTTGTGTCAGCAAACTTTATTCTTTTGTGAAGGTTTGGGGAAACGTGGTGCTGCAGACATGATTGGGGTTGACTGCACCTAAGGCCAGGCCATAAGCTCCTTGCTGTTTACTGGGCCTACAGCTGCACACTGAGCAGCTTTCCCTAGTGACCTCATTGTGTCGAGCAGTATGAAGTGCCAATAGGGGCCATCACTACCAGAAAGAACTTGGATTCTGAAAATGTTTGGTGAGCATGCGTTTACAAGGAAACCTCATCTTTTCAAAATAACCCAAACACTGGATTTTCCTGAGGTCCTTTGAAACCTCTGCTTTATGGCACTAAGATTATGATCATACACAAAACATAGCTGGATCTTGTAAGACACAATGTTGATCAGAGTATATGCTGTACAGTTCATTTATTCAGTTTGTATCAGAGCCCCTTTGCTGTGAGAAGTCCTAGGGGTAGCTGGGTTAGGGATTATTCTAACTGAAATTCTGGTTTTGGATTTTGTTTGTGGGGGATTCTGTGCTTAGTGTTGCTCCCAGTGGTGCTCAGGGGACTATGTGCTGGTGGTCAGACCCAAGCCTCCTGTGTGCAGAGCAATCCCTAAGCTCAGAGCTACCTCCTTTCTCTGGTTTTCTGTTAGTTCTCTTTGGGTTTAGCAATACTTCTGGGTCATTTGGAAAATACTGGTTTCCTAAGTAGTACAAATCTTTTTTTTTTTTTTTTTGCTTTTTTGCTCCAGCCCCTTTTGAATTCTTCACACCTTGCATCATACAGTGAATTTTCTCAAAAACACAGATCTATCCAGTTAGTACACTTGGCTTGCACATGGCCAGCTTGAGCACAGCCAGGAGTAAGCCCTGAGCTCTGCTGGGTATGACTTCCAAAGCCAAAACAATTTCTCTGTTAATATTGCTAGTGTTTAAAAATTCCTTATGAGTATTGAGTTTTGATGGGCTGGAGTGATAGCACAGCAGGTAGTGCGTTTGCCTTGCACGTGGCCAACCCAGGTTCGATTTCTCTGTCCCTCTTGGAGAGCCCAGTAAGCTACCCAGAGTATCCCGCCCACACAGCAGAGTCTGGCAAGCTACCCGTGGTGTATTCAATATGCCAAAAACAGTAACAAGTCTCACAATGGAGATGTTACTGGTGCCTGCTTGAGCAAATCGATTAACAACGAGAGGACAGTGCTACAGTGCTATTGAGTTTTGATATACCCCTGAAGTTGATGGGAGTTTCCCAGATTTCCAGGGTTTTTTTTTTTTTACATTTTTCTTTGGCAGGATATACTGTTATAATCCTTAATGTTTATCTTTATGAAACATGTCTACCAAATGTCTGAGTAATGAATTTATATGATGATCCATGAAAAAAGTAGTAGCTATTTTAGCTTATGAATCATTTTTATAGAAGGTTTTCTGGAGCCAGAATTGAGTAATGTGTATTTCCTCTTTTGCCACACAGAACTTTTTTTGTTTTAGTTTTTGTTTTTGTTTTTGTTTTTTGGGTCACACCCGGTGATGCACAGGAGTTACTCCTGGTTTATGCACTCAGGAATTACTCCTGGCGGTGCCCAGGGGACCATATGGGATGCTGGGAATCGAACCTAGGTCAGCTGCATGCAAGGCAAATGCCCTACCCGCTGTGTTATTGCTTCAGCCCCCACACAGAACTTTTTTTTTCCCTGGGGGAGGGCACAGCCGACCATGCCAAGGGATTACTTCCAGTGTGGTGCTTAGTGATTGTCCCCAGCAGTCCTTGTACTGTGTGTGATGTGGTACTGGGAATTGAACCCAGGGCCTTAAAGGAAATGCTCTACCTCTGATCTATGTCCTTGACCTGCCACACAGAATATTGAGTAGATGGTTCTTACAGATGCATACTTCACAGAGATAACTTTTAGTATTTCATCGAGGGCATTCTCTTGGGGCCATACCTGGTGATGCTCAGGAGTTACTCCTGTCTCTGCACTTGGAATCATTCCAGACGGTGCTTGAGGGACTATATAGGTAGATGGGGATCAAACCCTGGTTGGCCACCTATAAGGCAAGCACCCTGCCCACTGTGCTATCTCTCTGGCCCCCATCATCAAGGGCATGCTTAATTCTTAAGTGAAACTAGCTTTCTCTTGAGTGTGGTGCAATATGAAACTGTGAGTGTTTGGTGGTGAAGATACAGTGACTAGAGTAGTTGATCCACCTTTGATCTTGAACTAGTAATGTCACAAGTATCAGTATAGGAGAAGTAAATCATATTCGTGTTATGTCAAAAATAGCTTTTGTTTTGGACATAGCTGGCAGAAGTTGGGGTTCTGGGAATTGAACCTGGGAGTCCAGCATACAAAGTGCGCTACAGCCTTTCAAGCCTTCTCCTCTCCCTGGCTCATGAAAACAGTTTGGTTTGGGGCTTGCAGGGGTCACTTAGAACCTTGGTTGCTTGAGGGCTGTGTCCTTAAATTATATCCCAGATTGCACATATGTAAGTTAATTACAGAACGGACGTTTAATGATAAGCTATGTTATGATTTGAGGGGAAGTCTCCCAGGCAGTAGTTGGATAGCCAGGCCTGTGGTTGAATGAGAGGACCTGAGGGTGCTCTGCTGCTCTGGCCAGGTACTTGAGGGGCTCCAGAGCCAGCTGGCCGTGCTTGGGAGACCTTCATCCAGAACTCTTGTTCCAGCTCCCCCTCCCCCCCCCCCCCCCCCAATGCATAGATCCCTGCCCCATTTTCTGATCTTTTCGTTGTTTGGGCCACATAGACTTGAGGGTCACTCCTGGTGTCTCCGTGGTGTTTGGGGGGGGGACCATGATGTACTCAGCCTTAAAGTGGGGCTTCCCCCATGCAAAGCAGGTGGCCTTGCACTTTGAGCTGATCTCCAGGTCCCACCTTCATGCTTCTGAAGCTGCTTATGCTTCTCTCATAGGAATGTATCCTGTCAGGTATAATGTCAGTGAATGGAAAGAAGGTTCTTCACATGGACAGAAACCCATATTACGGAGGAGAAAGTGCTTCTATAACACCACTGGAAGATGTAAGTATTCAAACAGATTACTCTGCCTTTCATACTTGGAGTGATTTTCTGTGAGTACTGTCATCTTTATTCTTTATTGAATTACTTTTTTTAGCAAAGCAAGATAGTTGAAGTTTTTCTTTTTTGTTGGTTTTGGTTTCTGGACAACATCCAGTGGTGCTTAGGTCTTAGTTCTGCCTGGCTCTGAGCTCAGATCAGTAATCACTCTTGTTGATGCTCAGGGGACCTTATGGGATGCTGGAGGTCAGACCTGGGTTGCAAGCGCCCTACCTGTTGTACTCTCTCCCCAGCCCCAATCAGGATAGTTTTTATTGAAGGAGACTTAGAAAGACACAAAGAAAGATGGGAGTGGAGTTAGGAGAGAACACACAATTGAAAGCACCAACAGAACAGGCAGAGACAGAGTCAGCGAGATACATCCTCAAGGGAGAACATGGGCTTGAGGAGCAAGGCTGCTTGCTTTTTAATTTATTCTGTTTTGTCTTTGGGCTATATCCAGCAATGATTTGAGGGACCATATGTGATGCCGGGGATCCAGCATCAAACTCAAGTCAGCTGTTTGCCAAGGCAAACCAAGTGCCTTCCCTGCTGTACTACTGTCTCTCTGGCGCCAAGCCTGATTATTTTAAATTTTATTAAATTTACTGGTAGCATTATTGTTTTCAGAAGTTCCTAGTTTGAGGTTCGTGGAAATTTAAATGTTTCTTGCCCTCTGGAGCCATTATCTGCATTAATGGACCTAGAAAGGTGCACGAAGAAGAGCACTTTATCTGGAGCAGTTTGTTGTCTTCTGGGGCAGTTACCTGCACTAATGAACTAGAGAGGTTTATGGACAAGAACACTTTTGAAGAGCCGATGTACCCCAGCCACACCCCAGCCATAGTTCCAGTTTGAGCAAACTTGTGTTGAATCACACCTGCTGGTGCTTAGGGACTACTCCTACTCCTATCTTTGTTCAGAGGTCACAGGTGGTGGTCAGAGGACAGTATGTGGTACTGGCAGTAAAACTGGTATGGCCACATGTAAGGCAAGCATCTTACCAGCTGTACTCCTCTCTCTCCAGGCCCAAGTAAAGCTTTTTTTGTTTTGGAGAGGAGTTTAAGTGATTTTTACAAATAATAAGAAATGTATCTGTAGGTGTAAAACAGTGTCATTGATAAATTGTTGTGCTTTTTTTTTTTCTGGTAGTGAAAAATTGTGCTTGTATAGCTATTTTAGCCTGTATTTGTTCAGAAATATATTTAATTTACATATTTAATTTACATAGGGAATTTTGTAAGATTTTTTTACCAGATTGAAAATTAAATGCTACCTCATAGTGTTTTACTTAGCCTATCCAAATCACTTAAATATTGGGGGCCAGGACTGTGGCTTAGTAGTGGAGTGCCTGCTGTACGGAAATGAGGGTTTGACTTTAATCTCTGGCACTGAAGAAAATTGCATAACATAAATTCTTATCAGTATTTTTCTTTGCTTTAGTTATACAAAAGATACAAACTACCAGGAACACCTTCACCATCAATGGGGAGAGGAAGAGATTGGAATGTTGACTTAATCCCCAAGTTCCTTATGGCAAATGGTAAGGAAAGCTTGCTGAAGTCTAGGGCAGCCAGTGTTGAAACTGACTCATGAGAGTATTAGTCTAGACATTTGAAAATTGATTTTGAATGTCAGTGTTGTGAGTAATAATGGTCTGTTGGCAGTGTTTGAGTCAGTAAAAGAGGGAGGGAGAAAGGGATGATTTATTAATAATTGGTTTTGGAGAAACAAAATTATGACCTGTTCACAGTATGCATCAAAATTGTCAACATTAAGGGCTGGAACGATAGTACAATGGGTAGATGTTTGCCTTGCATGCAGCTGATCCAGGTTCAATCCTTGGCACCCAATATGGTCCTCTGAGTGCCGCTGGGTGCAATTCCTGAGTAAAGAGCCAGGAGTAACCCCTGAGCATCGCCAGGTGTTACCCAAAAAGCAAAACAAATGAATTTAAAAGGTCGAGATTTGTTTTGATGCTTTTGTGACAATCTTAGATCACTGGAGGGATTAATCTAACTGAACCTGACTGCATAAACCCTTCTGTTTCTTGTTTGCAAAGGAGGGAATTTGTTTTGTTCTGTTTTGGGGCCATTCATTTCTGTGCTCAGGGCTTAGTCCTGGCTTAGTCCTGGTCTGCATGCAGGGATCTCTTCCTGGAGGCACTCAGGGGTAACATTTGGGGTGCTAGGGATCAAACCTGGTTGACTGTGTGCAAGGTGCTTGCCCCTACCCACTGTACTATCACTATGGGAAATTATTTTATAGAGGCCACCCCCAGAGGTGTTGAGGGCCATCAGGCTAGCCACCATGGTTAATGCGGCGCTGGGACTGAACTCAGAGCCTTGCATATGTGGGGAAAAAAGTTCTTGACTATTCTGTGAGTTTGTCCTTTCAAATGAGTTTTAAGAAGCCCGGAAGGCTGGAGCACCCACTTAGTATTCAGAAGCCCAAGTTTGAACCCCAGTACTGCCTGGTTCCCCAAACACTGCTAAGTGTGCCCCTGGTAGCCTCTGGCACTGCTGGCCTCTGGGCCCACTGGATAGTGCCTAGGAGGTGCTCCCCCAAAATAGAACTTCATAGTGATTATTTGGTTTTTCAGAAAAGTTTGTTTCTGGTCTCCCTCATTTTTCAACGCTCCCTCTGCTGGTTATTGTGGTTTTATTTTTGTCTCTGTGCCATGCCCTGGGGGGTGCAGGGTCTCCTCTCAGCTCTGTTCTCAGGTCTGTTCCTGGTGCCAGGATCAGTGTTCAGTGTACCCAGCTCTCACTCTGTCACCCTGGGCCCGTCAGAGTTTTAAATTGCCTGGCTTTTTCTTTTCCTGGAATTAATTTTCATTTTAGTAAAAGTAAGTTGTCTTGGAGAATCCTCGGGCTGGGTGTAGCTTAGTGGTGTCCTGTGTCCTTCAGTTCACAGAAGTGAAGCCCTGCATTTAATCCCTGGCACCACAGAGAAAGAAGAAACCACGAAGCCCCAAATCCTTAGGAAATTTTATCTGTGAATCCCCCCCCCCCGTTTTTTTCTTTTTGGGTCACACCGGCGATGCACAGGGGTTACTCCTGGCTCTGCACTCAGAAATTAATCCTGGCGGTGCTTGGGGGTACCATATGGGATGCTGGGAATCGAACCTGGGTCGGCCACATGCAAGGCAAATGCCCTACCCTCTGTGCTATTGCTCCAGCCCTGTGAATCCCCCTTTTAAAAACGGCAGGAGGTTAACTCGGGCAGAGTGCGTGCTTTGCATGTGGGAAGTGAGCCAGGAGTAGCCCGTGAGCAATAGCTGGTTTTGCCCAAACATTCCCACCCCCCCCCCCAAAATGCTAAGTGGATGCTATTCATATTCTCCCCACTGATGGGTGGTTGGAGAGCTGGTACAAGCGTTATGATGCATGATGCTGACTCTAGTTTGATCCCCAGCACCACGTGGTTCACCAAGCATCACAGAGGCTCTGGAGCTCCCCAACCACCACTGGGGTGACATGGGTTATATCTGGCACTGCAGGGCCTGGCAAAACACTCCTCAGGTTCCTGAACAGAATTGCCAGCCAGGATGGTTCTTGATTGAGAATTGCCGCCTAGGACCCTTGAACACCAGTTGGGACCTGCTACCCCCCAACAGGACAAATCCAAATTGGAACTGGGGAGAAGTTCAGAGAGCTGGAGCTGCGTGCTTTGCTCCCTGGCACTGCGCGTGTCCCTCCTTGCCACCCTCTCTTAGAGGCTTTTTTGGGAGGCTTTGTGGGAGTTAATGGACAATGGTAAGAAAAAATTGCAAGCTTGTGAGTAAATGCATTTTCAATTTGCTAATTTTTGAAGTTGATTTACAGTCATGTGTGAATTCTGTAATTCACAGGTCAGCTGGTTAAGATGCTGCTTTATACAGAGGTCACGCGCTATCTGGATTTCAAAGTGATTGAAGGAAGTTTTGTCTACAAAGGAGGGAAAATCTACAAAGTTCCTTCTACTGAAGCAGAAGCCCTGGCCTCTAGTAAGTCGTTTTATTTTCTCAGACTAGGAAGATTTGACAGTGGAAATAGATCTTTCTCCATCCCTTTTCTCGTCATCTGGCTTCTGTTAAGTGACTTAGGTGCCTCTGAGAATAGACCGAGAACAGAAGAGTAAGGAACCTAGACCCCTTTGAAGCATAGTTTATTTTTTTTATTATTTTTGTTTTGGGGCCACACTTGGCAATGCTCAAGGAATATTCCAGGCTCTGTGCTCAGGAATTTTCCTGGTGGTGCTTGGAGGACCACATGGGATGCTGGGGATAGAACCCAGATCAGCTGTGTGCAAGGCAAATACCCTACCTGCTGTACTATCTCTCCAGCCCATGGGAGCATAGAGTTAAGTGGCCTGCTTGCTCTGTGTGATGCAGTGTTTTGGTGTTGAATCTGGGCTTCTGCAATACTCTTTGCAAAATGGTCACTCAAAAAGGCTGCTATTTTTTGAGGTTTCCTGTGTTTTTGGTCCTGAGCTAAGCACTAGGATTTTCTAATTTTGATGTTTAAGATATCTTTAATGAGGTGGGGTTCCTATTTTTATAGATCAGGAACTGGGGCTTGAAGTGACTTAGGTAATAGTTGTGGGATTGGAATTGTAACACTGATTTCCAGTGATGCCATGCTGGTCCCTTGAGGGCAGATAACTCCTTCTGTGGGCCTTTGATGGACAGTCCCAGTTCCCTGCTGACACCCACTGCTGCCTAGAACCTACAGCGACCTGCAGGGTGGAGCTTGCCTGCATAGACCCACACAGTGTTCAGATCTCAGTGTTACGTTGTCTTTGCTTAATTCTGCGGCAGTTTGCCTGCCGCTTTCCTCCTTGCTGGAGCTGGTGACAGGCTGGCTTAAAGAATTTGAGTTCAGGCCTAGGGCATGATTGCTTATGATAGTCATGAACATAAAACAAATTATAAACAATTTGGCGAAGACTTTTCCCACCTTCTCCCTGCATTGTTGCTGCTACCCTGACTATTTATCATCCCTAATACTTGGTGTGCTGCTCACTGGGGGCCGCTGACTCTGGATTGTGGGGTTTACTGGGGGTTGTTCAGTCTGGGTTGCGGTGCTGGCGCACTTGTACTTGCTGGCTCACACAGAGCTGCAGTGTCACCCAGTCGAGGGGTTCTCGAGAGTGCAGGTATGGCTGTGCTGGGGAATACAAGTGGCATTGCCTCTGAGAGGGGATAGTGCTGCTATCTATAGAGGGGATTATTGCCTCTGACTGCTGCTTCTGTAAAATTCAGTTAGAGATGTTATCTCACCCTGTGACTCTGACTTTTGAGAATGAGCAGTGCCTTAAAAAAAAAGCATTTCTTGTCTGGGCCCTGGACGGTGGTAGTGGTGGAGCATGCTAGTTGGTGCGTCTGTTACGGCGGCAATAGGGTGGAGTGAGCGGGTCCAATGCTGTCCTGATCAGCCCAGTGAAGAGAGAAAATGGAAGAAAATGAGAGAAGTTTTACTGATTTTTTTCAAACAAAATAGATGAGTTTATTGCGGAGGTTTGGCTGACTTGGCAGGAAATGCAGGCTATTGGAACAATAAGTTTCTATGGTTGAGTAAAAAATTTTAAGATAACTTGAAAATAAACTGTTGGTAGTAACTTTAGTCTTTGTGGTTTTCTTGTTTGTTTTGAGGCCACACCTGGCAGTGCTCAGGACTAACTCCTGGCGGGGCTTGGGGAACACATGAGGTGTCAGGGATCCAATCCGGTTGGCATTGTGTAAGACAAACACTGTCCACTGGGGAGCTCTAGCCCCAGTAGCTTCATGTTAATTGTGAATTTTGTTTCTGGGGCACAGTTCGTAGGTTTATTCCTGGTTTTCTGCTCAGGGATCTTGATATGGTTCAAGGGATCACGTGGTGCCCAGGATTAAACCTGGGTCAGCTGCATGCCAGGCAAGTACCCTCCCTACTTGTACTTTTTCCAGTACAGTAGCTCTGGTTCCTCCAGGGTCTGACTCCTGAATGATGAGCCCTGCATGTTTGTTTCCTTATGCTGAGATCAGTCCCACCTGTCAACTTAAATCTGAGAAGTGGCCTTTTCCTCTGGACTTCCTCCTTTTCCTCTGAATGATGCCTTCTGCCTACACACTGTGAATAAAAAGATTAGATGTAGTCAGCTGTGTAGCTTTATGATCATTTACAGTTTTCAGTTTTGTTGGTTTTAACTATAGTTATGAGGAAAGTAACATTAAAAACATCAAAAGATAGTTGCAAATGAAATTTTGGGAGTTTCTCTTCAAGGCTGTGTTAACCATTAAAACTTTGTTATTTTCCCTCAGTGTCCTAGTCTGAATTTTTTTTTTGTTTGTTTTTTTAACTTCTTTTCTAGGCTTAATGGGGCTATTTGAAAAACGTCGATTCAGAAAATTCCTAGTGTATGTTGCCAATTTTGATGAGAAAGATCCTCGGACCTTTGAGGGTATTGATCCTGTGAAGACGACGATGCGGGATGTGTACAAGAAGTTTGACTTGGGCCAAGATGTCATAGATTTTACTGGCCATGCCCTAGCCCTTTATAGAACTGATGAGTAAGAGTTTTGGCTTTTAGATTTATCGTTTCCTTGCCAAACTTACTGAGTTTCCTTATATGCTATGAAATAAAGAGGCTCTAATTAGAATTTTATATTAGGCCTTTTAAAAGTGAAAAATGATGTTACTGATGTTACAGCTTCAGAGAATTCTAAATTGAACACGAGAATGAAATCTAAAGCCCTTTTCTAATATCCATTTCCTTTTCAGTTATTTAGATCAGCCATGTTGTGAAACCATTAATCGGATTAAACTTTACAGTGAATCCTTGGCAAGATATGGTAAAAGCCCATATCTTTATCCACTCTATGGCCTTGGAGAACTGCCACAAGGATTTGCCAGGTGAGAACCCATGTTTAATGGAGTTGCTAAATTTAAACCCTGCGGACCCTGTTCTGCTCTTCTGTGGAAGTAAATGAGATACAGTTGTGAATGATATGCCTGTCAGAAAGTTTTCTTTTTAAAAGTTTGAGTAAAATTTATGATTAATGTAACACTATGTTGAATAATTTGTGTTTGATGACTACAGATCTGGATAGCCAGAATTCCAGTCGGGATATAAAACCTTTCTAATCATCCAGAAAGTTTCCTTCTATCACCTCATGTAATCACTTAATAGCTATTATATTTGTGATTTCTATCACTGTAGATGATTTTGCCTGTTTTTGAAATTCATATAAAGAAACTAATATAAGACATGGGCGCATTTGCCTTGCACGCAGCTGACCGAGGTTTGATTCCTCAGTCCCTCTTGGAGAGCACTGCAAGCTACTGAGAGTATCCCGCCCACATGGCCGAGCCTGGCAAGCTCCCTGTGGCATATTTGATATGCCAAAAACAGTAACAACAACTCTCACAATGGAGACGTTACTGGTGTCTGCTTGAGCGAATCGATGAACAACGGGAGGACAGTGCTACAGTGCTAATATAAGAAAGACATTCATTTGTCTTAGGGCTGGTGCAGTAGCATAGCAGGTAGGGCGTTAGCCTTGCACGTGGCCATCCTGGGTTCGATTGCCCCATCCCTCTTGGAGAGCCTAGCAAACTACTAAGAATATCCCACCCGCACGGCAGAGCCTTGCAAGCTCCTTGTGGCGTATTTGATATGCCAAAAACAGTAACAAGTCTCACAATGGAGATGTTACTGGTGCCTGTTTGAGCAAATTGATGAACAACAGGAGGACAGTGCTACAGGACAGTGCTACATTTGTCTTAGGCTTATAAAAGACTCCGTAAACATAGGTGTGAGGACAATATCCAGAATTTGAATTGCTGATTGGCAAGATAACTAACTTCTTAAGAAATTGTTTCCAGAGTAGTTGTACCTTATTTTATGAAAACTCAGCAGTATATTCGGAGATTTAATTGTTCTCCATTCTTTTTAATATTTATTATTGTCAGTCTGTTTAATTATCAAGGAGTATAAAATGATATTGTTTAGTTTTTTTTGATTGAATACTCATGAGATAGACCACCACAAAGCTGTTTCTGATTGGGTTTTCACTCATACAGTGTTCCAGCACCCATCCCTCCACAAGTGTACATTTGCCACCACCAATGTCCCCAGTTACCCTCCCACCATCAGCACAGATTCCTCCCCCTACTTACCTTTATGGCAGGCACTTTTCTTCTTTCTATTTCTCTCCTTTTGTGCATTATGGTTTGCAGTACAGGTGTCAAGATGTCATCATGTTTGTTCAAGGCATTCAGTATTTTTATTGGGAAGATAAGTCTCGAGTAGCATATTTAACTGGGTGACAGCTTTGGGGTATGGATGTGACTGCCAAGGCTTTCAGAAGTATAGGGGAGTAGGGGAAGGGTAGCCCATTCCAACTCAGAGAAAACCCGGAGATTTCTGTCATGAAACCCACATACCTGAATTTTCAGCAGATTAATATCTCAGTGACGTCTGTCCCAAAACGCTGGAGTCTAGCCGGGCATGGCGGGGGCTCTGCTTGGTGGGCACCAGGCTGGCCTGCCCCACTCTGATCTTCCCTGTCTGTTTAGCTTTGTATGGGTCAGAGATTAACTGAAGCTTTCGATCTCTTTCAAGATTGATTTATGGGTCTCTGGAGCAAGGCCGATATAAATGAGCTTATATGACTGAGCTGGAGATGGTTTGTGGGCGTGGCTCCCACATACCTGACTTTTGGCAGTTTAGTTTCTTGGAAAACTTTGTCCTGAGTTGGTGGGGTCCGGCCAAGGCAAAGTGGTGATTTTGGTTGTTATCTGTTAGAGCGCTGAGAGCTGCTGCCACTCTGCTGGCTCTCATGCCTGCTGGGTTGTTTTTATGATTTCTCTTCACTTTGGCTGGTCCCTGAGGCAGGAGAGCTGGACAGGCTTAGGAGGAGGCCCAAGTTCTATCCCAATACGTAAGGTCCCCTGAGCACAGAGCCAATTAAACCAAAAACTAAAAGCTGTTGTGTGCCTTAGCCTGCTCAGTTCATTGTGAAAAGTTGTCATTGGTGTCAGTAGTTAGTTGCTCTTTGGCCGCTTTTAAGATTTTGTTTCTTTGATAGGGTCACCAAATTTGTTTAGACAAGATCTTGCTTGAGATTTGTTAAACTGTTTGGGTGTTTAGAAAAAGTTTTAATTAAAAGGGCATCTAGCTTCAGGTATCAGCCCCTTTTCTCTCATAGCTTGGGCGCTGATTTTTGTCAGATCCTTTTACTGTCAGACTCACTCAGGGTCTGCTTATTTTCTTTCTCTGCTGTTTTCTGGTTTTTGTTTTTTAGATTCCCCCCCCCCCCCACCCCCACCCCCAGCGCAGGCTTCTGTTGTCTTTCAGGGTCATTGGCCTCTCAGGTATTTTCATTATACTTTTAATCATTTATTTTGGGGGTTTGGGGGCCCTGCTTGGTGGTACTTTAGGGCTATTCCTGGCTCTGTGCTCAGAAATGACCCGTAGTGCTCAGGGAATGCTGGTGCTGGAGATCAGACAGACATGCAGGGCCAGAGCCATTACCCTTATGCACTCTCTGGCTCTCATGATTTTAATCTCAAGGGTTTTTTTTTTATTTTTTTTTTTTGGCTTTTTGGGTCACAGCTGGTGATACTCAGTACTCCTGGCTCTGCACTCAGAATTATTCCTGGCGGTGCTTGGTGAACCATATGGAATGCCGGGGAATCAAACCTTGGTCAGTTGTTTGCAAGGCAAATGCCCTACCCGCTATATTATTACTTCAGCCCTCTCTCAGGGTTTTTTTTTTTTTTAAACACACAGACACAGACACAGACACAGACACACACACAGACACACACACACACACACACACACACACACACACGATACTGTATTCTTAAATTCAAGTCTCCATTTTTTAAATTTTCTTGGGCCACACCCAGTAGTGCTCAGGGACCATATGGAGTGTTGGGGATTGAACCAGGTAGGTCCTGTTCCCTACCCACTGTACTGTTGCTCCAGCTCCTCTTGGTGTAGGTTTTGGATTGTTGCTGAGAATTTATATGCAGGATTTGAACATATAGGCGATGCTTTGTGTCATTGGACTTGGTTTTCAGAATTGTGAATTATGAGGTATTTTGATTTTTTTAAAATTTATTTCCCTCCCTCCCTCCTCTCTCTCCTCCCTCCCCCTCCCTCCCTTTCCCCCTCCCTCCCTCTGTCTCATACACATGCACACACAACACCCTTTTGGGCATTGTGATTTTTGTGGTTTGCAGTATTGATACTGAAAGGTTATCAGGAATATCCCTTTACCTAGTTTTAACCCTCAGATCTTGATGATCATGGTCATTCTCAGCTATTATTGTCCCTTACTAGTCCCTTCTCTATCTTCCTTACCCTCTGCCCCCCTCACACTTGTGGTTCCAACTATTGACCAGACCTCCTAATCCCAGTTTTCCCTGGCCATGGAAAACTCTATTCTCTCTCTCTATATATATAGATATATATAACATTTACTATATATATCTATATATATTTCTATATTTATATATATAGTATCTACTATATATATCTATATATATACTATGTATATATATTTTCTACTATATATATTTTTTCTTCTAATATATATATATAATGTACCACAAATGAGTGCAGTGGTTTTATATCTGTCCCTTTCCTTCTGACACATTTCACTCAGCATGATACTCTCCACGTCCATCCATTTATAGGCAGGTATTTGATGGTTTTGACTAACTGATGCCATGACTTTTAAGTGAGCATCATATAGTGAGAGGGGAAAAAAGGTGGTAACTGCTGTCTTGTAACTAAAAGGAAAAGGGAAGGTTGAGACATAACTTGGCGATAGAGCACTTGATTTGCAGATGAGGCATTGGGCGTGGTTTCTGAGCCCCCGAGCCATGCCACACACAAAGGATGTTTAACATCATCTGGGAGGAAAGGAAACAAATATGCCTGTAAGCCCATGTTATCAAAGGAGATTTTAATAACTGAAACAATCATAGATTGTAAAAAAATTTTTTCTAGACTAAGTGCTATTTATGGCGGTACCTACATGCTGAATAAGCCAATTGAAGAAATCATCGTGGAAAATGGGAAAGTGGTTGGTGTAAAGTCTGAAGGAGAAGTAAGTAGCTTTTTCAGTTTAAGAAAATGTTCTACCCATGTGAAGACATTTTCATGAGCCAAATATGCATATAATTTGGTTTGTACGCTGAAGCCAGATAGTGAGACTGCTCACTGGCTTCAGAGATAGTCTTTCTGGTAAGTTGGTTTATTCATAATGACTCAAAGGCTTGATACAGTTGATAGATCAGAAACAGATGTTACTACTGTAGGGCCAGCCTGGAGAACCACCGGAACACAGCACCACATTGCCAACTGTCCAAGCAAGAAGCACTGAGCCCCTGAGCCTTGCCAGGAGTGATCCCTAAGCGTCAAGCCAAGAATAAACCCCGAGCACAGCTTGTGCCTCTAAATAAAAACGAAAAGGGGAAGTATTTTAGCCTAGTCTTTGTTTTTTTTCCCTGCTTTTTGGGTCACACCCAGTGATACTTGGGTTACTCCTGGCTCTGTACTTGGGAGTCATTCCTGGCATTGCTTGGGGTTCCATATGGGATGCCAGGCATTGAGCCTGGGTCAGCCTCATGAAAGGCAAAGGCCCTTCCTGCTGTGCCAGCTCTAGGGTAGTCTTTTTAATGGAGGAGGCATGGGATGTTTGGAGGGCACAGCCAGCATTGCTGAGGGGCTTCTCTTGGTGGTGTTTGGGGAACCTATATGCAGAGCTGAACGTTAACCCTATGTGGGCTGTGTGCAAGGCCAGTGCTTTAAGCCCTGTCCCATGTCTCTAGCTCCTAGTGTAGTCTTAAGATGAGTATGATTTTGGTCTATTAAAACACTTTTTAGGGGACTGGAGCAATAGCACAGCAGGTAGGGCGTTTGCCTTGCATGCGGCCGACCCAGGTTCGATTCTCAGCATCCCATATGGTCCCCTGAGCACCGCTAGGAGTAATTCCTGAGTGCAGAGCCAGGAGGAACCCCTGAGCATCGCTGGGTGTGACCCAAAAAAGCAAAAAAAAAAAACCAAAAAACAACCTTTTATTGGTTATATCCATGTGGGCTGGAGCGATAGCACAGCAGGTAGGGCATTTGCCTTGCACGCAGCCAACATGGCCGACCCGAGTTCGATTCCTCCGCCCCTCTCGGAGAGCCCGGCAAGCTGCCGAGAGTATTCAATATGCCAGACACAGTAACAACAAAGTCTCCAATGGAGACGTTCTGGGCCCGCTCAAGCAAATCGATGATCAACGGGAGGGCCTTTACTTTACTTTATATCCATGTATAAGTAGTGACCTCAAATACATTCATTCCCCCCCCCCCCCCACACACACACACATTTGTGCGTGTGTGTGTATTTTGGTGAAGGCCCAGTGCGGATTGTGCTTGGGGATGGAGCTTGGTTTATTTTTTGGTTTTGGGCCACACCCAGGCGATGCTTAGGGGTTACTCATGGCTCTTTGCTCAGAGATCCTTTCTGGTGGGCCTTGGGGGCCATCTGGAATGCTGGGAATCAGACCTGGGTTGTGCAAGGCAAGTGCCCTATCTGCTGTACTATCACTCTGGCCCCTGGTTTCTAAATATTTATATTTGAATAAGATTTAGAATTCATGTATCTATTCCAGAATTTGTAAGGATGATTGGCAGAGCTTGTTTTGTTAGCCATAGTTAATATTTACTAATATATTCAAGGGAAAATAGTTATCTAAAACATGTGGACACTGAATATTATTTTCTTATAGATTGCCCGCTGTAAGCAGCTCATCTGTGATCCAAGCTATGTAAAAGATCGGGTAGAAAAAGTGGGCCAAGTCATCAGAGTTATCTGTATCCTCAGCCATCCCATCAAGAACACCAACGATGCCAACTCCTGCCAGATTATTATTCCACAGAACCAAGTCAATCGAAAGTCAGGTGCGTCTTAGGATCTGATTGGGTGTAGAAAGGGACTCGGGTTTGAAGGGCTCCCTAGCATGTGCTCTAAATCTGAAAGTCCAGTAAGAGTTAAGAGAACCCAGTGATGGTTTTCCACATTGAAAATTTTGGCATTACTTCAGTAACATGCAAATAGAGTCCATAGAACTTTGTCATGCCAATCTAGTAATAGTTTCTACTAACTTAGTTTGATTTGACTTTAATAAATGACAAATTAGTATTCATCTTAGCTTTTATTATACAAGTTCTTTGTGCAGGGTTCTGGGTGTGAGACACCTCGATAACTAGGTTTGCCAATTTTCCAGTTAGTTGTGGCAGGGCCGAGAGAAGAAATTTTTGGCCCCACCTGTATGTAAACAGTCACAGAAGGCCGCCAGGTCACAGTATAATTGCTGCCACCCATCATTGTCACCCAGATTGTCTAGTCAATCTGGTGCCTGCTGCCTAGTTTGGTGAGGTGCAGAGACATTGACAATGAACTGGATTGTTTCTAGATATCTACGTCTGCTTGATCTCCTCTGCACACAATGTGGCGGCTCAAGGGAAGTACATTGCCATCGTCAGCACCACTGTGGAGACCAAGGAACCTGAGAAAGAAATCAGACCCGCACTGGAGCTTCTGGAACCAATTGAACAGAAGTAAGCAGCACATTCATTCATAACCGCTAATAGTCAAATGCTGGGTTTTGATTTTGACTTGGGGTCCGGGAGTCTGGCTGGACAAATTGCATAGCTGTTTGGGCCCTTGGCCTAGCAACCTAGGCTTGACTCCTAGCCATGCCAGTTGTGACTCCTGAGCAGAGCACAGACAAATCACTTGTGGCTGTGGGGAAACTGTTCTCTCTAGCCTCATCCTTTGGGTTTTGAATTTCAGACAGGAATGAGTTGGTATGGGGTCTTTGACCTCTTGATTCTTTTTCTCTCCTAGATTTGTTAGCATCAGTGACCTCCTTGTACCAAAAGATCTGGGAAATGAAAGCCAGGTGAGTGGAGATTAATCTGAAAAATCATTACAGGTTTTATTGGGATAAATTTCACTTAAAATCCATTGTTTTTTATTTCCAGATCTTTATTTCTCGTGCTTATGATGCTACAACTCACTTTGAGACCACCTGTGATGACATTAAAGACATCTATATGAGGATGACAGGGTCAGAGTTTGACTTTGAGGAAATGAAGCGCAAGAAAAATGATATCTATGGGGAAGACTAACAGCTCTGACAGCTCTTTTCTGATTAGGACAAAGTTAAGATTTACCAATGATGCGTATTCTATGAAATCAATATTTTAAGGCCTGCTTTTGTAATCTGAGACTGCAGAGCACTGCACCAGTCAATCTTCCTCCCCTTTCTAATATCATGTATTAACCTGTTTTCATGGAGCGGCTATTCAGAATTGGCAGGTTATCACATTCTGTTCAGTTTAACTAATACTGGCTTTCTCCCCCAAGTGAAGGATCGGTTTTTTTTTTTAATTGTACTACTGATAGAGAACTTGATACAGTATTTGTATCTTTTAATCAGTGTAGCCTTTGCAATTATGTGCTTCTGCTGCTCAAGAACTGGATCAGTACAATTGGTGTGTGCCAGCTGTCCTCTGGACATTGAGATTCTAAATTGAACATCCACAATATGGGGCAGCTTTCCTGTTTTTTTCCTGTATGTTTACATTCTGTCCTGTCAAGTATTACGACAGTCTCTACATGGCACAGCAACATGTTTGGTTCACGTGGGCCTCAAAATCCAAATCAAACTTTGACTTCGTGAGTCATTTTGGAGGAAGCCTGTATACGGTGTTTTAACCTAGTAATATTGATGAGAAAATGGGAAAGAAATGTATAAGGCAGATAAAACGTAGAAGCTTCTTTCATATCCCAGGTATGGCTAAATGGACCAAGCTGCAATGCAGTATTGATTTGACAGAGCCCCTGCTCCAATGATGTCTTGTCTCAAAATGGCTCCAAATGATTTCTGTACTGCAAAATAAAGCCAAACTCTGGAAACCAGCTCCTTCCTAGTTCCTCTGTGTGTCCTGATGTTTGAATAGTTTCTGCTGTGCTGCTGGAAAAGTTGCTCAGTAGAGCTGATGCTCAGGCCGGGCAGCCAGAGGGAGGTGTGTGCAGGCTCAGACTGCTCGAGTCAGGATTGAATCTGGCTGCACTCAGTGACTCTCAGATGGCTTCACTGTGAACATCCCAAGTAACAGGTTTGATACAGTGTAATGCTAAAATAGTTAAGACTGGCATTTCTCAACTGATGGGGTCAAAAGGATATCCAAGGCTATGCCTATTGGTAGAACCAGACAGATAGGAAGACAACCTGGTCAGAGGGAGCCCA
The DNA here is from genome assembly GCF_029834395.1 of Sorex fumeus. Lineage (NCBI taxonomy): Eukaryota > Metazoa > Chordata > Mammalia > Eulipotyphla > Soricidae > Sorex > Sorex fumeus. The sequence goes on along the minus strand of NW_026606083.1, from coordinate 7,571,800 downwards.
GAGAAGTGCAGGTTTTGACGGAGCATTCTCCAGATGAACACAGGCTACTATGGTAGTTCTGCTGTTTTGAGCAGTGAGAAGAGAATCAGCAAATTGGTGGTCTCGTTAGTATTCTTCATGCAGCTGGAACTGGTTGGTTTTATTGATAATTTCCTTTCCCCCTACTTAAGCATGTACCACACATTTATTTTCTTGTATTTTTGGTTTTTCTTTCAGTGGTGGCAGGGGGAGAGGGACCATATTACAAGGCAAGTGGTTTAACTTCTGTATTTAGTCATTCCAGCCCCAGCCGAGGCTGAATTTTTAGGGCAATCGTTACGCAGATAAAGAGGGTTCTTTTGATTTTTAAAATCTCTTGCTATTCTTTTTGGCCAGATTGTTTAGATGCTTCTGCAGCGTCTCATCTCTAGCCATTCGATGCCAGTAGTGTGACAAAACAACACCATAACCGTATATACTTTTTTTTTTTTTTTGCTTTTTGGGTCACACCTGGCAATGCTCAGTGGTTCCTCCTGGCTCATGCACTCAGAAATTACTCCTGGCGGTGCTCAGGGTCATATGGGATGCTGGGAATCAAACCTGGGTCGGCCATGTTGGCTGCGTGCAAGGCATACGCCCTACCCGCTGAGCTATCGCTCCAACCCCCCCGTATATACATTTTGCCTTATGTTCTTCTAGCAGTCTCTTCCTTTGCCAGAGTAGTTGTAAACTGTTAATGCAGGCTAAGGTGTAATAATCTAGGTTAACAGTAGAAAAAAAAAATGCCGGCATTTACTACTTAATGTGCCAGGCCAGCCTGGTACGAAGAAAGTAAAACTGAAAGAGGGGAAGCTATAAGAAAGCAATAAATGGTCTTTGGTGAAACACGCACCAAAGGCAGTTATAGTCTTAGATAATCATTTCTTGGAGTGCTACTGGCAACTTCTTAGTCCTCCAGAGAAACTGCATTATGTGTAAAGTTCGCGCACCTCCTTTGAAAGACAAAACATCCCATAAGCAAAGTGATATAACAGTAGGGTAGATTACAGAAACAGTTTAATTTTTTAATTTTTCTTTATTAAAAAATGAAACAAAAATAGTTACAAAAAGTTGTTCTTAGAAATGTATTTGCTTCGTTTATTGTAGAAATCTATTTCTAATATCATAAATAAAATTATTATTTTCTCTTCCTCCCAGAAGGCTGATTTTGTAGTGTACTATGTACAAAAACTGAGTAACTGAAAAATACCAGCCTATAAAATTTTACCACATAGGAAAAAACCTTAGTGTTGTTTGAAGAATGTCTTGTTTTTTTTCTCACCACATGAGTTTTCTGATACTAACATGCAAGAACCATTTTTTCTGCCATAATGGAGCAATTGTGTTTGTACAATTATTTTCAATGAATAGCACTGAAGGCATTCTTAAAATAATTTGTGAAAGTATTTAAATGGCCCACTCAAACCTAATTAAAAGCTACTGAATGAAACCAGGTATTTTATTAGCCAAGCATAAATAAATATTAAGGTGATGTCAACACTGTCTAAACCAAATATTTCATATGAAGGATGCGACTGAAATCTTCCATGAAATGCACATGTTCAGATAGTGTGCGTCCATCCATAAACACATCCAATGTTCATTCCAGTTCACAGTGGGAGAGTTGCATAAAATATTACCAGTAGCTACTCCTAAATGGAGCTGCTACTTTCTGTATATTTTCAATAAAGTTTTTTACATCTGTAACAAGGATGCCACTATTTTCGAAGACTTCTCTGGAACCTGCAGGCTTTTCTGTGAGAAAAAAAAACACCTATTTTGGTGAAAACTTCATTTATATACTCTTTTTTTTTATATATAGCATAACACAATCCCCATCTTACTAAAAAGTTTGTGACCCACCCTCCCGCCCCCAAAAAGGAAAAAGGTAAAAGCTATACCCCTACATTGTTTATGGCCAGGAGAAATACTTGAGGGAAACTTGCCTGTCAGGAAGATGGCGAACCTGGAGCAGATGTGCTGGACCTGCAGGCTCCGCAGACATTGCAAATAGTCGCCCTTTGCCGGCTGTTGGGAATCACACTGATGGTAGTGAAGCGATTCAATGAGATTTGCACTCTGGCATGACTTCAGTATTAAGTTCTTTTTATGTGCAGTTGAATCCACTCTGGAAAAGGGAAAGTTAACTTTTACATATATTTTCAGCTGTTAAGTTTTATTTGTATTCCACCCCCTCCCTGTGTCTTAGTTTTAATCATGTTATAAATGCTGGATGGTATCTTTGTTTCCGTCCTATTCTAGTAACTTCTTGAGAGCTTACTACTTTTGAAAATAAAGCTTAAAAAATGCGTGGCATTATGGCTCAGTGTTGTAATGCTCCACTACTGCACATGGGAGGCTTCAGCCTCATCTCTGGCTACCCTCAGCAAGGTCACTGTGTTTGCCCCAGGTTTGTCTTTCTGTTCCTTTTTTGACTGGGCAACCATGCAGTACCTGGGAAAGCAACAGGCTCAGCTGTAGGGAAGGCACTTGGACCACCGCACACTCTGGCCATCCCCTCTATAGTGATTTCTCACCTCCCTTCAACCTTGGTATGACCTTTGGTCTTCCTCTTCTAGAAGAAAACTGCCAAGCTTCCAGCTTTGTTCTTGATTCCGTCTCTCCAGTCATGTTCGCTTGGAAAGATCCATATCCCCACTAGTTGCTAGTACAATCTTTATAGAAATTTGGTTTGAAGTAAATTCCCGCTGAAAACCCGTTTGTGGTGTTTCATTCCCTTGCCGCAACTTTTGAGTCCCCTTAAATGTTGCGCTTTCTAGGTTTCTGTACACCTTTGCCAGCTGAAACCAGCTTCAAAACCAAGCTTGTGCCCCACTTGACCTCATTAGAATGAAGCAGGTGTCCCGTGACTCACCTTCTGCAAAACATTGGGTCTTTTCCTAGCTCCAGGTCCCGTTTTTACTCTTCTGTCCCTACCTGGGCTAGAACTAGGCAGCCTCAGCTATAAAATACTCTTAACAATGAACTAGATAGGCTGCTTATGGTTCTCCTGTCTATTCTTTGGTGTTAAAATGTTCCCGTGTGTGCGTGACAGAGGAAGGTCCTGAAAATATGGTGCGGATCTACGGCCATACCACCCTGAACGCGCCCGATCTCGTCTGAAAATATGGTGCGGAGGATCAGACTTGGGCCTCCCGCATGCCAAACCATGCCCTCAGCCCACTGACCTGGTCAAACTGGGGGCTGAGTAATGGCTGGACATTTGCACAACTTTTTTTATATCTATGCAGTTAACCAGGTGCTGTGTAAATAATTTGGGGGCGAAGAAGGGTATGAGAGAAGTTTACATTAACTTGTGGCCCAGAGGAGCCCTAATGTCCCTCAGATTCAAACCTCTCCATAAAGCTCTTACCTGACATCTTCTTTGAGCTTTTTCTGTTCCCTGTAGTGAAGGAACCATTTCCACCTTCCATTTCCATTTAGTTTCTCCAGGATTTTAACAACTTCTTTCAGCTGAACTACAGAATAGATCAGTGGCAAGAGAAGATACTTCAGGGTGTCGGCTCATCTTGTAAAAGTAATTTTTATTTTAATTGTGAAAAACTGGATGCTGTTGAATGTATCATCACTGCTGACTGTGGAGCCAGGCAGGATTTGAAAACAGCTCCTGACTGAAGTCCCGCCAACTGACACTACACCACCGTGGGAGAGGCCTCAAGCTCTAGAGAGAGCTGGGCCAGGAGTCAAATGGACACATTTAAACTGTGACTAATACTCCTTAAATTTGGTGCCCTGAGGGGCTAGAGCAGGGAGGGCGTTTGCCTTGCACTCTGACAACCTTGATTTGATACTGGGCATCTCATATGGTCCTCCAAGCAGAGCCAAGAGCAACCCCTGATCATCACCGAGTGTGGTCCCCGCCCCCCAATGTGCCTCCCCACCCCCCCAATTTGGTGGGCTGGGAAAATGCAGTGTTCAAGCACATAATTTGGAGGAATTTTCACAACGCAGAGTACTAACCACTAATACGATCACGGCTGGGGATTTTCAAAAGAAAGACCCCCACCTGCTGACTTTTTTATTGGAACTTAATTGGACAGTTTATTTTTGGCTTTTGGGATCACACCTGGCAAAGCTCAGGGGACCATAGGGGATACCAGGGATCAAACTTGGGTTGGCCACGTGTAAGGCAAACACCCTACCCGCTATACTACCAACCTGGCCCCTAACTTGACAGTTTAAAAGAAAAAACAAAAAATGCAGGAAAATAAAAGACCAACCTAATGTTAACATTTCTAATACTCTGTCATCTGATACCACGAAGCCACCTGCTGGAAACAGCTCTTGGTAGGTATAATCAAGTACATCCTCAGGGCTGTCGATTCCAGCAAAGAGGACATTGGGAAAATGTTTCAGCTTCAGCAAAGAAGGAATCTGGAGAAACAAAAGGAGGGCCCCAGTGAGGAGCAGCTCATAGCTCGGGGGTTCAGAAGCTGAGCACACTTTTAATCGAGGTGAGTGACCTTCTGTCTTTTTTTTCCTTTTTGGGTCACACCCAGCAATGCTCACGGGTTACTCCTGGCTCTGCACTCAGGAATCACTCCTGGCGTTAGGTGGGGGACCGTATGGGATGCCAGGGACTGAACCTGTGTTGGCTGCATGCAAGGCAATGTCCTACCCACTGTACTGTCATTCTGGCCCCATGGTGACTAACCTCTGCCCAACAAAAGACAAGAACTAAATTCATTCATTACAAAGTTACTTCTCCAAGTCAAAAGGCTGAGGTAGGCCGAATAAGGGGAGTGTCTCTAGGCTCATATTTTGGGGCCCTGTAAATTATGAGGCAGGTGAAATGCTGGCATCAGCTCCCTTGTGTGTGGTGTCACAGTCTCTTTTGAGGGTTCAATTACTGCCCCTTGACCACTCCCCTCTATCTTAGGACAGCAATTATTTTAATCAAAGAATAAGGAAATACATATATAGTAGAACTGAGCAAAGTTTTTCGTAAATCCTAATGTGAGACATTCAAGAGGTGCCAATTTATATCTCAGATGAGAAACTGACCATTCTTTCCTGTTTTAAAAGTTCTTCCTTAGGTACTATAAATCAAAGTTTTCTTTACAAAACATAATTTTCCCTATACATACTTGGGGTAATATAAAATCCTATACCTCTTACTTGATTCATTATCTGAGTTACAGATTCAATGGGTTTTAACTTCTCTAAGATAAACAACAGCAATGCTGACTTACCGAACAACAGAATGCCTAGAACATGTTTCTCTTTTAATAAAACACCCAAACCTACTTGATGCAAATGTGATGCTATATCTTCATTTCTGATAATGATTATTAGCGTATCATTCTCTCTGTGGAAGGTTTGACAGAAATGTTGAGGTTCAATTTCTTTGTGGCCTCCTTTCCTCAGAATGTTCTGAAAGAGTTACAGAGCACAGAAGTTATTGTAAAATACATGGATAATGGATAGCATAAAGCACGTAATTTAAATCCTAACAATGCTTATTACTAAGCGTATTACTGGCTGTCTTATTACTAAGCATTTACCCATAAAACACATGTCACTATTAGCTGGTGTGCAAGTTTACTTTTACAAAAGACAAAAAATACCATTGTATGATTTTATATCCGTAAAGAATTAAAGGCCAAATCTTTTGAAATAGGACAACGTGCGCGCGCGCGCGCGCGCGCACACACACACACACACACACACACACACACACACACACGTTTACCCCTAACGTGCAGTTGTCAGTCAAAATGCTTTGGAAATAATACTGTAATTCCTGAGATATGCTTTCAATCTCACCAATGGAGAGTGATTTTGAAGAAAACCAAGCAGTAGTTGGTTTATGTTGGGACAGGACTCAATTCCTAAGCCTCTGTCCTGTGACTGACAAGTGTCCCAAATCCTTGACAGCCTTGTGGTGCCAAGCACTGGTGAGTCATATCTCCAGGTAAAAATACACTGATATAATAGCTCAGCCGTGAATCTCAACTGCACTGCACTGTAGCACTGTCCTCCCGTTGTTCATCGATTTGTTTGAGCAGGCACCAGTAATGTCTCCATTGTGAGACTTGTTGTTACTGTTTTTGGCATACTGAATACGCCATGGGGAGCTTGCCAGGCTCTGCCGTGCAGGCAGGATACTCTGGGTAACTTGCTGGGCTCTCCAAGAGCGACAAAGAAATCGAACCACATGCAAGGCAAATGCCCTACCTGCTGTGCTATCACTCCAGCCCCAAGTCTCAACAAGCCGCACTAATGGAGGTGGGGCTGAGGCTGTGTACATGTACTTACAGACAGACATTGGGCAGCTCCCAAGCTGTGTGTGCATAAAACATAATTTTTCTTTGGGGGTGAGTAGGAGGAAAGGGCCTCCATCCCAGGAAATGATCAGGGCACCTAGGGGTCACTCCCAGCCAACAGCCTGTGTACTGGGTTGGTGGCTCAGTGCCGGGGAATTCCAGGGTCACGCCAGCAGTGCTTCTGAGGTGTCAAGAGCTACACCTAGGAGTGCTTGCTTGGGTGAGGGGCAAGTGTACTGGGTTCAGATTTGGGTCCTGATACCTGCAGAGCACTGGAATCCTGAGCTATCTTCTTGGCCTCTATTTCCTTCAAATCTGTATTTTTGCTTTGGACTGTGTTTCCATTGGGATATTAGTGTGTCTGACAAATTTCTGTGAAAATCCATCACTGCACTCATTCAGGAATACCACCCACTTCTAGTATTGATGGCACTTCCTTAGAGCCACAAACCATGAAGTTGTGAGACTGAGACCCCAAATCAGGATCATGTTCTGAAAGTCAAGAGCACTGAATGTACTACTACAATTTAAATTGAAATTAAACAGCAAAATCTGGCATACCTTCGTTCTTAGAAAGAATGACTTGTCTTCTGTCTCCACAAGATAGAACAGGAAGGTGTTCTTACGGGCTTCTTTCATGACGCTCTTCAGTCGGATATGCAGGCTGGCACATAAGTCTGTGATCATGTCTTCATAGGAGGCACACCTTCTCGGGAAAGAGGAGCACATCTCTTCCAGCAAGGTGCCCCCAGAAGCAACACTGGGTTCACCCTCTGGGATGATGACTTGGTTGCTGTCCACCATCACCTTATTGAATTCGGTATACTCGTTCAGAATAAGTGAAATATCATTCCGGGGGTCTTTCAAAGTACTGTTATATTTCAGTTTGTTGAGGTGGAAGGAAACAGTCTTTCTCTCAGGATTGGCAAGCTTTCTACTGAGACTTCTCTCCTTCCAAAAGGGAAAACTGTCCAAACCACTGGTGGGTAGGTGGCCTCTGGCATGCACACACTGCCCAGGATCTGGGTGCACAATGGTTACCATCAGGGGACTTCTGCTTCGGGCCATAGGACATGGGCCCTCGGGTGTTTTTGTCAAAGGGAAAGCTTCACTTCGAGAGGATTCCTTTGGAAATATACTAGTGGCAGGAACAGAATGCCGAGAAACTCTGTTCTTTACTATTTGTTTTAGTTTATGTGCAAAACGCAGATACTCCAGATCTACTGTCCTCTGGGTGAGGCTGCCTGCTGCCTGCCATGTGTTTACCCAGGAGCTGAGCAAATCATACTGTGGGCGCGTCCCTGAAGCATCCTCACACTCCTTAGTTATGGTGAAGTTAGCGTAAGTTCTGGGGATGCCACGGACATCTCGGATCTGAATAAAACGTGGTGCACACTTATCTTTCTTTAATCCGAAGCCCCCATTTCTAGAAGTCTCCAATCCTGGGATTTGCTTTGAATAGCCCCAGTTTTCCCGATCATTTGTGCGTGCGAGCTGGAAAGCGCTGCCCTCCTCTTTTCTTCTGCTGCGATTACACCGCAGAGTAAATGGGGGTTCCTGCAGGTCAGATTTAGGTTTTCTACCAGCACCTGGAGAGTATGCATCAGAGTCGCCAGAAGAGGGTTCACGGTGCATGTGCGAGTTTGCATTGACATCCAAGTCTCTGCTCAGGGCTCTTGCATGACCCCAGGGCCTGGGCCTCTCACCAGGGCCATTCCCTTCTGTCTGCTCTTCAGATACACCACAAATAGTGTCGCTAGATTTGGGAACAGAGGAAGCAGAAGGCTCACTACTCACTGTGTCACTCGATATGGCTCTGTCTGGGGAAGAACCAGCACCTGGGAAAATAAGCTGAGAACCCCATGGATCTTTGATTTCAGACACTGATGTGACTTGTCCACCCTTTGGAACTGTGGTGTGTGTCTGAGAGACAAAGCTGCCTCCATCTGTGACATCTTGTAACTGAACTTCAGTTTCGGTACTCTTAGGCTGAGTGGACATTCTGACTCCTGCTACTTCCTGTGGTGGAAAGTAGGCTGGCGGGGCACCATCAGAGGGGGCAGTGGTTTGGGGCCTCTCTGAATACTCATGTGTCTGTGTGCTATCACCCCCATCCGCAGAGGCCAACTCGAAGGGCCTGACTTGTATGTAATTCCCTTCCCCGCTAGAGAATGTCTGCATCATGCTCTTAAGGCTCATCTGCGGTTCGGATGACGTGTTCATTCCATTACTTGGAGCAGCTGTGGAAGTCAATGTGTCTGTTGAAGTCTTACTTTCCAGACGCCTTTGGGGACTAAATGGAAGCTTGCTGATCTTAAAGACAGGATGATTTAAGTCTGGGTTTCTGTTCTCCACATGAATTGGCCACAGCGGATCTCTTGACATTTTGAGAGAAGATCTGAGGTCATGAATGTGATTGGTAGCTAAGTCTGAACCCTGAGTCTGCTCTGAGGAAAAGATACCTTCACCAGGCTCACCTGGGGCAATTTCCTCAGAGGTGCTACTGGGGATGGTTAAATGTCTCTCTTTTCCTTCTGGATGATTATATAACAGCAGAGGCTTTTCAGCAGAGGGCTGTGTTTCCAGTACCTGAGTTAAGTTATGTTGTGCGACTGGATGGGTAGGACTAATAAAAACATTTTCTTCATTTATGGCTGAATCTCCTGACTCAAATTGGGAGCATCTGTCATTTCTCTCGCCATCTATACATGGGTATTTTATACTGGCCTGAGCAGGCTGTGTTTCTGCAACAGGAGCCCGGGGGGCAGGACTAGAAGCTGGTGACACTTCTTCAATTAAAGAGCCAAAGGGGAAATCTGAGGGAACACGAATTTCCTCGACAATGTCAAGGGTACTGTCTTTCTGAGGAAGTACAACAGTTAAAGGCTGGACATGATTGCCTACTTGTTCCTTATTTTCTAATGGTTTGGCTGCCTCTACAGGACACATGGATGTGGAACTGGAATTCACTTCTATGTTTTCTCTGAAAGCTGCCCCTTCAGGCTTAATGTTTTCTTCACCCGTGTGCTGAACGTGTGCAATTGTGAACAAGTCCTGCTGCTCTGGGGCTACTTTCCCACATGGTGCTTCTCTGGGGCTGGGAGGCGGTGATACTGTTAGAGTTAGGTTGATGTCAGAATCTTCCTCTGATAACTCTAAACTGATCTCTTTGCTCAGAGACAAAGTGCTTTGTTTGGCAAATGCTAAATTAACTGATTCAAAATTCACATTTTCACTGTTAATAGCACAGTTGTCATTCCTTAATTCTAAAGAACCATCTGCAGTATTACTATTTGATGAAATGTGGTTAAGTGAGTGATTTTGCACGGAGACTTCTTTGACCTGGGAAGGCACGATAATCTCTTCTGAAGAGATGCTCAAGACTCCTGAGGACTGCAGAGCCAGGTCCCGAGAGCGGTTTGTTTCCTCTCTGGGTAACAAGTACTTTGAAGTTTGAGCTAATGATAATGCCTCCATTAGCACTGCACTAGCAGGTGGCAACGAGGCACCTGCAACAGGAACCTCCTTCTCTACTGAACATATTTCTTCAGCATGTGGCTCTCTACTTAATGGGAAGGCACAAAGGAACTTAGTGTCTATTTGTCCTGGCACTGCGAGAGACCTGATGTCACCATTATTTTCTGTCTGTGCCTTCTCGAATGATACAGAACCTGTTATACTCGGAGAAGGTGGCTTCTGTTTGATCAGCTCCAGATTGAACGTTGCAGGAATATCGGTTCTATTTACAATTTCTGTCTGTATTGGTACATACGCATGTTTTTCAAAAGTGAGAGTGATTGGCTCCAGATTGATCACCACATACTCGGTACTGCCATCTTTCTTTTCCAAAGGAGACTCACAATCTTTGGACGGGCCATTGGACGGGCCATTCTGAGGGATGAGGCCCTGGAGAGCATCACTGTCTGTCTGCACTGCTGTCTGGAAAATGTTGGCTTGGCTTTCCGGGGTTTCCAGGGTGCTGTACCCTGACTCGTCACAGCTGACAGATTGACTGGTGAGCCTGCTGCACATCTCGAAGGCTGTGGCTCGTGTGATATCATCAGTGGAAATCACCACTCTTGCGCTGTCAAGTGGCTCCAAGGGCCTATCTTCACCAAGAACAGAAGGAATAGATGTGTGGGAACTTCCAATATTAGAGAACATAAAATTAGAGGTTTCTAGTTTATCTGATGATTCTTGTTCATCTTTTTCTTCAATTGTCTATGATGAAAGTAAAAATAAAAACATCAGGTTCAAAAACGTTTATATACAAGGACAGATTTCAGTTTGTTCTCCTCAATCTTCAGATATATGAACATCACAATATAGGAATCAGGAGAATTCCGCAAATATGAGTTCTTTTTTTTTTCTTTTTGGGTCACACCTGGCGATGCACAGGGGTTACTTCTGGCTCTGCACTCAGGAGTTACTCCTGGCGATGCTCAGGGAATCGTATGGGATGCTGCGAATCAAACCCGGCTCGGCCGCGTGCAAGGCAAACGCCCTACCCGCTGTGCTATCTCTCCAGCCCCGAGAGTTCTTTTTTAACACGCACACAGGTAAGAGCCTGAGTTAAACCACAAAGCCTAATTTTGAAAGATGTATGAAGTGCTGAGGCAGTCAAGTGGACCAGGGGTTCAGGCTGTGACGCTGCCTGGGCCATGGGGGCTGGGGATGAGTCAGGTCATCCTGTCAGTAGTGGGAGGGCACCATGTGACATCATGGATCAAACCAGGGTCAAACCATCCAAGGCCTGTGCCTTTCCTTCATTTCTCTCTAGCCTTTCAAGTGGATTTTTGGAAAGGAAAATGGGATTAGGCCACTGGTAACTGAGAAAAGTTGAAAATGAAGCCTAAAATGACATGGATTCACACTTTATATAATTCAGAATGGTAGCAATATAGAGAAATTTATTTTCAGTACGATTAAAATAAATTTTTTATCTGGGGGGACCACACCCAGTAGAGGTCAGGGCCTACTCTGTTCTGTGCTTGAAGGTAACTTGACAGTGCTTGTGGTACAGCAAGTTCAAACCTGTGCCTCATGCATGTGAAGCAAAGGCTCAGCCTGTTGACCCAAAAAGGCCTTCCCCCTGGCCCCCTATTAGGAGTACTCCGGGCTCACTCCTAGTAAGCTTGGGAACCACAGGGGAGCCATATGGGGTGCTGGGGATTGAATCTGATCCACTCTGTGCAAGGCAAGCACCTTACCCACTGTACAATTGCGCCAGCCCTTCTGGGTTGTTTTGTTTGTTTAGAAAGGTAATTTTTTGGGAGCAGGTGGGGGGAATGAATGGACTTTTTTTTTGTGATGCTCAGGGGTCACTCCTGGCACTACACTAAGGAATTATTTCTGGCAATGCTCAGCGGAGCATACGGGATGCCTGGGATCGAGCCCGGGTTGGCCACATGCAAGGCAAATGCCCTCCCCGCTGTACTATCACTCTGGCCTCTAGAAAGATACTCTTAAATAGCAAAGAAAACAACTCAGGGCCAGGGCAAAAGTCCAAGGCCAGCTGGACACTGGGGAGTCCTGCACAGCAAAGTGACCCCCATGGCACAGTTCTGGTGCGAGGGATGAACTCAAGGAAGGAAAATACATCCCAGCACTTGGCTCCCTCCAGAATAACTTTCTAACTCCCGGGAGGAAAGCAGTATATATTTACAGTCCCTCAGACACAACACACTGATTAGTAGGGGTTTTTCTGGGTACAAATCATATTTTTATTTTTATTATTTCCATTCTCAGTATAGAATTTGGCAAACTTTTCTCCTATCTTGCTGTTATCCACATCTTTGTGTGTCATGTGCAATTTCTATTTTTATTTATTTTTTTGTTAAATTTATTTATTGAATCACTGTGGGAAAAGTTACAAAGCTTTCAAGATTAAGTCTCGGTCATACAATGATCAAACATCTTTCCCTTCACCAGTACTTATTTTTCACCACCTAGAACCCCAATATACCCCCTCCTACCCCTCCCAATGCCTGTGAGGCAGATGATTTCTATTTAACTCTCTCTCTTGATTAGTAGTTTTTTTAAGGACGCAATCTCCTCTGAGAAAAGGCCCCTTACCTTTCCAATAGCTATGCTCTTTGTTTACAACTGGAGATAATTTCTTTCTCATTATTATATGTCTATCACAGAGGAACAGGAAACATAAGGTACTAATTAGTAATAAGATGGGATATAAGTGAAAATAACATATCTTGGTCAAAAGCTTCAAAGAGCAGGTCTTCTGTCAACCAATTACATACTACCTCTCTAGACCTTAGTAACTTCTGATTGTTCCAGTTAAAACGTTCAGCCTGGGGGGTATGGTGCTGCCAGCAGGTCAATCTGTACCTGTGAGGCGAGTGCATCAACAGCCTGATGGCACTGTCAGACTTTCAGATACCCCAAAATTGCTGCTGTGCCTTTGGCTAGACCCCAAAAACTTGGGGCAAAGTTTACCAGGGAAGTAAATGGCCAAAAGTTAGGTATGTGGGAGACACACCCACAAACTACCTCCAGCACAGCTATATAATTGGAGGCATGGCCTCTCTGGTTCCTGATCAAACTGTTTAACGGCCATGATCCCAGAGACACAAATCTCGGAACCCAAAGGCTTTTCGCAGAAATGCATCCTGTTCCTGCAGTAGGTTACTGGTGCTGGGCCACTCTAGGTGGGAATAGGTTTCGTGCCTTGGCCTGTTCCCCTTGGCGGCCTAGTGACCACCATCCTCCAGAGGACACTGGACAGTCAGGTTTGAGCCTGCATGGACGAGAAAAGTGGGGCCTCACCAGATGGGGGTGGAACCGACCCTTTTCTCCCCATCCCAGCGAGACCCCGAGTCGCTGCCTACAAATGGCCTCTCTCGCTCCTGATCAAGCTAATTCTAACGGCCATGATCCCAGAGACTCAGAAACAAATCTCGAAACCCAGCAGCTTTTGGCAGAAATGCATCTGAACGGCATACAAGGTGGCTGCTGCCTCAGATCTTATTGGAAAGCCAGGTATGAGCCAGCGGTGATGGGGCAACTGCAGTCTCATGGGAAGGGGGGCGGTACCATCTTGTCCTTCATGCTCTACCGAGGTCATGAGTTGCCCCCCCACAAGTGGCTCCAGAGGCAAAAGGACTTACTCCAGAGCCCAGCAGCTTGCGGCAGAAATGTGAATGGACCATGTGTTAGATTATGGCACCATGCCTCCCCGGGAGGGAAAGGGTGTTGCTCCCTCCTCAGTGATGAGACACATGAGGCCTCATGGGATGGGGTGGAGCCAGCCCTTTCTTCCCCATCCCAACGAGACCCTAAGTCACCACCCTGAACGGCCTTTCTGGCTCCTGATCAAGGTGCTTAATGGCCATGATCCCAGAGACTAAGGAACAAATCTTGGAACCCAGCAAGTTTGGGTAGAAATCCCTCCAGATTTAATTGTTAAAATTTCGGAATTTCAAAATCGCGTGGTCACTACTGCAGCCACACGATATCATATAACCAGCAATAGAAAACAAATTGTCTACTGTTGCCTTTTTAGCAGATCTGAGTGTTGGGGTAAAATCCCAAATAATAATGGTGGGTCTGGTGTCAAAATATTGAATGTAATCAAAGTAGAGAGAGAGAGTAATGTGGAAATCATCTGCCCCACAGGTAGGGGGAGGGTGTGGGATGGGGGTATTCTGGGGTTTTTGGTGGTGGAGAATGGGCACTGGTGAAGGTACGGGTGTTTCATTGTATGAGACCGAGACTTAAACCCGAAAGCTTTGTAACTGCTCTCATGGTGATTCAATAAAAAAAAAAATTACAAAATTAAAAAAAAAAAGGTAAGGTGGAGTTCATGCCCAATTCAGTCAGCTAATCAGTGGCTGAATAAATATCAGTACTCCTACATTAAAAAAAAAAAAAAGAAATAACTTGCCCCAAATGACACAGATCTGTTAAGTGACACCCTTATGTTGAGCTCGCAGATCAAATAATCACTGTGATCTTTCTCAACTTGGATTTCTTCAGCCGAGAACCTTAGAACACTAGGGCTGCAGAAAACTACAACTCAGGGAAACCAATTGTCACTTCTGGTATAACCCTTAATACAGTCAGAATCCCCTCCTCCCTCAAGCTTCCTCTTTCCAAACCCAATGCCTGCCCTGTAATGATTTCACATATGAAACATAAATGTTCTTCAATCGTGGGGCTGGAGTGCCCACAGCAGGTAGAGCATTTGCCCTGCACATGGCCGACTCGGGTTCGATTCCCAGCATCCAATATGGTCCCCCAGAATCCCCTCCTCCCTCAAGCTTCCTCCCTCCAAACCCAATGCCTGCCCTGTAATGATTTCACATATGAAACATAAATGTTCTTCAATCGTGGGGCTAAAGTGCCCACAGCAGGTAGGGCATTTGCCTTGCACGTGGCCGACCCAGGTTTGATTCTCAGCATCCCACAGCAGGTAGGGCATTTGCCTTGCACGTGACTGACCCGGGTTCGATTCCCAGCATCCAATATGGTCCCCCAGCACTGCCAGGAGTAATTACTGAGTGCAGAGCCAGGAATAACCCCTGTGCATTAACAAGTGACCCAAAAAGCAAAAAATTAAATAAAAACCAAAAAACAAATGTTCTTCAATCATGAGTAATAGCACAGTACTCATTTTCACTTACCTCGCTCTCACGAGAACAGACAAAACTTTGTCTCTGTGGAGTGTCTGGATGGGCCTCTCTTGTAAATGCTTCTTCCTGATCATTCTGAACCCAGAGTCCCAAGCCTCTGGCTGACGGTGGTTTAAGGAGAGGAAGCACCGTGTTAGTGTCGGGGAACACTGTAGTCGTCTGAGCCCTGGGGGTGACACTATCCTCCAAAAGTGTGTCCACACTAAGGGGGTCCTCACTTTCACTGAGTTCAAAAGAGTCTACTGTGCTATTGATAGACACATACTTTGCTGGGTTACTGTGTTCAACCACTCTTCGAGATGACCGCAAAATTTTGTTGTGGCTGCTGTAAAACAGAGCCACCCACATATGAAGCAGGAGCTTTACTTCTTCCACGTTGTCAGGAAGGTTGGTATTCCAGGGCCTGCAGTTTTAAGGCACAGACACAAAGCACCAAAGTGGTTATTTTGGTCGACTTTTTTTTTTTTATCAAAAGCAAGGGCCTTCATTATTAACCCTTGCTTTTGTTTTCACTTAAGAAAATTATACAAATATATACAAGACTAAATAAAGACAAAAACAACACAGTACTGAATCCATCATTACTGTGATAGAAGGAAACTAAAAAGCTATCTCGGTGGTGAGCAGATGACACAGACCTCTGGACTCCTGATCCTACATTTTCGTTCCAACCACACGATCTCTGGACTCGATCTGCCTATTATATGAATAATGTTTCAACAACACAGTCATCTCCTTGCTTTTCCTGAGACCGGCTATCTAATTTCTATTTTTGTGTCTCCTAATTGGGAAAACCTGTAGGTTCAAGTAACTCTGGAAAATTCGGTAGAATTTTAAACTTTAATTCTGGAAAAGTCTCCAGAATCCCTAAGGTATAATACTAAGCATTGGGAGCAACCACCTTCCAGGTGCTGGGCAGCAGAGTTCTGGAGTGGGATGAGTCCTGACACTGAGTGGGGATTCAGGAGAAATAAAAGCCCCTCGAAGTAGTTGGAGATTTATTTATATGCACTTATTCGTGTGAATATTATTTGGTTTTGGGAGGGCCATACCTGGAGGTACTCAAGGCTTACTCCTGGCTCAGTGCATAAGGATCACTCCTGGAAGTACTCAGGGGGACCATATGAGATGCTGGACACCAAACCGAGGTCGGCTGTGTGCAAAGAAAGTGCCTTACCCGCTGTCAACACTCAGAGAGCTCCAACCCCATGAGCATGATCTTTTAACCAGGAGAATGCAAGACGTTGGATCCAATTCAGTGGTTTATATGAGAAATGTTCCACTAGTGGAGTCATGGCACAAACTGCGCTAATGCTACTTGTTAATAGGAGGGGCTGCTACTTGAGATGTGCTACTCACCAAGTGAAACCTCTACAGACACTGCATCATAACAAAGGCATGACTAAACCCGCACTTAAGTGTTGTTCAAGGCTGTCATCCCTGAGGAGGCTAGAAATGTGGGCACATAGGACCCATGCAGAGACACTGAGTGAGAGGGAACTTCACCCCTCAGGCCTAAGCAGCACTGTCCTGCAGCACAAGCACTTCCAAAGCACAGAAAATTCCAGGAAGCGCGTGGGCTGGATGCCAAGACCTGGCCTGCACCACGGCCACTACTCTGACCCCACCCCTCTGCACATGTCTAACTGTTCACTCAGAGCAACCTGACCATTCTTGGCCGAAAGAGTTCTTTCCAACGTTATTACTGTAGCCCACTAGTTTACCTAAGTTCTAGTTTTAATATTCTAATCCAATGACCACAAGGGCTTCAAAGGAGCGTTTCAAGTTTGAAAAGCGGTTTCCAAAGCCGCAGTTATTTTGCACTTTTCCCATGTTGATCACTGACAGTAGCAGACCGCTCCCATATTTCTCATCATCAATAAACAAGATAAACAGTGCTATCATACAAGAAGTCCCCTCCTTCCCCAAAGCTGGCCCCAACAGTCCCCCCTATTCCTAACTCATGGCAGCAGGTGTCTCAATGCTTACCCGTGTAATGCTCGCAGTACTGTTTTCTCCAGTGGGTTGTTGGTATACTTGCTGTCTAAGTTGAACGCATACTCTGGTTCACACTTGAAAGTGACCTTGAAGGATCCTTCACAGTTAAACACAGTACGAGAGCAGCAAAAATCTCTCGGGTTGGAAGACAGCGATCTAGTCTTACGCTTCAGGAGAGGGTTCCCAGGAAGCTTCTGGAGAGGAGACATGATCTGCTGATGCCGAAAAGGCATTACTTTTCCCACTGGAGTTCCTGCTTCAGGGCCTTTTGTGCCAGTCTTGGTGAAGCCAGGGCCAACCACCCCTCTCTGCTGAGAACTCTGCTTCAAATGCTCCACATGGAGAAGGGCATAAGAATGTTCCACAGCAACAACGGAGTTTTGATCTGGGGAAGTTTCCAGCCTCTCCTCGGTAAGTGCCGACGGGGCTGCAGAAGGGCCCTGGCAGCCCGAAAGCGCTCTCTCCTCCTCCTGGCAGCCAGCATGGTCCGACACAGAAAGACTCTTCTCATCAGTGGGGAGGACAGTCAATAGGCCACTTTTTGGACTTCTGACTCCTCTGTGATATTCGTGGTCAGATGTACCTCGCAAAGAATGCTCTTTAGAACTCAAAATACCATTCTGTGTTAACTCGGGAGAACAGGGACTACTCCTGGGACTGGAGGGTGGGGGGGCAGAGGGAGCAGAGCTTAATGCTAGGTCAGCTAACATATTTAGGGCCTGGGAGTCACAGCTGACAATGTTTTCAGGGAGATCTTTGGGGGCCACTGTGACATTTTCTGGTTCACCTGAATTTGTGTTTGTAACATCTGCTTGAACGTCCGATGAACTTTCTGACTGAAGATGTGAAGTAGTTTCTTCAATGGCTTCAGTATAAAGGAAAAGAAAGATAAAACAGCATTTTTCCATATAATTCATTTTTTGCCATGTTACTGTGGCTTGATGAAAATAAAGACACTCAAAAAACCCTCAGATGCTGCAGTTTGCACACTGAACTTTTATCCCCACAGTGAGGGCTCTCAACTCCCAGATCTCTTGCAACATATTTACCAGAAAAACAAGTAGTAAGAATGTGTGTATTAGTTGCTGGAGAGATAGTACAGCAATTAGGGCGCTTATCTTGCATGCAGTTCACTTGGGTACAATCCCTGGCACCCCACTGGTCCCCAAATACCACCAGGAGTGATTCCTAAGTGCAGATCAAGTAGTAAGTCCAGAGCAAAGGCAAATCTGGATCAAAACCAAAAAAGTTTTAAGATTTCAGGGGCTGGAGCAATAGCACAGTGGGTAGGGCATTCGCCTTGCACACAACTGATCTGGGTTCAATTCCCAGCACCCCAGATGGTCCCCAGAGCACCGCCAGAGGTGATTCCCGAGTGCAGAGCCAGGAGTAACCCCTGAGCATAATAAAATACATGTCATTGCTTTAATTAAAAAGCTGGCATTCTCAGCAGTTTACTTTTAGCATTGGCAGAACACTACTTTTATTTGGGGGCCACACCCACTGGTTCTCAGGACTTACTCCTGGCCCTGTGGTCAGGGCTAACTCCTGGAGGGGACTGGGGGACCATATATGGTGCCAGGCATCAAGCTCTGATGCAAAGCAAGCACTCACCTAATGAGCTATCTCTCCAACCCCTAAACATTTTGTTTTTTTGGCCAGAGGAGGATGGGTGGGTGGGGAGAGGCCTAGTGTTCAGGGGCCCAAGGGTGACGTGACCAATACTCTGCCAACTGGGTAGAACGGAATGGCTCTATGCTCGGTTCAGGCCATTAGGACCAGTGTGGGGGTACTCAGGGCCTCCAGGGCTAGCCTGGAAAGCTATATGAAACTGGGGTCCAATAGGGGCTCTTGATCTGGAGTGCATGTCTCTCTGTCTGTCTGTCTGTCTGCCTGCCTGTCTCTCTCTCTCTCTCTCTCTCTCTCTCTCTCTCTCACACACACACACACACACACACACACACACACACACACCCTCTGTCCCCAGCAGGGAATTCGTAAATGTAGTTCCTAGAGGAGTCCAGTTCAGAATAATACCAATTCCTGGGAGCATACAGAGAGCAGTTAAATGTGTTATGTGTTACTTTTATAATGAGCAGCAGCAGGGCTGAAATCAACTAGTAACTTACCAGCAAAATGCCAATGACTAACTCATATAAAAAATTCTCCAAGGTCATGAAATAAAATGAAAAGAATTTATGTGTATAGTAGGGAGGGTGAATCAGCCAATCAAACACTGTTCAGCTTTTTTTTTTTTTGGCTTTTTGGGTCACACCTGGTGATGCTCAGGAGTTACCCCTGGCTGTGCACTCAGGAATTACTCCTGGCAGTGCTTGGGAGACCATATGGAATGCCGGGTATCAAACCCCAGGCCGCATGCAAGGCAAACACTTTGCATGGCAGGGCTTGTAGGTTCAGTCTGGGTCCCCTGTGCACCATTAGGTATGGCCATTAGGTCTGGCTTAAACACACACACACACACACACACACACACACACACACACACACACCAAATTACAAAATATTAATAATAAAAAAATTAGAACAGCAAACCCCAAAGATCAGTTGAAGAAAGTGACCTAAAAGTAAAGAATTATTATTTTGGGCGCAGGTTATATTAGCATAATGAAATTTACTTTTTGGACCTGAGACTGATGGTAATTCCGTTCTATCTTCGTTCATGTTACTGCTTCCACAGCCTTTGTAGGGGTGGGTTTGGGTTACACCCAGCGGCACTCAGGGCTAGCTCCTGGCAGTGCTTGAGGGATCTAACTAGGCTCAGGTGCATGCACAGGAAGTGCCTTAACCCTGGGCTTTCTCTCCGCCCTAGCTTCCAGACCACATAAACAGAGTATCAGTTATGCATAAGGTCAAAAGTAAATTTACTTACTAAATTGTTAGAGGTTCTTGATTAATTTTAATTATATTTAAGAAAAACAGATTAAGGGCCGGAGAGATTACGTAGGGGGGCTAAGACACTTACCTTGTATGCGACTGACCCCAGCTGAAATCCCGGCACTGTATCTGTTCTGAGCACTGCCTGAGCAGACCCAGGAAGGGCCCTGATCACTGCTGTATGGGTCCCCAACCCAAAAAAGAAATACAGGGAAGAAAAAAAAAAAAAGAAAAGAAATACAGGAAGAGCAGACAATGATAAAGTAACAGAATTTTAAAAAACAAAGCAGTTAATAAAAAGTACATTGAGAGGCAGAGGAGGAGCCTGCACCAGAACCTGTTTGACCCCAGCAAACCACGTCCCAGCAGCCCCACAGCGCTGCCCTCACGTTGAACTGCCCCGTCTGAGCAGCCCCTGGCATCTTCAACAGCACGTAGGAAGGCACCTTCACCCCAAACAGGAAGAAGGCACTGATATTTCTCTAAAGCACAGAGAGACATCAGTTTCAGTAATAAAATCATATGATTTTTCTGATACTTTGGTATTTCAAAGAAAAGAAAAAAAGATGCACACAGAAGATTGAGAAATGGTAGGGAAAATGTAAGTTGAAATGTTGCTGTGTGACATGCTACATACACAGACATTTTGTAATACAAGTCATACGACTTGAAAATATGCATTTTGCAAACTTTCGTACTTGGAATTTACTTTTATGACAATACCAAATTAAGTCCCCCCCCCCACCCAATAATCAGCTTACAAATATCTGAGCATCAACTCAGTGAACAGAATTCAAGAGACAGCCAAGAATACAAGGCATTATGTGTAGATCTATACTTCTATTTACAAACTACTTGGAAAAAAACAGAGCCACGATACAGCAAATGATGGGAATACCATATGGATTAATTTCAATGCTCTCAGAAACTCGAAATAAAGACATCCGTGAAGACCAGAGAGCATCAGGAAAGCTGTAGTGCAGAGGCAGGATTCTGCTAGCAGAAACTGGGCATGCGAACCAAGAGGATGTACATGAGAAAGAATAGGAGGCCATGTTTGGCAGGGAAGGGATGTGTCAGGAAACGAGAGAGGAATATGGAAACACAGAACTTCCAAAGAGAATCAGAAGAGTAGCATTTGGTAGGTATGCCAGCCTCCAACACAGAAAGCTTCAGGATGATGGTCTTTCCAGAAGTCTTCACTAAGGGGCTAGGGAGCTAGCTTCAGGAGTCTGAGGGGCACACTCTGAGTAACTGCCGGACTCAGTGGGACCTGACTCGCAGTTGGAGCACCCTTCCGATTCAGTCATAAAATTTAGTATAAACTCAGAGAAGAGAGAGCTGAGATGGCAGCAGCGTGTACGCAGGGGCTGGACAGGTGGAGCAGCGGCCGCTCTGAGAACTGAACTGTGGGGCACAATGGCACAGAAGCTCTGTAATTTCACTGGAATAGATTGTCAATTCTTTAAAAAGGCACTTCTCAAGGCCAGGCTGGCACCTAAAACTGCTTGGCAACTGGCTTGGGCAGCCGGGTGGCCCTGGAAACTCCCAGCCAGCCGGGCACCCACTCTGGACCCAGAAGCTGTGCCAAGACTAAAAACTTCCACTGCTGCTCCTGCGGCTCCTGCTGTGGTACCCCAAGTACTGCGGGCAGCCGGCCCTGAAGTGCACCGCTGCTCCTACGACGTGAGCACTTGCAGTTCCCTTGCAGTGCCCCAAAGGGCATCTCCTAAAGAATGCTGCCAGCAGCATATTATGGAGGAAAAACTCCCTGAGCGCCAACTGGCTGGACAACAGACCTGAGGACCAGGTTTGTGCCCCCTGGTCAGGTTCTGCGGGCCTGGTGGCTGCGGCTCTCCCAGAGTGCCCAAGTAGCTGCCCTTACCCCGGGGCCACTGCTGCCATCACCGCTGGGGCCCGTAGGGCGCTGCACCCCAGTGGGTCAACCTGGATCCGACGGGTGAGCGCATCAGCAGCCTAATGGGGCCCTCAGGCTCCAGACACCCCAAAGTTGCCACTAGGCCTGTGGCTGGACTCCAACATCTCGAGGCCAAGTTTTCTGATAAATCAAACCACAAAAATTCAGGTATGCAGGAGCCACACCTACAAACACTCATAAATAAATCTTGAGAGAGATCAAAAACATGCAGTACATCTTCTCGGACCTGTGCATAAGGCTGGACAGACTGGAGTACATCAGAGGTGGGCGTGTGAGCCCAGTGCCCCCACCCCCACTCCAGCAGTCGCTTGCTCCAACAATCCAAAATCGCACCACTTCCCTGGCCAGACTCCACTGTCCTGGGACAGATCTCACAGATATATCAATCTGTTATATTATTCAGTATGTGGAGTCTGTGACGGAAATCTCTCTTCAGGCTTTCTCTGAGCTGGGATGGGCTACCTCCCCCCATTTCCCTATACTCTTGAAGCCCTGGCAGTCGCTCCCACAACCTCTTCTACATGTATGCTTTTCCACCAACCTTGCTCCAGAGACCCATAAATAAATTTCAAGAGATCAAAAGCCAGCAGTTAATCTCAGACCCATACAAGACTTGAGGTACATTGGAGGGGGGCCTGCCCAAACAACCCCCCGGGAGCGGCCTGCTTCCACAATCCAAAGTCACTGCCATGCCCCCAGCTGCACTCACCGAGGTATTGTCATTGTCACTGTCCTCCCGTTGTTCATCGATTTGCTCGAGCGGGACCAGTAACGTCTCCATTGTGACAATTGTTACTGTGTTTGGCATATCGAATACTTCACAAGTAGCTTGCCAGGCTTTGCCGCATAGGCGAGATACTCTCAGCAGCTTGCCGGGCTCTCCGAGAGGGGTGGAGGAATCAAACTTGGGTCGGCCATGTTGGCCGCTTGCAAGGCAAACGCCCTACCCCCTGTGCTGTCGCTCCAGCCCCACCGAGATATTAATCTGCTGAAAATTTGAGTATGCAGATTTTGTGACTTAAATCTCCATGTTTCTCTTGGGAGTTAGGATGGGCTCCCTCCCCCCACCTCCCTGTACTTCTGGAAGCCCCAGCAGTCATGTCCACACCCCAAGGCTGCCACTAAGTTAAAAATGTTACTCTAGCTGTGCATTTCTAATAAAAATACTGAACTCCCTGAACAAACACGATGACCTCCTGGCTCCTGTATTGTAAATCATAATGGACAAAAGGAGAGAGACAGAGAAAGAAGAAAGGTGCCTGCCTCTTCGGGGAGATGTGGGGAAGGCATTAGGGAATGATGGAAGGGAAACTAGGAACACTGGTGTTGGGAAATGTACACTGGTGGAGGGATGGGTGTTGGGTCACTGTATGACCCAGTTCGATCCTCAGCATCCCAGATCCCTGGCATGCCAAGCATCACCAGGAGTAACTCCAAGTGCAAAGCCAAGAGTACTCCCTGAGCATTGCCAGATGCAGCCCTCCTGCCAATAACAATAATAATAAATAATAATAATAATGTTTAATGTTTTTTAGGACCAGAGCAAGAGGTCCTAAAAGTATAGGGATAAGGCACTTAAATGGCACAGAGCTGACTCTGGATTGATCCCTCACCCAAGCACTGCCAGGGAGGCACCCCTGAACATAAAGCCATGGACAGCCATTAAGTATCCCCAGGTGTGGCCACACCCCACTACCCCAAAGTTTAATACCTTTAAAAATCAAATACAGTGGGCCAGAGAGAGTTTAGGGGTTAAGGAATTTGCCTTGCACACAAAAAAACCCTGGTTTGATCCACAGCACTGCATATATGCCCCTTAACACTGCCAAGGGTGATCCCTGAGCACCAGAGCTAGGAGTAAGTCATGAGCACAGCTAGGTGTGGCCCGCCCTCCCTGGGCCCACCCCCTGCACTGCAAGGGTGGAGTGACCCTGGTGGTCTGACACCACAAGTCTTGAGCAACACATCAGTGGCCAAAGCACTGCAATACAGCTCAGAGAGCTGCCAACTGCCATGAGGGCCCTGCTTGGGAGGTTAAAAAAAAAAAAATCAAATGCAGGATCGTTTGACAGGGTGTTTTATTTTATTTTGGGACCACACCCAGTAGTGATGCTCAGAGGTTACTCCTGGTGGTGCTAGGAGAACTATATGGGATGCCAGGGGTTGAACTTGGGTTGGCCGAGTGCAAGACACCCTACCTGCTATACTCTCTCTCTGGCCCCTGTATGACAGTTTTTAAACTGTTTATAATTCCTTTTTGGACAAATTAACTTATAATCTTTTACTTTTTATAACTGATTACTGTTCAGAAAAACACTGCCAGATACTACTTATTTCTACAGTTAGTTATTAACAAAAGGTCACTTTAACTCTTGTAATTAAATATATGTTTAGGCTTTATAAACTCAAAACAAAGGTGCTATTCCACTCATAACAGGAAAGCTAAAGAATATAGCAAGAATTACTTGTCGATTTCAACAGTTTTTCTTTTTTGTTTATTCTCTTTATTAATGATGGTGTCTAACATTTTGGGCAGAGCATTCCTTACCAGGTGGTGGGGGCTCCACGAATCTGGGATTCTGGTTGCCTCTCACTGTATTTATCCTCTGCTTCTGTGGAGATTTCTGCACAGGCAGCTTCGTCTTTACAAAAGCCGTGACTAACGATTTATCTTGCTTCCTTGCTCTTTTAGCATTTGCTATCGCTGGCACAGCTTTAGAAATGGGATCATCTTGGTCTTTCCTGTCCAATCTTGCTGTCTGTACAAACTGTGCCGTTAGTACTTCAGCACCTGATGGAGAAAAGACAATGTTTTGTAAGGGATCAGGGGCTCTGATGTTTATCAGCATCATTTTCATTTCTTTCATCCTCTGGGTAATCTAAGCAATGCAAAATAAAATACAAAATCTGGGACTTTTTATTATGGAATGTTTTTTTAAAAAAGTGCGATCTCACACAAATATAATGAAACGAACTTGCAAAGTATCAGCTTACCTTCTATCAAAGGAGAAACTAAAATTTTCTTGATTATCATGGCATATAAAGACGTATAATACAACACAGTTCCTGTCGGGTAACATTGCTTTGTCCTTTCTCCCTTGCCACAAGGAGCTTAGGTTTATCGGGTCACATCCATCAAAGTACTCCCGAGTCACTCCCATTCTTTTTGTTTATCTGTAACCACTTCTCTATGCTCTCTTCTCCAACCAGTTAATCAGCTTATTCCCCTAATCAGTTTCTGTTAATTTGTAAGGTCAGATCGTTCTAGAACACTAAACTTGTAAGTTAATATTGCCTTTCTCCTCTCCTTATGTCTTTTGAATAGTTTACTTTAAAGCAATGTCCTTTTGGGCTGGAGCGATAGCACAGCGGGTAGGGCGTTTGCCTTGCACGCAGCCAACATGGCCGACACAGGTTCGATTCCCAGCATCCCATATGGTCCCCTGAGCACCGCCAGGAGCAATTCCTGAGTGCATGAGCCAGGAGTAACCCCTGAGCATCGCCAGGTGTGACCCAAAAAGCAAAAAAAAAAAAAAAAAAAAAAAAAAAAAAAAGCAATGTCCTTTTGTATAGACACAAGAAGAAAATTAATATGCTTTTGTAACTTGGGATTTAACTGGCTTTGAATATTATTCATTCCCGGGCATCTGCTTTCTCAACTTAAGCCTCAGTTGCCCTCAGTTCCTAGCATCCCAAAAGCAAGGTCCCGGCAAGGGACTGAAGGGACCGAGGGCAAGCTCTCAGCTACCCAGGCTTTGAAATGGGCCAGGCCAAAGTACCACGATTCTTAACTATAAGAGCTTGATCATGGACAAACGCTGTCATGATCCAAAAGTAACAACGAAACTAGGACCCTGCTAGGGATAGGAAAGACTAATCTGGCCTGAGCACTGTAGTCTGAGATCAAGAGCAATTCTATAAGCTTAATACATCTCTTACTGTGTACATACAAAATGATTAATATTATGAATGCTTCTATGTTTGTTGGACAAGGAAAGGAGAAACATACCCATGGGATTTCGCCCTTGGGTGGGTCATTCTGCTGAAAGAGAATCTGTCCTAGAAGCAGCATTCCCTGAGGTAAAGAACTTTGTGACTACACCTATGTGTAAGCCCAACCCCTCATGCTTTGGGGATTTAACGAGGCTGTAAGAGTGGACTGGAGGGTCCAGATTGGGGGGGGGCGCCGGGAGAGGAGAGAGAGACAGGAGTGAATGGGGATGAGACTGGAATAAACGGCTATTGAGACCAACCAGCCTGGCTCTCTCATTCCTTCGCCTGCCCTAGGCCAACAGCAGTTCCGATCCAGTCCACACACAGCAGCTCTAGAACACCTAACAAGGGCGGTGAGGTAGAGCCGCCCGGCACACCCTTCGACCTGCTCAGCCTGCGTGGTTTTTTACTAATTTCCACCCCAAAAAAAGGAAAAAAAAAAACCCAACAACTTGAGACTGGACTGTGTTCATAAAGATCCACCATATATATATATAGGCTGGAGCGATAGCACAGTGGTAGGGCTTTTGCCTTGCAAGTGGCCAAATGGCTGACCCGAGTTCGATTCCTCCACCCCTCTCGGAGAGCCCGGCAAGCTATCGAGAGGATCTCGCCCAGACGGCAGAGCCTGGCAAGCTCCCCGTGGCGTATTCGATATGCCAAACACAGTAACCACAAGTCTCACAATGGAGACATTACTGAGCCCACTCGAGCAAATTGATGAACAACGGGAGGACCGTGACCGTATATATATATATATATATATTATATATATACATATATAATATATATATTCTTCTATATATATATTCTTCATTTCACTATTCATTAAATATTTAAGTGTTAATACCACCTGAGAACTATTTTAAGAGAAGAAAGGTACACTGAAGAAAGTCTTTACTAGATCAAGCTTCCTAGTCTATTATTGCTCCTCTGCTACACTGCACCTGTCCTATGGAAGGCCACAGCTAAAGGTGCAATCCATGGGGCAATGTGTGGCCCTTCAAAAAACTCGTCCTCTCCAACATTTCCCTAATGCCATTCTTTCCTCCACAGTTTGAGAGTACTAAAGCAGCACACACTGGCGTAAAACAAAACCAAAAACAAAACAACCAAAAAGCATTCCCTTCTAGAAATTTCTATAGTATTTAGATTTTTGGGCCACACCCAGTGGTGCTCAGGCTTACTTTTGGCTGTGCACTCAGAGAACTCCAGGATCAAACTCAGGTTGGCAGACAGGCAAGGCAAGTGCCCTACCTGCTTAACTACCATTCCAGACCAATTTTTTTTTATTTTAAGTTCCTATAAATTTTAGCATCAAGACAAAACTGATTAAGCAGAAAAATATTTAAGAGTAAATTGAGAAAGAAAATCAATGAGAAGCCAAGAGCAGAATCAGCAAGCTGTAAGCAGTGATTCAGCAGAGGGTTACAGACTACAATCAAAGGGCTGCCACCGGAATCCTTTCTTAAATCAGGCAACAGAGTAGAAAACAGAATCTATTAGACAGCTAAATTAAATGTTTTTTGAAAGTTGGGGCCAGAGAGAACCCAGGTTGGATCCCCGGCATCCCATATGGTTCTTGGAACACCACCAGGAGTAATTCCTGGCACAGAGCCAGGAGGAACCCAAGCACTGCTGGCTGTGGCTCAAAACCCAAAAATAAGTGTTTGGAATTTGTTTCAAAAGCCATGTGAAATCTGCACCAAGATTGACCATAGAAACCATTTTTCCTGGTCTAGGGCCATAGCTGGTGGCCATCAGGCTTACCCTTGGCCTTCCAGGGTCACTCCGAGCAGGACAGAGTAGCTAAGCCATCTGCCTGGCCTTTCACTAAGGTCAGCGGTTTAGAAGCTCTCCATCTGCCACTCCATTTGTTTTGGGGCCACATGTGGCTATGAACGAGACTTATTCCTGGCTTTGTGCTCAGAGGTCATTTCTAAAGGTGCTTGGGACTAGGGCTGGAGCAATAGCACAGCGGGTAGGGCATTTGCCTTGCACGCAGCCAACCCCGGTTTGATTCCCAGCATCCCATATGGTCCCCCAGCACCGCTAGGATTAACTCCTGAATGCAGGGCCAAAAGTAACCTCTGTGCATGGCTGGGTGTGACTCAAAAAGGAAAAAAAATAAAAAATAAAGGTGATCGGGGCAAGATGAGTTGCCAGGGATCGAGCCAGGGTCAGACAAGTGCAAGGGAAGAACCTTAACCCTTTACTACCTATCCAATGCTTCACTATCCACATGGATCTGTCCACAGATGCTCAGAAACCAAATTATACACAGAATGGTACTGAAATAACTGGGCTTGACTATTCTTACAAGTGAATGCTTTGGGTCCACGGTTTTAAAGGTGTGATGACATTTTTCGTATCTATGCCAATGCTTCTCAAACTTGCAGACAGACAAGCTATAGTGGTGCCAGCACGTCTAAGGAACCTCTAATGGACGCTGGAAGCTGTAGTCCACAGTGACACATAGGCAATGTTAACGGCACCAGGAACTGCTAACTGCTCGGCTAATAGCACACATGCATCTGCTTCATCTGCTTACCTCTTTTTCTTTTTTGAGGAAAAGGGCCTTTGACTAGTTTCAGAGTGGCTGGTGAGTCGGAAGTCTTGTCTGCTGCTGCGGGAGTTCTTTTGGGGAGCGGACGGCACAAGCTCCTCCTTTTGCTGCTTTGCACCATGGAAGGTGTGCTGGCTTTTCTCTTTGGCTGAACTCTCACATTTGATGCCAGACCTGCTGGGATCGCCGTTTTCTGTCTTGCTTTTAATGCCTCTTCAGAATTTTTTTCTGTTTTTTTTCTGACTCCTACTTCTGATTCAAGAAATTCAGGGTCTGGAGTCATGACTAAAGAAAATTCAGCATCACAAATTCCATCTAAGACACAGGGAGACTGGGGAGGTTCTGTTAGGAAATCCAGAGCAGCAGATACTTCTAAAATATAACTGCTAGGATCTGACAGGTAAGACCTCAACTGACTCAGAGACTCTAAAGGACACTTCTCAGCAGCCTCAGAAGCACTGGGTGCTTCGCCAAGGGATGCCATTTCTTTCATTCCATCCTGAGGACTTTTACCCGCCTTGCACAAGTCCTGGAGATTACGCTTTACCAAGGTGTTTGGACAGATTCCTTCTTCGGTAAATAATTTCTTTGCTTCCAGCAGGGCACAATTAAGTGCAGGTAAAATAGGTAACACCTTCAATGAGATGTCTTCTTCAACTTTCAAGTCTTTCATCCCTAAGACAAATATTCATATTAAAAACAAAGCTTATTTTATAAAAACATGCAGTTTTAGGGTCGTAATTCTGGGATGACTGAACCAGAGTGTATAATAGGATAGTGTTTCAAAAGGTAACCTAAATAGCAATACAAGACTTAACAAATCTATTTAAATACAATACATCCTAAAGGCACAGAGAACTAAAAAACAATCACCTGTTAAAACTAAGGAGACTTCTCCCACCTCCCGGTACTATCAGAAGCCCCCACAGACACACCCATGTCCCATCCCCACCACTTAAGCTCACTGTTCAGTTAAACATTTTGGATTTTCTGCAGCAACATCTCCACTGCTGTAATACCAACATCCCTGTAGGAGCATATCAGATTGGATGGAAACATAATGTGGAAACTAAGCTTAACTAACAAGAATATCAACACAGGAGGCTAACTAGCAACAACAGCTCAGTAAACCCTCAGACAAAGACTTAATGTCCCCAAGGGCAGAAAGAGCAATTTTTACAAATTTTCTTTTACTAAAGTATTTTTTTTTACCTTCCCATTAGCCATTTAGCAGTTACAAACAATACAAAATAAATTATTGTGGGCCTATCATAGGAAGCCATGAGGGGTGGGTGGGAAAATGGAGACAATGGTGGAGGGAAGATGACAGTAGTGGGGGGATCTGTGTTGGAATAGTGAATGCCAGGAACAAATCATCATAAACAACTCGAGAAGAAAACAGAACACAAGGTCAAGTGCTACGCAGGGATCCATTAAGATGGGGTCTGGATGGACCGGAAGTCACTGGCCCTTACCTGTTGGCAGGGATGAATGGAAAACATGCAAACCACACAGACTCATCTGTTCCTCTCCAAGAGCTATTAGAACAACAAAGACAAGAGAAATTAGGCCGAGACCTTAAAAAACAAAAGTAAACACACTGAAAAGAATTTTTTCAAGAAAGTTGTCCTTACTTGTTTCCGCTATTAAGGCCGATGACATAAGTAAAATGAAAAATCCCCGATCTTCTAAACACTTGATGATTGCCTTAAACAGTAAACATAAATAAATGAAAAGATGCAATTCCTTTATTTCTCCCTCTACCCCACTCTTCCTTCCTGAGCCATGAAAAGTGAAACAAACAGGGGCTGGAGCAATAGTACAGCGGGTAGGGTATTTGCCTTGCAAGTGGCTGACCCAGGTTCGAGTCCCAGCATCCCATATTGGTCCCCTGAGCACCACCAGGAGTGATACCTGAGTGCAGAGCCAGGAGTAACCCCTGAGCATCGCCAAGTGTGACCCCCCCAAAAAAAAAAGAAGTGAAACAAACACAATTCTCAGGACTAGCCTGAAGGGCAGGAGCACAACTCTCATGCCAGGGGACCAGCTTCCAGTCCCTGCTACAGCCTGGTTTCCTGGGAACCACCTTGTGTGGCCCCAAAATCGAAAGAAAAATAATCTTGGAATGGTAGTTGTATATGAATCAGGCAAATTTATACCCAGTAATAGAACATGCTAGTCCTTGGCCACAACCACAAGACATCAAACAGAGAGTATTTATTTATTTTTCACTGAAATCTTCAGGTTTGTTATTTCTTAATACTTCTACAGAATCAGACCAATAGCACTTAACCAACAGTCAGCGTGAATATAATTAGCATACAATTAGGCATACAATTAGTATCTTAAACATAGAACAAAATCCTGAAATAAGTCACTGTCACTGTCCTCCCATTGTTCATCGATTTGCTCGAGCGGGCCCAGTAACGTCTCCACTGTGACAATTGTTACTGTGTTTGGCATATCGAATACGTCACGGGTAGCTTTGCCGTGCGGGCGAGATAATCTTGGTAGCTTGCCGGGCTCTCCAAGAGAGGTAGAAGAATCGAAATCGGGTTGGCCATGTTGGCCACTTGCAAGGCAAACGCCCTACCCAGACCCCTGAAATAAGATCCCAAAAAATTATTCAATAAAACTATACTACAAAACATCCAGCGGGTAGGGCGTTTGCCTTACAAGCGGCCAACATGGCCGACCCGAGTTCGATTCCTCCGCCCCTCTCGGAGAGCCTGGCAAGCTACCGAGAGTATTCGATATGCCAGACACAGTAACAACAAAGTCTCCAATGGAGACGTTACTGGGCCCGCTCGAGCAAATCGACGATCAACGGGAGGGCCTTTACCTTTACCTTTACCTTATCCAGAGAGATAGAAAATATAATGCAACCTGGTCCCTTGGTAACAAGGCATGCAGATGACCTTCGGTGGATTCCAGAATTCAAGCAAAAGGAACATAGTGCTCCACTGCTAGTCTGGGGTTCGGTCAAGCTCAGTGGTCGGGCTGGATGCCTTGCCCACACAGGCACCCAACTCTGAACGCCAGGCACAAGTCTCCATCTGCACATCTGCTCTGCGAGGTGGGTGTGGAAGCCCCTAGCATCTACTCCAATCCTCACACAAAAAGAAATCCTGGTTTAATGTAGCAGAAAGGTCTGCAATTCTATTTCTTGGTACCAGTAGTTGCAATTTCCACACCATGGAAAAAGCAGAGGCAGCCACTGTGTGCACAAGCCCCTTCTCTTGCTCCCCGTTGACTGTCCCAATGAATAAGATCGCTTTTTTTCCTTTTGATTTTGGGAACATTTGGCCACATTTGACAGTGCTCAGGAAACCATATGGACTGCCAGGGACCAAGCCCAGGTAGGCTTTGTACAAGGCAAGATCCTTGCCTACCTATCTTACCTACCCACCATTCTATTGCTTTGACCACCCTAAAGGTCAATTTTAAAGAGGAATCTCACAAACAGTCCTTTGATTAATAAAGAGACACTCAATTTTTCTGTCATTAAAAAAAAAGTCAAAAAGAGATTTGAGAAAATTCCTTATTTTTTGTTTTTGGGTCACATTCAGCAATTCTCAGGGGTTATTCCTGGCTCTGCACTCAGGAGTTACTCCTGATGGTGCTTGGAGGACCATATGGGATGCAGGGGATCGAACCTGAGTTGGCCATGTGCAAGACAAATATCCTACTTGCTGTACTATTGCTCCAGTCCTCTCTCCTTACTCTTAAATTTTGGACTATGAAGTAGTAACTCAATAAAACTGTCTAGGATTACCAGAGTAATCTGAGAAATAAAGTAAACTGAGATACAAGGTGGATGAAAACATTAATCATTAAGTATTATATCAGTAATATTAAATGCAAAAAATTCTTTCAGCAAGCAAAAATGACCTCAGGTAGGCATAGTTAATTGTCACTATCAATGTTACTGTCCTCCCGTTGTTCATCGATTTTGTCGAGCAGGCCCAGTAATATTGTGAGACTTGTTACTGTGCTTGGCAAAGCGAATACGTCACGGGGAGCTTGCCAGGCTTTGCAGTGCGGGCGAGATACTCTCGGTAGCTTGCCGGGCTCTCCGAGAGGGGCGGAGGAATCAAATTCGGGTCGGCCATGTTGGCTGCATGCAAGGCAAATGCCCTACCCGCTGTGCTATATCTCCAGCCCATAGTTAACTATTATGTGGATTACAATTTCTCCAGAATAAAAAAAATACATTCCAAACTGCTGATTCTTACCAACTGTTCATTTTTAATGTATTCAGTTAGTTCATTTATTTTTCCTCCTTCTTTGTTTGACAGTTCCACCTCATATATACTGAAGCACATTTCTTGAGAAAAGGCTGCAGAGGGAAAAAAAAAATGGAGAAACAGATCATTTTCTACTTTTAGAAAAGGCATTATGCCTTTTGTTGGCTTTTTGGGTCACACCCAGTGGTGATCAAGGGTTATTCTTGATGGTGGCTCATGGGACCATATGGAATGCTGGGGATCAAACCCTGGTCTGCTGCGTGCAAGGAAAACATCCTACCTGCTGTACTATCACTCCAGCCCCACATTATGCATTTGTATAACCAATTATGTATCACTTAATCACTTAATCCCCGTTATTCATCCATTTACTTGAGCGGGTGCCAGTAACGTCTCCATTCATCCCGGTTGCGTGCTAGCGTAGCCCAATGGTATCTGTTCGTTCTAGGAACATGCAGAGCCTCAAACCGATCATTCAGGGTCTTGACAAAGAAGTCTGACCATCTTGTAGGTGGGCGTCCACGTGATCTTTTGATGTCCCGTGGAATCCAATCAGTAATGGCTCTAGTCCAGCGGTTGTCTGTAAACCTTATTACATGTCCAGCCCATCTGGTTTTTGATGCCTTGGCAAATGAGACAGCGTCCCTGATTCTTGAGCGTTGACGAAGATCAGAACTCTGGATTCTATCTCTCATTTGAGTGAATCATGATATTCCAAGCATAGCTCTTTCAATTCTTCTTTGAGAGACCCGAATAGCGTTCTCATCCTGTTTTCATAGGGTCCAGGTCTCTGAGGCATATGTTAATGCAGGAAGAACAGTGGAATCAGAGATGTGCTCGTAGCTGGAGGTTCTTTGTCCTTTTAGTTATTTCTTCAATGCTCTTGAAGGCATTCCAAGCTGCTCTCTTCCTCCTGCGCAACTCAGGTGCCAGGTCATTCATCATGTTGATTTTTTGAACTCGGTATATATAACTGTTGCATTCGGAGATGGTGGTTCCGTTGAGAGTGAATGGAGCGTCAGGAACAAGGCTGTTTCTCATAAACATTGTCTTCGTAAAATTCAGCTGTAGTCCGACCTTTCCACATTCACGGTCAAAGTTGTTCAGCATTTGTGCCGCTTGGCTGATGTTTGGTGTTATTAGAATGATGTCATCAGCAAAGCGGAGGTGGTGTAGTTGCCGACCATCTATCTTCACTCCCATGCTTTCCCATTTCAGTCGTCGCATGGTGTTCTCAAGGGTGGCACTGAAGAGTTTTGGTGAAATGGTATCACGCTGCCCCCAAATTATGTATGCCCCCAAAATAAAACTACTAGGAACATTATTTAAAAAATTGGGAGCCGGAGCGATAGCACAGTGGGGAGGGCATTTGCCTAGCATGTGGCCAACCTGGGTTTGATCCCCAGCATCCCATATGGTCCCCCAAGCATTGCCAGGAATAAGTAATTCCTGAGTGCAGAGTCAAGAGTAATCCCTGAGTATCGCTGGGTGTGACCCAAAAAGAAAAAAAAAAAAAGGAAAAATCTGTTCAAGTAGTGGTTATAAAACTCACTATTTACTGTATAAAATGTCTGAAAATTATTTCCTTTATACTGACATTACTACAAGTACAGACCACCTCCAACTTTCATGAATTTAAATGACCTAAAACTTTCTTTTTTATCTATTTGTAAACCAAAAAAAAACCCTATAAAAATAACTACTTTCCCCTAAAAGTAATGGTTACAAATCTCCAGCTATCTGTAAGCATGTCTACTTAGTATTTCTGTGTTAAAAGCTAGTCTTAGAATGAAGTGACATCCAGTTTCTAGCAGGCCACCTTGAAGAAACCGACTCATAGCTCTACCATTTCACAAAAAAACTTTTAAAGAACTACTTAAGGAGAGACAGAAGTGTGTGTAAGAAAGCAGAAAAAAATGAACAAAGTCTAGGACAGACAGCATACCGCTATGCCAGTATATTTAAACAGACCTTTTTGTTCCAAGTTATTCTGTTTTTTAAAGACAGCTTGTGGTAGTATTTGTTTCAGAGATGACACTTTCATGACATACTTGAAATCCAGATCATGTGGTCTAAAAAATATACATATATCATAAAATGTAATAATGATTAAAAGTAGCTTAACCATCATAGTTTTTAGCTTTCTAATATAAATGCAAACAAGAAAAAAAAATCACAACCAGAAAGGAGTCCTTAACCACAGAAGAATCCTCAAGTAAGATGCTTGGGCAAATAATGCACATGCTTAGAATTATAAATTTTCAAATACATGTAAAACACTGGTAGACCTGTTCACATATTTTGAATCCATTCCTCCTTCTTGAATAACGTGAAGATGTAAAGAGATCATGCATAATGGAATAAGAGTTGCAAATTTGGGGCAATATTGGATTTCCAACCATGCAGTGTCAGAAAAAGCACCACATCCACAGCTTTTGTTTCAAAATTCCCTAGTATATATGTATCGTCTGTCCTAAAAACATATTTTGAGGGGGAGGAGCTGGGTGAGAAAGTACGGAGGTTCAGGTGCTGGCCATGCACCCAGAGCCCCACAGCACCATAAGCGACATTGCAAGCACTGCCAGGAGTCACTCTTGAGCACAGAGCCAGGGACGGCCCCTGAGCAGTACTGGATGTGACTCTCTACCCCAAAACAAAGCACTATGCATTGTAGCACAGTCTTCCAGTTCATCGATTTGCTTGAGCGGGCACCAGTAATGTCCCCATTGTGAGACTTGTTACTGTTTCTGGCATATCAAATACACTACAGGGAGAATGCCAGGCTCTACCATGTGGGCGAGATACTCTTGGTAGCTTACCGGGCTCTCCGAGAGGGATGGAGGAATTGAACCTGGGTCAGCTGCGTGCAAGGCAAACGCCCCACCCATTGTACTACTGCTCCAGCCCACAAAGTAACAAAGGATAAAAATTAATACTTACAATTGTATTGGAATCACTGTGCCGCAAGAGGACCTAAGTGTTATATCACACAGTAGATAGCCTTGAAGAATTAATTTTCCTTTCCATGGAGAGGTGAGAACTTAAAAAATAAGGGAAAGAAACTCCATTTTATCTGTGAACAAAACACTTAAAAAATAAAAAAGCAAATCAAAACCCAGAGCACATTAATTTCTTACCATTTTTATGGAGTTCAAGTCTAGAAGAAAAAGGAAAGAAAAAAAAAGCTTTTTACTAAGAGAAAGGAAACAAAATTACAGAAACAGACAGTGGAGGGAAACACTTACAGGCTCTGATGAGTGAGCGTGGCCATTCTCTTAGGCTCTTGGTACTGAAAAGCTACAATAAGGTAGGGGCAGACTTGTCTGGGTCGTTTAGTTATGGTGCTGCCTGTGAGTTCATAGAGGTAATACTGAAAGAGGAAAAGGAAGAATTATGAGGTAAGAAAGTCTCTATCTCCACCCTGTCCTGTAATCACACATTAGACTCAGAAATTCATTTTAGGATTTATTCCCACGTGACAGTACCTGACTCAGTTCGAAGGTGCGGAAATGACTCGTCTTGTGAGAAACCTTGTTAGTATTTGCAGCCACATGGCAATCATAGCCAACAGATGGGCTAGTATAGTTAGTTGTATAATTCTCAGGTACAAATTTGACTTTTCCCTAAGATAAAAACATGAATCAGATGTGTCAAATAGCAATATTTACTGTACAAATTATTTAAAAGAGCTCAGAAAGATGTTGCTATGTTTCGGCTACCACTTAACTGGGTTGAGAACTCTAGTTCTGGAGCCAGAGCAATTTCTGAGTACAGATTCAAGACTAACCTGAGAATTGCTGGATGTGGCCAACAACCTCAGCACCACCAAAAAAAATAAAATAAAAAAGAACTCTAGAGGGGCTGGAGCGAAAGAGCAGCGGATAGGGCGTTTGCCTTGCACGCGGCTGACCCGGGTTCAATCCCTGGCACCCCAAGCACCGACAGGAGTAAGTTCTGAGTGCAGAGCCAGGAGCAAGCCCTGAGCATAGCCGGGTGTGACCCAAAAAGAAAAAAAAAAAAGAGAACTCTAGTTGTGGGGGCTGGAGAGCTAGCACAGTGGGAAAGATGCTTGCTTTGCACGCAGCCTACCTAGGTTTGATACAGCACCTCAAAATGGTTCTGAGACCGGCCAGGGGTGATTACCGAATGCTGAGACAGGAGGAAGCCTTGAGCACTGCATGGTGTGACCCTCCCCGCCCAAACAACTCTAGTTCTGGATGAAGATAATAGCTCTGAAGGCTGGATCACATACTTTGTTTGTGGGAAGCCTAGGTTTTATTCCTGCCACTGTAGGGTCCCCTAAATGGGCAACATAAGGAGTAATCCCCAGCACAACTGGGTGTGGCCCCCAAAGAAAATGTCCATCAGTTTTATCACAGTATAAAATGATAGATGAATCATTCCACACTTAAGAGAATCTTTTCTTTAAAAATTTGATTCAGGGGCTGGAGCGATAGCATGGCGGTAGGGCATTTGCCTTCCACGCAGCCAACATGGCCAACACAGGTTCGATTCCCAGCATCCCATATGGTCCCCCGAGCACCGCCAGGAGCAATTCCTGAGTGCATGAGCCAGGAGTAACCCTTGGGCATCGCAGGGTGTGACCCAAAAAGCAAAAAAAAAAAAGGTTCATCAATAAGGTCTTATGGCCATGACATAAGAGGGTAACAATAAAAAAATTGAGTTTCCTAACTATTTTCAGTTATTAAAGTACTAACTGCAAATTATAGGCCAAAAATTCAATCTCCATTTAAAGCAGAATTTTCCTACTGAACGAAAATTCTTGTCATGATCATTTATACTGGACTATTTAAGGATGTTTAAGAATGTCTAAGACTTTCCGTTACAGGTGCCATATGAAGCTGTGAGCAAGACTTTTGTGTTTTACAAAGAGATTTCTTTTATTATACTTTACTACCATTACTAATAGTAGTACTGGCATTTTGAGTGGTGGTGTACTATAGTAATAAAGGTTGTGGTAGTTAGTAATAGTGGTGGTGGTAGCAGGAGTCCTGCTATTTTGGTTTCTGAGCTATACATTCAAGGTCTCAGGTCTTACTCTTGACTCTGCTTGGAGGTCATTCCTGGAAGACTAAGAATAGAACAGGGGATCCAGCAGGGGTTGGTGGCCGACACATCTCAACCCTTGTATCTCTCTAGCCCCATGAAAGATTTTGATCATTTAAGTCAGATAATGTTGCTTTCTAAATTCACCTCTTTTTAGTGTAATCACATTATTTTCTTTCTTTTTTCTTCTGCTTTTCGGGTCACACCCAGTGATGCACAGGGGTTACTCCTGGCTTTGCACTCAGGAATTACTCCTAGTGGTGCTCAGGGGACCATATGGGATGCTGGGAATCGAACCCGAGTCAGCCGTGTGCAAGGCAAATGCCCTACCTGCTGTACTATTGCTCCAGCCCCACATTATTTTATTTCTTACAAAATGGTTCTGTAGGACTGAGGCAAAAGAAAGGCTTTTTACTTGAAAGGAAAAGCAAAACTAGCAGCTATTTTCTTTTCTATATTTACATAGTTACTTTGGCTGCATTTAATCCTTTTTGGGGATTATGTTTAGATAATAATTTGCATTACCACAGATTGAAAATACTCAGTTCTTAAAGTTTTTTAGAAATATTTTTTGGGCTTTACCTTAATTAGATTAAAAATTACAATATATCCAGACTTCCCATGATACCATGGTCTTGCCTGAAGATAGTCCGAATACTTAGAAATGTATACACCTATAAAAGAAAAAATATAGATTAATTTAGAACTCAAGACAATGACACAAAGGTTAAAATGTTATGATAAAAATAGGACTGAAAAGGTAGTACAGGAGATAAGGCAGTTGCCTCAAATGTGGCTAACTTCAGCTGGATCGCCAGCCCTGCTTATGATCCGCTGAGTAACACCAGGGATCAATCCTGTGCATACAGCCAGCAATAGCCCCTAAGTACCACGGGGTGTAACCCTGTCCCCACAAAATGAAAACATCTTTTGTTTTTTTGGGGGGGAGGGGGTATTTGGGGCAGGGCTTTGGGCTACTCCTGGCTCTGATCTCAGTAGTGGTCACTAATGGGGACCATGTGGTAGAAGGATAACCCCAGGGTCAACTGCAAGCAAGTCAAGGCCTTTAACCCCTGTGCTATTACTCTGGCTCTGAAACAATGCCTTTAAAGAAACCACCATTTCTAGTTGGGTCCAACAACTAAAATGGGCAGAGACAGGATTAAAGCCCGAGCACAGCCTGGTACATACCTCCTTTGCAAAAAAAAGGTTCAATATTGGTTTTTCAACTTTTATTTTACATATGACACGTGACCCAGCAACTCCACATGTAGTTACATACATAGAGAAATGTAAATGTTTCTAAGCAGAAAACTTGGGCATGAATGTACACACATATTTCTAAGTCAAAAAGCAGAAAAACACAAATGCTCACCACCGTTAAATGAACCAAGAAAATATAGTAAAACTATGCAAGGACAGATTATTCAGCCAAAAAAGAAAACAGTATTGGTACCTACAACATGAAATCTCAAAAACATACACCTACGTAAAATAATCCGTAAGATCATATGTGGTATGATTCCATTTTTATAGAATGTCAGAAATGTCAGATAAATCAATAGAAACAAAAAGTAACTTATGTCGCTTAGGTGATACGCACATAAATGGGGGTGGGTGGAGATGAGGAATCACTAACAGATACAGGATTTCTGTTTTGGGTAATAAAAATGGTCTTTCTGATGGCTGCAGAACTCTGACCACACTAAAAAAATACATGGACTTTTATCCTTTAAATCAGTGAAATGCATGTTCTATAACTTGGTGTCATCTGCAGGGGTGCTCAGAAGACCAAATGTGGTGGCAAACACTGAGTCAAGGACTGCTGTGTGCCAGGAACGTGTCTTAACCCCATACTGTTCTCCAGCTATTAACAGGGCTATTATTGAGGGGTGTGGGGGGAAATTCGGAATCTAACCATGAAGCCCAATTACTTTTCTTGGTTCTTAAGTCTAAATTCTACAGTATCTGCTGCTCTCCTTGAGTCCCCTCAACCTTCTATACAACTGTACTTTCTGACTGATTCTCTGCCACTGGATAGCTTCCAGCTCTCATGGTCCCCCCAAACACCCACATACCTATGTAAAGATCAGAAAGTTCTACTGTGATCTCTTCCTTCTTTATTATCCCATGTAACAATATTCTTTTACTTTTTTTAGCCACAGTCAGCAGTGCTCAGGGATCTGCACTCAGGGATCACTCCTGGCAGGTTCTGGGGACCATATGTGGTGCTGGAGATTGATTGCTGGGTTTGCCACATGCAAGGCAAACACCTTTACCCACTGTACTATCTCCCTGTAACAATATTCTTCAATTAACACCAAGCCCAAAGACCAGTCCTCAAACCAGTCCTTATCTCTTTCCCAAGTAATTAGGCCACCATTGGGAAATTTTCCAGAAATATTTATGAAAATCTTACCATATCTCAAACTTAATTCAATAAAAAAACAACGTCCATTTACTGAAAGCTTATTTCTCAGCTAATGAGCATTTCATATACTCAGGAAATTTTTACAACAAAGCCCAATAGGTAGTTTTGTTTTTTTTTGCAAATGAGGAAAGAAGACACAGAAATTTAGTTTTAATCCATATTCTTAACCATAAAATTACCTTCCTCAATTCATCAACTTCTCTACCAACTTCTTTTCCTGTTGTTCTGTGAATATCAAGGTAGTGAAAGATTAACACTACCTTACATTTGATTTTCTTGCTTATCCTTCACATTCCACAGTTGCCAAGCTTGGTCAGTTCTACCAATGATTCTCTATTCTTACCACTGTTATGACAGCTCAGAAGAGTCCTCATTAGTTCTGGATGACTGTGCTCTTGGCACTGAAAGATACTGCACCTTTTCTAGATCTTTCAACCAGTTTTTAAGTTTTGATCACGTAGTTCCTACTGAAAAAAACTAATCTCAAGGCTTATTTGTAAGTTCTGGTTCTAAAGATTCTTTACCTAATGGAATTTTTTTTTTCTGCCTGGGCTAAACCTGGCTCTGAGCTCAGAAACTACTCCCAATGGTGCTCAGGTATGGTAGTGGGTGCCAGCTTTTAAGCCCAGGTTAGTAACAGCAAAGCAAGCGCCCTGCCCACTGCACTGTATCTCTACCCTGTAAGTGAATTTAAATACAAGCATTGAGTAAAATTAACCAAATCCCACACCATCTTGTAAACAGATTCATTTTTTCTAAAAGACCTACCTTTTGCTGGGTCACCCAATGTGGTAATATCACTGCTGCTGACACAAAGTCCATGCTGACATACTAATTTTGCCTAAAAAAAAAAAAAAAAAAAAAAAAAAAAGAAAGGCAACTTTGAAATAGTGCTATAGTAAGTAAACTTAGAAAGATCCAGAAATCTGTACATGTATTCATGGCACAAAACAAGTTGAGGTTAAAATCAAGTTGAGGTTAAAGGCAATCATATTTTGTATAGTGGTTTAAAGTTTTTGCAAAATTTTACCAGCTCTCATTAAGAAAAATATCAGCAAAATCAAATTATACCAGTTCACAGAGAATTTCTCCCAGATGTTTACAAAGCTTTGTAAACCAGTGTTTACACTGTTTACAGGGTATGGTAGTGGGTGCCAGCTTTTAAGCCCAGGTTAGTCACAGCAAAGCAAGCGCCCTGCCCACTGTACTGTATCTCTACCCTGTAAGTGAATTTAAATATAGGCATTGAGTAAAATTAACTAAACTAACAAAGCTTTGTAAACACTGAATCTGAACAAGCTACTCACCCCATATATTCATAATGTATCTTATTTGAAAGGAAATGATTAAGTTCATGATATTCTATATAGTTTTCATGTTGCAGTGAACTCATTATTCTTTGAGCATGTCTACCCTTCTTGATAAATTATGAACTCAACCAAAACACTACCTGTGAATTGCTTAAGGTTTGATTACAGATCTTTACTATTGCTAAAATTGTACAAAATGTAAAATGTACCTAGCAAGCCAACATGCCCTACCCACAGGAGTAGTTCCTAACTATCATACCGATGATAGGAATAGAGAATCAGCAGAACTGACCAAACTTGACAACTATAGGACATGAGAAATAAGAAAAACAAATCAAAGGAACAAGTAAAAATATAAATGCTTCATCTTCAGAGAGAGAGGCATGAAACATTTCCAAGAAACTATAATGTTCAAAGTGTACATCTTCATTCTTTTTTTCTCTCTCTCCTGTGTCCAGGATTACTCCTGGCTCTCCTCTCAGATCTGGGTCATTCCTGGGGGGTAGTTGGAATCGGCCACACGTTAAGTCAAGCACCTTACCAGCTTTACTACCTTCTCCAGTCCTGCAAAGCATACCTCTAATACCCCAACCACATATATGAAGTTCTGGAAAACAAAGTATCTCTGTAAACAATGATCTGGAACAAAGAAATATCTTTGTACTACTTTAAAGGCATTATTGATACTTCAAAAACCTTGTTTAAATCCAAATTTCACCATGACTAAAGAGGCCCTATGAAAGTTGTGGAAATAAAAATCTGTTTCTTGATTAGCTTTCACTGTCATTACAAGCCACCAAATCTAAGTAACGTATAAAGACTGCTAAAACAATCTTACAAATATACAGAATTGAAACACCAATACCTAAGATGAGTGATAGCAACTAATTTTGTACATTAAGACCACATTAGTTTTCTATAACCTAATTCCCTCACCTGTTCTTCAGTTTCAAACAGAAGAAATCCATAAGTTTCTTGAAGTTCTTCCTGAGTATAGTTTCTTGCTTTTTTCACTTGGTAAAAAGTTTTGTACTATATAAAGAGAGAACCAGAAGTTTATAAATGTATTCTGTCTTGCAAGTTAATTTTAAGAACTATTTCCTGAATTCTTCCTGCTAAAAGACTAATAAAACATATTGTTTTTCTATTCCCAATGCAGATACTTTCCAAGTGACTATCTCCAATGACTTTTTTTTTTTGGTAGGAGGGCTGGAGCGATAGCACAGCAGGTAGGGCGTTCGCCTTACAAGCGGCCAACATGGCCAACCCGAGTTCGATTCCTCCGCCCCTCTCGGAGAGCCCGGCAAGCTACTGAGAGTATTCGATATGCCAGACACAGTAACAACAAAGTCTCCAATGGAGACATTACTGGGCCCGCTCGAGCAAATCGACGATCAACGGGAGGGCCTTTACCTTACCTTACCTTAGAACTAGGCTTATATACCAAAATGATGAGTTCTTTTAAAAGGAAAATAAAACTAACACACAGGGTGTGTACCAAGCACCTCACCTCATTTAAGAAAATGTCATTTTTCACCAAAGTCACTTGACTGTACTGAAAACCATGCTCAGATGCAGAGTCCAAGTAAGAAGTATGGAGAATTGAAACTGCCCTCTGGAAGAGAGAGTCTGAACTCAAGGGCACTGTCTCAA
Organism: Sorex fumeus; assembly: GCF_029834395.1. Taxonomy (NCBI): domain Eukaryota; kingdom Metazoa; phylum Chordata; class Mammalia; order Eulipotyphla; family Soricidae; genus Sorex; species Sorex fumeus. The sequence continues at coordinate 7,528,748 of NW_026606083.1, read as the reverse complement.
AAACTGTAAAACACAAACAAAAATAATGCAACTGTTTAAAATAACAAAAGGATGGGGTTCAAAGTGGCATACTAAATTATCAATCAATACCTCATCTCTTTCCTTACTGGGTAACATTTAAAATATGCTTTTGCTATCAGACCTGACCTAATCATAACTTAAAAAAAAATTTTGTGAAAAAAAAAGATGAATCACAAAGAAGGGAGAATTACTTTTAAGGCAAAAGTGGCACATAACCTATCAGGTCCCTTACATCCTCTGGCTTAAAGCTGTGGCATATCTGCAGCTGCTGAAGCCAAGCTGGTGGCCAGCACTCACTCACTCACTCAGACTGTATTTCTCCTGAGAATTCTTTACCCAAGACCTTGATACAGTTCCCCCTTTCCTATCATCTCACTGACTCCCCTCTCATTGGCTTTCATTCTTCTGGGTCTCTTTTTAGGGGACTCCTATTGCATATTCTATAAATACGTGAGAAAACATCCTAATCTTTAAGGTTTCCTCACTAGCCATAAGGAATCTATTGAACTTACTTCTTCTAGGGGGTATTACAAATTTACTTTTTCATTTTTCAAATTTGTTTTGTTTTTAGGTCAGACCTGGCTCTCTGTGCAGGGATCATTCCTGGCAGTGCTCAGGGGGCCATACGAGATGTTGGGGCTCTTGTCAGCTGGGTGCCAGGCAAATGCCCTATCTGCTGTACTGTTGCTCTGGTCCCTGTGTTTTTGTTTTATAAAAATATTATGTTATTAGTATTTTGGAAAGTTTATTTTTCCCTGAAGCCATATGCCCATGTTATCTCAGGGATCCTGAAATGCCTTCCCAGGAGAGGCCTTTCTCCTAACAGAATTACTGAGTAGATGCAACAGTTTTTTCAGCAAGCATGTATATATATTATTTTTTTTTATAAAGGAGTCTAGTTTATCTATTTATTTATCTATGCTTTTTGGGTCACACCTGACGATGCACAGGGGTTACTTCTGGCACTGCACTCAGGAATTACTCCTGGCAATGCTCAAGGAACCATATGGGATGCTGGGAACTGAACCCAGATTGGCTGCGTGCAAGGCAGACACCCTACCCGCTGTGCTATTGCCTCAACCCCCAAGCCTGTATATTTTTTAGTTTTACAAAAGTCTTCACTTAAGGAACTGAGTCAAATGAATATTCATTCTATTTAGTCACTTAAATTATTTACTTCCTCTTTTATAAGTTGGGAGGAGGGGAGAAATGACTTATTTATAAATTATAAAGGGTATTTACATATTAATAGTTTATGTAGCAATGCAAATTTTAGTCATATGTGTCATTTTTTTTATCAGAACTAGGTCAACTGCAATAAAATTAAAGTTAAAAAATTTAAAAAATAGCATTTCAATTAAAAGCAACTTACAAACAACAGATACCTAAGAAACAAGTGAAAACAGGTATTTTAGTACATTTAATTTGGACTAAACTCTCCTAACTCTTCAAGATAACTTTTAAATGTTCTAATAAACAAAACTCCCTGATCCAAAGTATAAGATTATACAGTGTAAGGAAGGAAAAGTTATGATGAATATTCCATCTGATCTATGATGTGTTTTACTCCACTTTTTGTTTTATTTTTTCCTTATTTAACCAGTGCTGTGAGAAACGAGGATACAGTAAAGAGTTTCAAATGTTAAAATGTTAGTGATGACAATCAAATATAATTCAAACCAATAAGTTTATTCATTTGCACCCCACTGGTTCCCCATTCCTGCCAGAAGTGATGAGCACAGAGGTAGGAACACCCTGAGCAACACTTCTGTGGCTTAAACACCAAAACAAAATCATAAAAAGCACTGTTTACTTAACAATGTGTAATCTTGGGCTGGAGTGATAGCACAGCAGGTAGGGCGTTTGCCTTGTATGTGGCCGACCAGGGTTCGATTCCCAGCATCCCATATGGTACCCTGAGCACCACCAGGAATGATTCCTGAGTTGCAAAGCCAGGAGTACCCACCCCCCCACCATGAATCGCTGGGTGTATCCACAATAAAAAAGGCCCCCCCCCAAAAAAAAAACTCAATGTGTAATCTTTTTGGTAACACACTAATGAAACTAATCTTGGGGGAAAAAAAAATCCCTGGCCTGCTCTTTAAGATCATGTTCTCCCAAGCAAACATGTATCTTCCTTGCTTATCTATGTCTCTGCTTTTTTCCACTCTGGAACTTTCTCTCCCCTCAAATTTTTCTAAGTAAGTGTCAATAAAAACTACTTTGTTTATATAAAAATAAATAAATCCCCTATCAGTATTTCCTATAAACAGATTGTAACCTATATCCATTAATACACACTATATGCTTTATCTAATCTAAATAGGGCATTTGATAGCTATTAAAGAGGCCATTTCTTGTTTAATACTAAGATGTATTAACATTTACTTTTAAGATGTTAAAGAATTGTCAGTTAAAGATAAATATAACTTTTTCGAACACCATTTGGCATTATCTAACAAAAAATAATGTATAATAAACCAACTTATTTCTGGGAAGCCATATTTGTATCAGGGTATTCGGTGCACCAGCATCTAGAACAGCAAAAACACTGGAAATAACTGAAAGTCACCAGTAAGAAAACACCTTGCAACCAGTAACTAAAAACAACAAATCTATATAAACTGCATAAGAAGATACCTCTTACCTATACTACTGAATAAATAATATGCATTACATGTGTTCTGGCAAAAATACTTTTAAAAAGTGTGTATCTGAAAAGTGTACAGAAAAGTAACTAGAAAGGTAGGGAAACTTTTTTAGTTTTGCGTTTTGGGGTCACACCCAGCAAGTGTTTGGGGCTACTTCTGACTTAGTGTTTCGGTCACAGCCTGTGGGCTTGGGTGATCATGTAGTGCCAAGGCGCAAATCCAGGTCTCCCACATGTAAGGCACGCACTCACCCCACAGAGTTGTCTCTCTGTTTTTAAGTCAATGTTTATTGAAACTCAGAAGTAGATAAAGGGGGAATTTAAGACTTCTTACCTTATATATGTTACAACAATGTGGGTCTTTCTTACTTAAGAATGTTATTCCTTCTATTTAAAATATCTTATTCAAAAATGAAATTAGTAAGTTGAAAAAATATAGAGGAAATCTCACATTTTTTCCTTGGGTCTGCACCTTTTATGATACAACTGAAAAACGTAATCACCTATCAATTTTGGACTAATGATTCTAAGTAATTTGTAACTATTGGAAATATATTTTTAAAAGATGTTATGTGAACTAAATTTACAATTTGCAATTGTACTGTTCTACTTGAAATAAGCAATAACTTATAAAATTTAGTTTAATACCTACTCTTTTCTGATATGAACCCTGTCTCACTCTTCTCTAAAAGAGAAGGGAGCTGGGAAGATGGTCTTAATTCATTTTCACCAAGTATACCCTCAGAATTCTTGACACAGTCCTGTTCTCTGTTAATGTCATAAATGCTAAAATGAAAAAAAAATCATAAAATAAATGGCTCTCTTTATAAGACATCTATTATATAAATAAATGTTTTACATTGGATACCGTTCTGCAATGTTTATCTCTTTTAAGAAAGCTCCAGAGTTAAGGGGCAAATGTTTTATAAGAAGCAATACACTTAATTTGAAAAGCTTTTTCTTCAGTATTTGTTAGGTTCTAAGAAAAATTGTTCACTTAAATAAATTATAGGAAATAGTTTTACCTGATTGGAAATAAAATCTTTCAAATCTTTGAAAGTAGATATTACAGAACCACACCAACATTCTACTGGTTAGAAATAACAAAATAATACAGACAAAACTAAAATTTCCCTATTCCCAAATTTGTAGGCAGGGTTCATCCATCCATTAAAATTATTAGTGGTGAGTATCAGTATCTCTCTATGGAGTTTATCAAGCACACGAAAAATAGGCCCTACACATAAAAAAATTTCAGACTAGAAAAGAAGGACAAATCTTTAAAGCCAGAATTATAAATGTGGAGGAGGATCTAGACTATGATATGGTGGGTGCACAATAGCATAACCAATTTCATTGATAGCAGATATTTCAAGAGAGGCATAAGAGACTTCTGAAATCAAAGTATTCAAATGATATGAATGGTCAAGAAAACAACAGGAACAGATGCAAAAGTAGAGCTATGAAACATTATGTAATTTAAGTCGTTCGCTATTTGAGGAATTCAGTATGAAATACAAAAAAAAAAGTGACACCCCCGCCCTCCCCCCCCCCCCCCCCCCCCCCCCCGTAGAACCCAAGAGTAAGTCCTGAACATGGCCAGGTGTGGCCCGAAAACAACAAAGAATCTTGAATATACCCACACAATTCTGCCTCTAATCTTATTTGGATAAAAAGATGTACTTTTTGTTTTCAGTTCTGGGGACGGAATCCAAGGCTCAAACATGCAAGCTCTAATACTGAGCTTGTACTGAGCTACCTCCCTGGCCCTAACTAGGTTTACTCTTAGAACACCAGAAAGTTAATGTCAATGCTACAGTTTATGCTGTTATTTATTGTGTCTATGGTTTGGATCACAACTAGTGGTTCTTAGGGGCTACTCTCAGCTGATACTCAGGGGTCAATCCAGGCAGTGCTCCTGGAGGTGACCATAAGGTGCTGGGAATGAAACCCAGGGACTAACACATGCTAGACAAGTACTCTTCCACTTCTTCCACTGAGACACATCTCTCACCTACTACTCCTTTGCTTTGTCACCTTGCTAGCGGTTGTTAAAACACAGATCTAAAAATGTTCAAGTGGAGGTGGTGGGAGGGATGCTGGGACCACTGGTGGTGGAAAATGGGAACTGGTGGAGGGATGGGTACTCGATCACTGTAAAACTGAAATGCAAGCACGAAAGTTTGTAAGTCTGTAACTGTTCTTCACGGAAATTCACTAGTAAAAAATTTAAAAAACAATAAAAAAATGTTCAAAACCATCCCAGTTTGTAGAAGTTAATGACCTGCTTATAAAACCTACAGAAGTAGTCAAAGGTCCAAAACAATTGTGAAAAAGAATGAATCTAGAGGACTCACCGTCTTTTGAAAATTATGACAAAGGCAGGGCAGAAGTGGATATAGTGGGTAGGGCATTTACTCTCTATTGGCCACTGGGGTTGATCCCAGAAACCCCCTACAGTTCCCCACAAGCCCTCCAGGAATGATCCCTGAATGCAGAGCCAAGAGTAAGCCCTAGCACAACTGGGTGTGCCTCAAAAAAAATTACTACAAAGGTAAAGTGGCCAAAACAGAGTTGTGTTGATGTGCAGGTAACATAAATAAAACAAAAGAAGAGCAGAGAGTATAGAAACCGATTTTCAGCAACACTGCCAACATAACAGGGAACAACAAGTGATGTCTTAACAACAAAAAACGGGGGAAACCCCAACATGAACTCTGGAATGAAGCAGGAGAACCTCACAGACTGTCACCATAAGTGACTATATAATTCTTCCATACTATAGCTCATCCAAATTTTTATTGTTAGAGCTTTTAAAGAATTGTGTACTATTATTTTTATACTAAATTTAAGAACCAAAGACTTCCCTCAATAAAAGCAGGTTATTGAATAAATACAGAAAAAAGGCATAATTTGTTTAAAGAAAAGCAGATTACCAAATAGAAAACACACATGTATTAAAAAAAATCCACACATATAGAATTATTTAAAGAACCTACATCACAACAAGTGATCATCTTCTGAACAACACTACTAAACCATGATACTATACTGTTTATCTGAATACCCTTCAACCACTCAGGAACTATTAGTTTCATGAATACAGGGGATCTGTCTGTTTCAGGACTATAATCTTGTGCCCAAGGAAATACCTGGTATAGAGCAAGATTCCAACAAACATTTATGTGATTAGCTTTCCAGATGAGTTTCATTCCTTTCTTAAAAATCCTTCAGTGAAAGCCAGAGCTAAAGTACAGTGGGTAGAACACGACTTGCCTCGCACACAGCTGACCGGGATTCAATCCCCAGCACATCCCTACAGTCTCCTGAGCCAGCCCTGAGCAGAGCCAGGAGTAAGCCCTGTGCACTGCTGGGTAACAAAAACAACAAAAACCCTTCCTGGCTTCTTAGACCACAAGGTAAATGTTCCTTCTGGCCCCCACTTACTCCCTCCCACCTCTTATATTCAACTCTTTCCCCCTCAGTTATTGCTGAGCCCCCAGCCTCACTGGTTGTCAGCTGCAAAGCTCTTTCTTCTTTTCAAACCTTCAAACATGTTATTTCTTTTACCCATTCTGACCATGGTTTAGCTCCCATTTCAGAGTTTATCCCCAGTCTCTGGTCATACTATCTGAAGAAGCGTGTTCTTAACATCATTCATTGGGACACACAATTATTTATCCACTGACAAAGTTTCTGTCTTGCTCACTAGCATGTAAGATCCATAGAGGCACATAATATTAGCCCAGTCCAGCCAAGTGTCAGTATCCAGCAGAACCCTAGTATCAGAACAAATACAAATACTAAGTATTCTTGCCAAGTTACCTACAGTGATCTAAGTATAGGAAGTTTAGCTCTTTAAAAAAAATAATCTAAACAAATAAATCTAAATTTAATTATATTAAAATATATCTAAAGTGGCATTTCCATATGTGAAAAACAATAAAAGGCCCATAAAACAAAGCATCCCTACTAAAAAGAACAGAAGTCATTATAGAATGAGAAATATGTGAAAATTTTCAACTAAAATTTATATATGTATGTCGTACCATGTGCAAAAAGGTAAATGTTTTCAAGATAATCATGTGCTAAAGGTACAATTATCAAGGGGGCCTTAATGAGGAAGTGCAAAATCCACCCGGGATCACAGGTGCTTCAAGAGCTGACCTACTGCGCAGTGCGCACCCAGAAAAAAACAGAAGGACGGGGCGCGCCCCCCATCCCCGCCTTCCTCAGGGACCACTGGTGCAGGGAAAATCTCTCAGGGCCCCCAAGTCCCTCACGTCTGCAGTACCACAGGCGCCGTGAGTGCGGCCCAGGAGAGCCATGACCCGTGAGGCGGCAGAGGACGGTGATTCCCGGAGACCCGCAGCGGTGGTGGTGGGGGATGGGCAGCGGTAGGTGAGTGGAGGGGCCTGGAGCCCCCTCCTCACCTCATAGTGCCTGGGGGAGAGGGCTGTGCCTCTGTCCTTGCCCCTGCGGGCCCCCTCCCGCAGCCGAAGCCAGTGCAGCGGACACGAGCGCGGGCCGGCAGCTTTTGAAAGTCAACGTGGCACGTGGTGGTGCGCACGCGGTCAGGTACACAGCAGCTGGTAGGAACGGCCCTCAGGGCCACAGGGGAGAGCTTACTGTTTCCAAGGTCAGCTGCTACCCGCTAGCCGCTAGCCACCAGCTGGGCTAAGACTGTTACTTCACTCCAAAACTTTTTTTTTAACGGTTATTTGTTTTTGCTTTCTGGGTCCCACCGGGAGATGTTTAGGGGCTACTACTGGCTCTGTGCTCAGGGATCACTGTAGCAAAAGGCAAGCATCCTATCCTACCCGCTGTACTACTGCTACAGCCCCCACTCCAAATCAGTTTCATTGAGGGTCTTGCTGGCAAGCATTCAAAGCCTTTTGCAAAAATGTCAGGCTACTTATTATATACCTAAAATTCAACTATCAGCAACTTTTTAAATCGCTGTTCTTTAAATAAAAAATAACTATCCAAAAATAAAACAAAACAAAGAAAACAAAAGACAACCTTTAAACGCTAGACTACAAATAAATAAATAAATAAATAAGCACCAGACTGCAAATTCCAGGTCTAACCTGACCAGGAGACCTCAAGTTATTCTAACTCACTGCCCCCAGAAAGCTTGCTTTCTCCCCACTGCGCAAATACAGATAGGTATGGTTCCATGAGGGAGACCTTACTGAATAAGTCTTTGAATATTAGATCGTCTCCTGGGTTTGGAATAAGAATGTTTCCCCCCCCCAAAAAAAGAATGTTTTCCCCACTCCACTAAATGACTGAGCTCTAACCAAACTTACCAAACAAAACCAAATTGAAGGCATATGGGGAGATAAAACATTTGGTCTGATCTTAGTTCATCTCTATTTTTGACTGATATTTTAAGCAAGGAATCTAAGATAACCACATGCATTTCCATATGCTAGAGGAAACCATGAGATCCTGGGAATAATCACTATTATGTTGTAAATACAGAAAACATTAAAAAAAAAAAACCTCTGAACTCAAAGGGCAGATTCTTATATTTGTGGTTTCAGATACATACATATACACACACAGATATGGATCACTTAAAACAGTATGTTCACTGTGGGCATTCAGTATAATCAAGAAAAGAGAATACCTTTTAAAAAATATTTGGGGGGGTGGGCATGAAGGATGAGGGGCTTGAAGGGCTGAAGCACAGCCATCTCCGAAGCACCATGGCATGGCTCTGTACAAGGCAATGGCTGTCTCAAACTGATGCAATAAGCCAATTACAGGGATTACACCTGGCTCATGCACTCAGGAACTACTACTCCTCATGGTGCTCAGGGGAGGGATGCTGGGAACTGAACCCAGATCAGTCAAGTGCAAGGCAAATGCCCTACCCCTAGCCCTACCCCTATCGTTCCAGTCCCAGAACAGCTACATTCTAAGACTCACTTCTGATTCTTTTGATAACTATACAAAAGAGAAAGTGACACTTAATCTGCACAATAACAAAGATAATGCTTAAATTGCCACCACCCCAGCTACATTCCACCTCAAGTCTGTTCACTTACAGGGACTGAGACGGGAAACAGGGGGAAGCAGGTGCTTCAACTGCGTGGGGCAGGTCTCAGGAGTGGGGGGTCCTGAATCCTCTTTCTCCTAATGAGGAAGCAGGTGTACATCAAAGGCTGTATTTCATGGTTCCAAAGAGGATAGTGAAACACTGAGTAAGTAGTTCTCCAATTAAGAGTTATTAAAATCTTACTAAAGGAAAAGAGAAAATATGCCCCAGACACAAAAAACAAATTTGAAAAAAGGTCAAGTGAGTTAATAAAAGCACATTCTTTTCTAAAGGTGATAAAATGGATCACTATTTAGAACAAAAAGTGTTAAATACTGGAAATGAGGAAGATCACAAAATAAGGTAAAGTATTTCAAAATTATGAATCACCAATTTATACTTGTAAGTTTGAAAAATAAAAAAAAAGTTTACAACCATTATCTAAATGGAAGAAGCACCTGAATAAACCAATAATGATAAAAAAAAAATCTCAAGAGTAGTTATAGTTTGGGGCTGGAGCAATAGCACAGTGGGCAGGGCGTTTGCCTTGCAGCAGCTGACCAGGGTTCAATTCCCAGCATCCCATATGGTCCCCTGAGCACCGCCAGGGGTAATTCCTGAGTGCAGAGCCAGGAGTAACACCTGTGCATTGCCAGGTGTGACCCCCCCCTCCAAAGGCCCTCCCGTTGATCATCGATTTGCTCGAGCGGGCCCAGTAACATCTTCATTGGAGACTTTGTTGTTACTGTGTCTGGCATATCAAATACTCTCGGTAGCTTGCCGGGCTCTCCGAGAGGGGCGGAGGAATCGAACTCGGGTTGGCCATGTTGGCTGCGTGCAAGGCAAACGCCCTACCCACTGTGCTATCGCTCCAGGCCCCCCCTCCAAAAAAAAGCAAAAATAAATAAATAAAAGCAGGCCTTTTTTTTTAAAAAAAAAAAGAGTAGTTAATAGTTCTATACCTTTTCTCAAAAGGCCCGGTTACAGAGTTTTATCATTAAATTTTAACTTTTCACTTATCAGATCATCAAAATTCACAAATTTGGCAGTGCATTAAATGTGGGAAGCTATGAAAAATAAAGTGAAAACAAAAGACCAAAAGAAAATATTTATCATGTACACTACAAAAAGATATCAATACATTAAGGAACATAAGTAGACAATATCAGAGTTCAGAAATTATGAATACCCAAAAAGGGCAGTTAAAAACATTAACTTATAGATATAAGCCACAGAATTCCAAATAAAATGGAAATATTTACAGTTAAATAGCAATAAGTTAAGGACTAAAAGAAAGACAGCCAGAGAAAAGGAATCGATGACAGCTGACCTCTCAAAATTATGTTAAGTCAAAACACTTGAATGAGGCAGTCAATTTAATAAAAAAAAAAAATCTTCAATAAAAGTCATTCCAAAGATGTACTTATTTCAGCAAAAGGAAAATGGCCCAGATGAGTCATCTAAGAGTTTTAGAGGGTTGGAGAGTCCATTGCAGGCATTTGCCTTGCACACGGTTGATCCTACAGTTTAATCCCCAGCACAGCATAAGGTCCAAGATTTGTCAGGAGACATCACTTAGCAAAGACAGAAGCAAGCCCTGAGCACAGCACCAGCACCCACCACCTCCCCTCAAAACAAAAGCAATGTAAAAATAAAGTAGCAAACACATGGAAAATATAAATAAGCATCAACTGCAAATAGTAATAAAGTCTCCAAACGTCTCCAACTTACTGGAAAGTATTTTAAATTATAAGATAATAAAATGTGTCATGAAAGTGTTGGGTAAAGTTTCTAAAGTTCTTGAACACAGAAGAGGAAGATAAATGCGGGGCTGGAGCAATAGCACAGCGGGTAGGGCGTTTGCCTTGCACGAGGCCAACATGGCCAACACAGGTTCGATTCCCAGCATCCCATATGGTCCCCCGAGCACCACCAGGAGCAATTCCTGAGTGCATGAGCCAGGAGTAACACCTGAGCATTGCCGGGTGTAACCCAAAAAGCAAAAAAAAAAAAAGAAAAGAAAAAAAAAGTCAAGAATGCATGATTTTTCTAAAATAATGATAAAAACACCATATAGTTTACAGGATGATGACTGAAGCTAAAAAAATCAATATATAAACAGAAGAGACAAATGTACAACAGCCACGACAAGTGTAAAATAAGAACAATTGCAATAAGTGTAAATATACTATATATGCCAGTTAAAGGTATTTAACATTGCATTTAAAAATTCCAAATGCTGTTAATTTTATTTAGGGTTTTTTGGCCACAAAAAACTCTCAGGGATCATTCCTGGTTGTGCTGAGGGATCAAGGCAGTCTGGGGGTAGACCTGAGGTTGGCCACCTGCAAGGTACTTAACCCCTTGTACACTCTCTCTGGCCCCATGTTTTCTACTTATTTTATTTTGGGGTGGGGTATTGGTGATAGATGTTATGGTACATACCATTTACTCATTTACAGAAAGACAAAAATAATGACAATTTTATTTGCCTAGTTTTAACATTTTAACATGTGATAGCACAGCGGTAGGGCATTTGCCTTGCACGCAGCCAACATGGCCGACCCGAGTTCGATTCCTCCGCCCCTCTAGGAGAGCCCGGCAAGCTATCCATGATGTATTCGATATGCCAAACACAGTAACAACAAAGTCTCCAATGGAGACGTTACTGGGCCCGCTCGAGCAAATCGACGAACAACGGGAGGGCCTTTACCTTTACCTTACCTAGTTTTAACATTTTAACATGCTGTAATCCAAATACACAAATTTAAAGGATCTTCAATAGTCTTAAGTGTAAAGGCCCTAAGAGATTATAATTTTTAATTTTAATGTAGGAGTATTGCTATTTATTCAGCCTCTGATTAGGCTGATTGAATTGGGCATGAACTCCACCTTGCTTTTTAAAAAAAAAATTTTATTTATTGAATCACCGTGAGAGCAGTTACAAAGCTTTCGGGTTTAAGTCTCAGTCATACAATGATGAAAACCCATCCCTTCACCAGTGTCCATTTTCCACCACCAAAAACCCCAGTATACCCATCCTTCACCCTCCCCCTACCTGTGGGGCAGATAATTTCCCTATTACTCTCTACTTTGATTACATTCAATATTTCGACACCAGACCCACCATTACTATTTCGAATTTTACCCCAACACTCAGATCTGGCGAAAAGGCAACCATAGACAACTTGTTTTCTATTGCTGGTTATGAATAACATATGATGTCACGTGGCTGCAGTAGTGGTTGCGCAATTTTGGAATTCCAAAATTTTTCTTCTGTTTCTTTTTTTTTTTTTATTTAAAGAACTATGATTTAAAGTTATTGAGAGTTCCATTCCAGGCATACGATATTTCTTTTTTTTTTAATTTTTATTTTAACAATTAAATCTGGAAGGATTTCTACCAAAACCTGCTGGGTTCCGAGATTTGTTTCCTGAGTCTCTAGGATCATGGCCATTTAGCAGCTTGACCAGGAGCCAGAGAGGCCATTGGTGGGCAGCAACTGTTGGGGTGGGGAGGAAAGGGCCTAAGAGATTCTAAATCACCAAAATACAGACACATTGTTTCAACAAAGATGGATCTTAAAAACAACACTGAAGTAATTTACATGTAAGTAATTTGCAGCTATCCTATTTAAATAAAGTCCAATTAAATAGATGAAAGAAACAATATAGCTGTTAAGGTACACTAACAAGTGATACACTGTACACAATGTAACTGAGTGCAGGGTCAAGGTTGTCCCTCAGGGCTAGAGCACAGGCCTTGCAAAGGTGGGGCCCTGGTTTCATTCCTGAACTAGCTGGTTAAGAAGGGCAAGCGAGGGGCTGGAGAAATAGCGCAGTGAGTAGGGCATTTGCCTTGCAAGCAGCCGACCGGGGTTCAATTCCCAGCATCCCATATGGTCCCCTAAGCACTGCACTGCCAAGAATGATTTCTGAGTGCAGAGTCCTGAACTGGGTGTGATTCCTGAGTGCAGAATCCTGAGCTGGGTATGACCCCAAAAAGAAAAAAAAAAAAGAAGAAGGGCAAGTGGGACGGGGTTGGTCAGGGCATGAGCAACAGCACATCCAATAGGGTGCTAGCTTTGCATGTGGCTGACCTGGGTGGATTATCCAACTCCTCACAAAGTCCCCCGAGCCCACTAGGAGTGATCCCTGCACAACACAGCTGGGTGTGACTCAAAACCAAACCAAACCAAACAGAAAAGCAACTGAATAAATAACACAAAATTCATGATCATGGGGATGGGGATGGGAGAGATGAGTGATACTTTTTGCTCCTAGGGAGAAGATGACGCCAGAGGCATCTACTGTATTTGTGACAATCTTATAAAGTTGGGTACACAAATGTACTTGGACAAAACTAAATATATATATATATACATATATATATATATATATACTTAGAAAAAGTTTAATAGAAGAAACAGGTAAACATACCTATTCTAGAAGAAAAAACCCAAAAGCATCTTCTCAAATTAAAACTATAAATTCAATGCAATCGCAAGCAATATCCTACCAAGACTTCCTACAGAGCTTGAAAAGATGAGCCCATATTTCATCAGGGAGTAAAGGTAAAGGTAAAGGTAAAGGCCCTCCCGTTGATCGTCGATTTGCTCGAGCGGGCCCAGTAACGTCTCCATTGGAGACTTTTGTTGTTACTGTGTCTGGCATATCGAATACTCTCGGTAGCTTGCCGGGCTCTCCGAGAGGGGCGGAGGAATCGAACTCGGGTCGGCCATGTTGGCCGCTTGTAAGGCGAACGCCCTACCGCTGTGCTATCGCTCCAGCCCTATCAGGGAGTAAGCCCTGAGCATTGCCAGGTATGGCCCCCAAACAAAAAGCAAACAAAAATAAATCAAATAAAAATAATATGATCAGATGCTCACGAGAACCTAATTACATTAGGTTCACAACTACCTTCCTTGAGGCTTAGAAATGTCTCCAAAACAAACACATCAAAAAAGAAATATCCATCAGAGGAGATTGATACCTATTTCCTATTAAAGCTATATAAAGCATGTACCATTTCCAACTTGAGGCTAAATGAGGAATTTCCTAAAAGCAATGGTTAATTATTAACAATTTGGTGTTGGCAGTGATTTCTGGCATAACTGTAAAGAATTAGAACAAACTCTATACATTTTAGGGAAGAAGAATTTAACTCTTCTGAAATTATATGAGATCAGCCATCTTAACAGTATCTTTAACACTGAAATGCATATAAATCAGTCTTTATTAGACTTCACGAGGAAAAATGTTATTTACACCTTCCAGCATATATACATATATATATCTATATATCTGTATACATATATATACTGTCCACTACAGTCCTCTGCTCTACCAGCTGAGCTATCGAAGAAAGCAATAGCACAGCGGCAGGGCGGTTGCCTTGTGCAGAGGCAGCCAGCCGAGCCGGGTTCGATTCCTCCGCCCCTTTCAGAGAGCCCAGTAAGCTATCGAGAGTATTTTGCCCGCATGGCAAAGCCTGGCACGCTACCCGTGACGTATTCAATATGCCAAACACAGTAACAACAAGTCTCAAAATGGGGAAGTTACTGGGCCCATTTGAGCAAGTCAATGAACAATGGGAGGACAGTGCTACAGTGCTACATATATATACACATCTATCTATCTATCTATCTATCTATCTATAATTATCTCCTCAATGGCTCTTATTTTCTCAGACTGGATTCATCTCTACTATTCAGAAGAAAAAGAGGAAAATTTAACAATAAAAAAAATAAAATTAAAAATAAATTTCATCAGGGAGGGAGAACACAAAAGAGCCCAAAGGATTTTTTTTAAACAAAGCACCAAAAATATGCTACAAAACTACAAACGTTAAAACAGTGTGGTAATAGCCAATCAAAGAAGAGTTCAGATTCCAGTTTGAGGGGGGAAAATTGAGCAAAGGAAATGGTCTGAAATGGTCTAAGGGAAAGAAAAGTTTTTGGTATTATCTACAATTAAAAAAAAAAATCTCTGGACCATGACAAGAAAACCCGGTCTCCGCTCTTGGCTGGCAGGGAGGCACACCCAGCTTTCCCCGGAGGTCCGTCCCTGGAGAGTGTCATCCAGCCCCCCGACTGACGAGGAACCCAGCATTCCGGCACTGACCACTGAGCACAAACTGAGAACACCATGGCGGGGGGTATCAGCAAGAGCCTGCAGCCGCAAGGAATGCAAGTCCTGCTAAACGCCCCCCACGGTCCAAGGTGGGCGCTCTCTCTCTCTCTCACACACACACACACACACACACACCACGCTCACATACACCATATTCACACCCACACACCACATTCACACCCACACCCACACCACATTACACCCACACACACCACATTCACGTGCACCACACACGCTTACACACACCCAAACACATGCACACACACACGCTCACAACACCACACTTATGTTCACACACATACACTCACACACCACGCGCACACGCTCCCCACACTCACGCACACGCACGCTCACACACTCACACGCCCCGTTCGCCCCGGGGGTTTGAAGCGGACCAGACACGGGCCGCGGGTCCCGGGAACACCGGGCTCGCCCCCGGGTCGCGTCCGCTCTCCCCGCCCGCCGTTACCTGCCCGCGGCGCCGCCCGGGACTTCGCGCCCGGTCGCTTCCCCATGCTCCGCGCTGCCTCAGGCCGCCCGGCCGGGACGACGCCGCCCTCCACACAGAGACAGAAGGCGCGCTGCGAACCGGAAGCAGAACCCGGCCCCCGGGGGCGGGCGCTCCGTGGGGCGGGGTTAAAAAAAAGAGAAAGCGAAAACTCAGGCGCGCGTCCGCCCCGCGCACGGCCAATGGCGAGGCGGCACCGCGCGCCCGTCAGCCGCCGTCCACACGGCCCCGCAGTCCCCTCTGCGCAGGCGCAGCCGCGGCGACGCGCTAGGGGTGGGGCCGGAAGCGCCCGTGCCACACCGGATGCGGAAGTGAGCGCTCTCGAGGCCGCGGGCTCTGCCAGGCCGGGCTCCTGAGCCACTGGCAGGCTCATGCCGCACCGGTGATGGGGACCGTGATTTGGTCTTGCCCCAGTGCCACGTTCCCGAGGTCTCGTCCTTGTGTTTTAATAAGGGTGAAATCCTTGCAGTAGTTGCTTACGTAAGTGGTTTAAGAAGTCACTAGAAGAGACTCATTTCGGAGAACAAGGCATCCAGAAATAGCATTAATTTACCAATCAGAGATGTCAGGCGTTACATTTACCACGAACCAGGCACATGTGCCATGGAGTGAAAATAGAAAGAGTTGTTGGTCAGTAACGCCTTTTCATTTTCTTATTCATTGTTACCAGAGGCTGCATTGAACTTGAGGAGATTGTAGTAACATAGGGAGGCAGGAAGATAGGAAAGGGCCCCGGTGGTGATGGAATTCAGGGGAAATAGTACTCTGGTGGCTGCAGAAGCCCACCTCCGAGCGCAGGAAGTAAGGCCTGATCAGACCTTCACCTGGCACCAAGAGACCCAGAGAAGGCGTAGAGCCCCTCCCACCTTGGAAAAAAGCTTCAGCAGGAATAAAGGCCAGGAAAGGAATTTCAAAGAGGATCATTGCCCACTCCCAACTCTACCCTCTTGCAACCACCCTTGAAAAGGACTTTTACCTAGGTAGAAGTCTCACGTGGGGGCAGGTTGGAGAAACACTATAAAAGCCACCTTGAACAAAGGAAGGGCTCTCATATGCTGCCCCAGCCCATGTACTCCTTGTGCTCATGTGGCACATGTGGCACCTGCATTTCCCCTCTTGAGATGTGTACTGGGGCTTTCTCCCATCTTTGGAGAAGCTCACCTCTCTCTCACTTTCTCTCCCTTCTTCCCCTTACTCAAAGCCTCCAAATAAAATCTCTTTTTTACTTCACTGCTGTCTACTTCTAAAATTCCTTTCTGCGAGAAAAAGACAAGGAAACCCAGGGTAAGGCCTAGGACTGACTTTCCTTTCCCTCAAAGAGCAATTCCTCACTCCAGCTGGAGTCTGTGGCTCCCCAGAGAGATCAGGTGGTGGGGATCAGTTCGGTGGGGATCAGTTCCCGTGCTGAGAAGAACAATCGGATGTCAGGTGTGGCTTGACAGCCACCTCTTAGGGCTGGCAGGATGTGAGGTCCTTGCCGTGCAGAGGCTCAATGCAGGTTTTATCAGACTTGCCTTTCCCAACTGTTCCCGGGGTGGTAGAGATGGATCGGGAGAAAGTAACCATCTCTCTCCTCTCTGCCTCACATAACCCACCCATGGGGGCCCACTGACAGACACCCAGCCACTACCTCAAGAAAAACAGAAGTGTAGCTAGCTATATCGTATGAAGACAGGCTGGAAATGTTTCAGGTGTGTGTGTGGGGGGGTATAGGTGTCCTCAAAACAAGAGGTATAATAAGGTCTAACTGAACAGAGAATTCCTGAGTTCAAATTTCTGACAAATAAGGAACTCAGACAAAATTGGAGACAGGGAGATGAGAAGAGCAAGAATTCTTATGCCTTGCCATTATCTACATGGAGAACTTCATTGTGTAACCCAATGGGGACACCAGTCTGCCACTGACAAATAAGGAGGGATCTTACTGCTCAACAGCACAACTCTCTCATCCAGCAAAAGCTGCACCAATAAAAAGCACCACAGCAGAGTCAAAGAGAAGTGGGCACTTATTCCCATCCAATCAAATCTCGGGACGATTCTTCCTCACACTCTCAGGGTTTTATATAAATAAGCTCTTCTGAGCCTTAGTCTTGGGTTTACATAAGTTCCATCAGAGCTTTCTTCTCGAGTTGCTATTGCTTTGGCTATTCCTGAATAAACTAAATTTTAATTTCACATTTTAAGGATAAAACTCTTATTCTAAAGTATTTTGCTAATAAATTCACTATTCTGTTTTGTTTAAAGTTTACTTATTTTGCTGTCAGAAGTGGGCTCTGAAAGTGCCAATCTCTGGAATGCGGGGGGTACCCATAGGGAGCTCCTGCATCAGTCCTCAGAGTTGCCCCTGTCTTTTGACTGTAGTAAGAATTCCTTCAGATTTTGAGCTCCACTCTCTATCCCACTCAGCCTTTCTTTAGTGTAAGTGTTCCATCTGTCTGGTTTAAAGAATCTTTTTCTATTTGATTCTGGACGCATTCTAGAATATTGATGAAAATTCAAAAAAGAGATGGGTCAAGTATTTCTGAGAAAGGACCAAGAAAAAAAAAATGGTTCAATGGGGTTGGAGGACTGACTCACATCATAGATGCCAAGAAAGAACACATTCCAAGTGGGTTTTGAGGATAGCCTTAGGCCCAACTGGGCTAAGTGGTAGCCCAATTGTTGAAGATGTCACCAATGCGGTATGAGTAACTGCTCAGAGAGCTGATCAATAAGGTGACTCAAAGATGGGAGTGGTGACCTGGTAAGAGAGGTAAGAGAGGGCCAGGTGGTGACGGAGCACATGTCACAGTCTCTTGGGAGTGGTGGGCCTGAGGTAAGAGAGGCCAGGTGGTAACAAGGCACATTTCACAGTCACTCTAGTTACAAGCCAAGGTAAAGAGAAACCAAGGAGACCTATCTTAGGGAGCTGTGGAGCTGGAAAATAGGGCAAGAGGTCTCTAGAGTTCAAATCAGTGAGTGCCCCACTTCACAGCTACAGCCAAAAGGCGGCCAGAGCAAAAGGCTAAGATGGAAGCAGGAGTGGCCACACCCCCCTTTGTTCCCAATGCCTTCCCGGGTTCCCAACCCTCTGTATCCAGAGCTGGAGGTCTGGGTCTCCAAAGGAAGTGCACTCATGCCTTGAGATTCATCACTTTCCAGTCCAACCGCACAAAAAGACTCCCCAGAAAGAACATCGGAGAAGAAGATTCATTTTCTTGGTTGTAGCAGTCCCAAATGATCAGCCTTGATCATGTGGGTTGTTATCATATACAGGCCTGACCACCTCTGAGCCAGGTATACAGGACAGACCACCTCTGAGTCATGTGATTGTCCACTGGGATGCGATGTAACTGAAGGGACTGTAATTTCAGCACTCGGATTCTGAAATATAAAAGTTCCTCAGAGATCAGAGGTCTCACAAGGTGTGCTAAGTTGTGTGGACATTTCCACTTTCTGCGTCAAACTAACCTTCCCATTTAGGGCCAGGGCGGGCCAGGGTAGAGGAGAAGTTTGGTGAAGAGGCTGTAATCAGCTTTGGAAAAGTGAAACCTTCCGAGTATTGTAAACTGTCAAAGGCAAAACCAAAACCAAAACCAAAACCAAAATCCAAAGCAAAACCCAAAGCAAAACCCAAGTGTGTTTCTTACCGGGTCACTTGAGCGTCCTTTGGAAACGTGTTCCAAGCCTTCTTTCTTCCGGCCACGCAGAGCTCGGATGAGCATAGACCCGTCTCTGAAGAGAGGCCGGGCTTTCCTGTTTTCCACATAAACCCCGGCTATCTGAACTGGTGATTGTTCTGCAGGGGGGCACGTCCGGCAGGGCTCAGGCTTGACTCCTGGCTCTGCGCGCGGGGTCCCTCCAGGCGGTGCTCCAGGGACCTTCGGGGACCCCCGGGGACCCCGCGGGGTCTGCACCTGGGTGCAAGCTGGAGCCCTGCCCGCTCTGCTCTCCTGCTCTGGGTGACTTGGGGAGCGCGTAGTCGGGAAGCCTGGCGGGGTGTGGGCCGGGGTGCGCTGAGGATAGGGGCGAGCGGCCGCCCAGGGCCCGCGCGCTCTGCAGTCGGACGCGCTGGGCACGGGCAACTCCGCCGCGAACTACAAGTCCCCGCGGCCCCTTCGCGGGCGCCGCCCCGAGCCCGGCCCGCCCGCAGGTGCCCGCGCTGCCCGGCCGGCCGGCATGGAGTCCCGCGCGGCCGACGGCTGCTTCCTGGGCGACGTGGGTAGGTGCCGGCGGGGCTCGGGGGGCTCGGGGGTCCCGGGGCGGGGAGCCCGGGAGGCCGCACGGGAGACTCTGGCTGGCGCCCGCAGGAAGAGGGTGGGCGCAGGGGACAGTGTTGGAGGGACGGGGTTTGGGGGACACGCAGAGGGACAGTGTTGGGAGACGCGCGGAGGGACTTGGGGCGCGCGCGAAGGAACAGTGTTTTGGGGGACGTGCTGAGGGACTGTGTTGGGGGGGCGCGGAGGGACAGTGTTGGAGGGACAGTGTTGGGGACACGCGGAGGGACAGTGTTTGCGGGGAGCAGTAGCCCTGCGTGTCACCGCGGCGGACACAGGCATGGGGGTGGACGCACTTGCAAAGGCTGGAGAAAGGAGAAAACACCCGAAACAGCCAGCTTTGGTGATGCCGGCGCAGGCGAGGGGCTGGGGTGAGTCCGGAGGAGCCCGGAGGGTTTTCAGAGGACAGAGGACAGCGCGGCACCCGCAAAGGTGTGCACTGAGCGTCCCTCATAACCGGACACCAGCCAGCCCCAGACTTTGCCCTGCCGGTGTGACCTGTGTGGGGGTCACCTCGGTGAGCAGCTGGCAGCTGACCCCGGTGCCCAGTTAGACAAACGCTCCAGTGCTTGTGCCGGAGCACGGGGTTTTCCAAAGCAGCAGCCCTGTCCCCAGCAGCCTGGCAGGAGGGTGTGAGTCCTGCTGCCTCAGCACCTGGGGAGTGTTCTCTGCAGAGAGAAAGTAGATTTGCCGGCAGGGGTTGCTAAAAGTGATTTTTTTTTTTTTCTGAAAAGGGAGACCAAAGAGGGTTGGGAATCCTGAGTCCCCTTAATAGGTCCTCATTGGTGACCGTCCTTCGCTTTGTTAGGAAAAGCGTCTGGAGAGCAGGGGTTGTGAATGGAGGGGGCTTCTGAGACAGTTTCCATTCACAACCCCTTTCTTGCCCGAGAATTTGTTTTGTGATTGTACATACGGAACATATGCCAAACACAGTAACAAGTGTCACATTGGAGACGTTACTGGGCCTGCTCGAGCAAATCGATGAACAACGGGAGGACAGTGACAGTGACATACAGAACAAGTATGCATGCAGATGCTTACTGATAATAAATCACAAATTTATTTCAAGATGCACCCCCCCACAACCCCCACATAGGGCTGTGGTCCAGTTTAAGAAGCGAGGCTGTAGGAGATGGAGAGGCAGCATAGTGGTGGTACGTGGCCGGCACCCCGTAGGGTCCCCAAGCCTTGCTAGGAATGCTCCCTGAGCACAGAACCAGGAGTAAGCCCTGAGCACTGCTGCATGTGGCCCCCAAACAAAAATATACTCCAGTAACAAAAAATGTATTTTCTGGGTCACAGCAATATGCCAGGGGCTGGAGCTGGTGTTACACACGGAAAAAATTACGTTGGGTTTCTCAATAATATGTGGACCCTCCAAGTCCAAGGATCCGGAAGTGATCCCCGAACACTGAGCACTGCCAAGGGGTGACCCAAAAACAAGATAGGAAAATGCACACACACACACACACACACACACACACACACACACACACACACCTCCCTAATTCTGTCCCCACTGACACTTTTATCTCAACACTAATGAATGAACTGAACACGCAGCACACAGCTGGGCCCAAAGAAATCCAGGCCCCCCCTGGGAATGTTCACATTCTGACCCCAAACCTGCCATGTGTAGTAGACTCCAAGCAAACAAGCAAGTGATTCAGCCAATCAGCTCTCCACGAGCTCAGGATGATGGCGTGCACACGGTGTCTGCAGAAAGCCACATCCTCAAGGGAACATGGTGTTCACAACTTAGCACCCACAGTGCAGACACCCACGAAGCCCGGGGAGTAAGCTAATCAGATACCGCCCAGGGTGGTTTTGAGGTAACTCAGGGCTGGAGTGCAGGCGCTGCCTATGGGAGTCTGGGCATTGGCCCCTTTTCCTGCTCCCCGAGCAAGGCTGGGAGGGTTCTTGAGCACTGTGCTAGGAACATCTCCCTGGACCATGAGACGGTGCCTGATACCCTGAGCCCCAGGGTCATTGCTGGGGGGTTGTGCAAAGGCAGGACGTGGAGGAGGGGCAGACTGGCCACTGCTGTGTGCCTGCCCCACGTTCCTCCCTGGCCAGGGATTTAAGTATCTCCCAAATGCTGCTTTAAAGCTGAGGAATCAGCAAGCACAGGTTGGAAGCTGGTGTATTTTGCAATGCGCTGATTGCAGGCGGCAGCTATTTTAAGGGACAGAATTTCTAGATGTGATGAGAAAATTTAACTTTGCATCCCTCTTCTGGACTGGCTTGGTGCAGATGGGGCTGAGGAAGGCTTTCTGCATTCTGAGCTGGGCCTCGCCCCTTCGGCTAAACTTAGTTGAAAACATCCTCTTGGGGATGCTGGCTCAGCTCAGGCAGCTCCCAAGTGCATATGGGCGGGCCCGGGTTGTTCTCCTTACATGCATGTACTTCCTTTCTTCTCGACAGCTAGCCCTTTCTGTGCCCTGTGGAGCCCCTGCTCTGTGGCATGGTGTGACCTCAGGATTACCCACAAGCTCCTGGGACTCATACCTGACACAGGGAGAAAAGGAAATCGAGAAGGCTCTTAAAACCAGCAGAAGGAATGCTGAGTGAGGGTTTCTCCTCGGCAGAGCAAAGCTTTTATTCCGTGTGTGTGTGTGTGTGTGTGTGTGTGTGTGTGTGTGTCCGTGCATGCACGTTTAGGGGTGGGATATTTGCTCCTTTTGAACCCTCTGTTACAATTTGAGGTCACGATAAACACCCGAGAAGCACCCAATGTGCCAGGTCCCCCAGTAGCGAAGCCAGCAACTGTGGTTGAGTGCTTTGGGGGAGGGAGGGGGTGACAGAAAAGGTTTTAGGGAGGGAGGGAGGGGTGCCAGGAGACCAATTAGCAGGGCAGGGATCTGGGGACGGTTCCCCCAGGGGGGGTAGTAACAGAAGCTGAGGGCTTGGGTTTCTGGGTTTCCGAGGAGGCCCCTCTCCCCAGGGACTTGCCCAGGCTGAGATGCCCCTCACAGCTGAGACCCCTTCTGTGCCCGCGGCTGCTGGCTGCAAATCCTACCACCTGAAGACCGTGACCCTCTGCTGACCCACCTTTTGCATGAAGCAGGGGGTCTTACTTCTGGGGGATGTCAGGAGGCTTTTGCGGGGGGCGGTGGGTAACCCTTCCTCTGTGTCCCCATCCCTCTGACCCCTGGTGGTGGCAACCAGCTCCCAATTGCGTCCACCTGTGTGGGGCCCCACCCTCATCTTTTGTTAAACATGATTTCTAATTTTTTACTAGTGGTTGGGCTGGAGCGATAGCACAGCGGGTAGGGCGTTTGCCATGCACGCAGCCAACATGGCCGACCCGAGTTCGATTCCTCCGCCCCTCTCGAAGAGCCCGGCAAGCTACCGAGAGTATCTCGCCCACACAGCAAAGCCTGGCAAGCTACCCGTGATGTATTCAATATGCCAAACACAGTAACAATAAGTCTCATGATGGAGACGTTACTGGGCCCGCTCGAGCAAATCGAACAACAACAGGAGGACTGTGACTGTGACTAAGTACTAGTGGTTAAAAAAATCCCCAAATCTAAACTGTAATCTTATCCCTTTGTAAGCGTGCAAGTTTGTGCTCATTAGAGCACCTTATTGATCTCCAGAATGTTCTAATCTGGCAACACTTAGTGTTTCCACTAAACGAGTCCTGGTTTTCCTCCCCCAGCCCTGCAGGCTGCCATTCCATCCCCAGCTCTGAAGTTGGTGCTCTGGACCCCTCCTGTTTGTTAGGTGTTAGGGTCTTCATCTTAGGGACCCATGTCAGAGGCCACGTCAGAGCCCACATTAGTGCCCATGTTAGTGCCCACTTCAGAACCCACATCAGAGCCCGTGTCAGAGCCCACATTAGTGTCCACATTAGAGCCCACGTCAGAGACCACATCAGAGTCCACGTCAGAGCCCATGTTAGTTTCCAAGTTAGAGTCCATGTCAGAGCCCACATCAGAGCCGACGTTAGTGCCCATGTCAGAGCCCACATCAGAGCCCATGTTAGTGCCCATGTTAGAGCCCAACTTAGGTCCCCATGTTAGTGCCTTTCTGTTAGAGCCGCTAATGCCCTTGTTAGTGCCCTCCCATTAGGACCCACATTCCAGCTTTGATGAGAGGATTTGTAGGTTTGTCCTGGGTGGTGTTACTCCGGATTCCTCAAGGCTTATGGATGCGTGTAGCACCCCCTGGAGACCAAGTGAAGAGTCGGGATGAGGCGGCTGATGGCAGGAGTGGGCCCCGTGCCCCACCAACACGGCGAATGCTCTCCCACAATTCTGTACATTGAGCCCAGGGCCCGTGCAAGCACGGCCGCTTCCTGCTGCACCCTGGCCCCGGCCCCCTGCGGCCCCAGATGGCACACCCCTTCTGGATAGACGCCTCCTGGGGGTTTCTGCTTGCTCTGTGCTCCCGGGGTCAGGAACAATCGCTCAAGCCCATCAGACCTTTCAATGGATCAGATACAGTCTACTTAATTTTATTCATATATTTTAGGGCACCCACAGTGCTGTCGAAGTCCTGTTCTGTGCGCCCCCCTGCAGATTTTGGAGTGGTGGGCCCCACACTCAGCCCACTTTGCTTTCAGGGTTCTGGGTGGAGCGGACACCCGTGCATGAAGCCGCACAGCGGGGCGAGGCAGTGCGGCTGCAGCAGCTGATTGAGAGCGGGGCCTGTGTGAACCAAGTGACCGTGGACTCCATCACACCTCTACACGCCGCCAGCCTGCAGGGCCAGGCCCAGTGTGTGCAGCTTCTGCTGGCAGCTGGTGCCTGGGTGAGTGACACAGGTGGATCCTATTGGAGGAGAGGGGCAGAGGGAAGGAGAGGGGCATTCAGCCGGGGCAGGGGAGCGACCCAGGCAGCAGGGTGGTCTTTGCCCTAGAGCTGCTGGGGGTCTGGGAGAAGCAGCAGCAGCGGGGGGGGGGGGGGGTGGTTCCCCCCGCCCTCGTCCTCATCTCATGAGGTAGCAGTTGGAGGGTCCCCATCTCGGGGAGCAGCAGGGGAGGGTCCCTACTCTGAATGGCAGAAGGCTGGGCCAGGGATGAGAGCAGAGTTGTCCCTGGGCCCCCACAAGCAGGGCCCCCACCTCGGGGTGTCTGGCGGGAACTCCGGCTGCTCCCTCAGGGCCAGAGGAGAGAAGGAGGGAAGGAGTGCTTCCATGGGCTCTGTCTGCAGCACTGCTGGGGGAGGGCCAGTGGCAGTGACCAGGTGGCACATCTGTGGCTTTCCCAGGGGGTGGCCGTGTGCTGGCAGAGCTGCCTGGCCCCTGCAGGATGGCCCTGAGGCTCTGCATCCAGGTTAGGGGCCAGGAGTGGGGTGCCTACCCCTGGCTGCCTGGCGTGCTCGACTGGCCAGGGGTCGGGGTCACTGGGGACAGAGCGGCCTGCACCTGCGTGTCAGGGCCTGGTGCCCTATCCCGGGGTTGCTCAGCGAGAGATGGTGCTGATGCTGCAGGCGCCTGAGCTGGGGTTCAGAGCCAGGGCTAGACCCCGTGTGTTCTCAGACCCCCTGTGCTGAGCGAGGCTAGAGGGGAAGCCCCAGACCCTCTTCCTGAGGCTCTTCCATCCCCCAGACCCACATGCTGCGCGTGCGCCAGTCCCAGAGCTGCCCTGAGCCCTCTCTGTGCCACCAGGTGGACGCTCGGAACATTGATGGCAGCACCCCACTGTGCGACGCCTGTGCCTCGGGCAGCCTGGAGTGTGTGAAGCTCCTGCTGGCCTATGGGGCCAAGGTCAACCCCCCGCTGTACACGGCGTCCCCCCTGCATGAGGCCTGCATGAGCGGTGAGTGAGGCGCGTGGGGGCAGCTGGCTCTCCCGATAGCTCAGGGGGGCCCAGAGGATGCTTAACCCAGCAGTGGCGGCCCCAGCCCCAGCCTGCCCACTCAGCCCGGCTCCCCGGCACTTTCTCCCAGGAAGCTCCGAGTGCGTGAGGCTCCTTATCGACGTCGGGGCCAACCTGGAAGCGCACGACTGTCACTTCGGGACCCCCCTGCATGTCGCCTGTGCCCGCGAGCACCTAGACTGTGCCAAGGTGCTGCTCAATGCAGGTGCGTCCTGTTGGCTCCTGCTGTCCACACAGCAGCTGTGCAGAGGCGGCTGTTCCTCCCCGCGGTCTCCCCACAGGCGTGTGTGTGTGTGTGTGTGTGTGTGTGTGTGTGTGTGTGTACCTACAGTCTCCATGAAGGTGTGTGTGTGTGCATACCTGCAGTCTCCATGCAGGTTTGTGTGTGTGTGTATATACCTGCAGTCTTCATGCAGGTGTGTGTGTGTCTGCAGTCTCCGTGCAGTTTGTGTGTGTGTGTGCCTGCAGTCTCCGTGCAGGTGTGTGGGTGTGTGTATCTGCAGTCTCCGTGCAGGTGTGTGTCTGTGTGTGTGTGCCTGCAGTCTCTGTGCAGATGTGTGTGTGTGTGTGTGTGTGTGTGTGTGTGTGTTCCTGCAGTCTCTGTGCAGATGTGTGTGCTTGTACCTGAATCTCCTTGCAGGTGTGTTCTTGAGTTTGCAGGGGCGGTGGGGCTGTGGCTATGCGCTGTCCCCTCCCTGCACGCTGGCTCGGGCTGTGACGTCTGCTCTGGCCCTGATCCCACAGGCGCCAACGTTAACGCAGCCAAGCTGCACGAGACGGCCCTCCACCACGCAGCCAAGGTGAAGAATGTGGACCTCATTGAGATGCTCATCGAGTTTGGAGGCGACATCTACGCGCGGGACAACCGGGGCAAGAAGCCGTCAGATTACACATGGGGCAGCAGTGCGCCTGCCAAGTGCTTCGAGTTCTACGAAAGTGAGACTCATGGGCATGCGCGGGGCCCTCGCGAAGGGCCCGGGGGAAGGTTACTAGGAAACTCTGTCCTTACAGTCTGTCCTGCCACATTAGGGGCAGCTAAACAGTCTGAGCCATGCCCAAAGGGGGCTGTGACCCTATTTCAGCCCCCCAGTAAACCCCCCAAGTGACCAGGCACAGGACATCTGGCCACTGACATGGGTTCTTAGGGTTCTGTTTTCTATTTTGTGTATGTGTGTGTGTGTGGGGGGGGCTTACTCCTGACTCTGTGCTCAGGGATGACTCCTGGCAGTGCTCCGGGAACCATGTGGGGTGTCAGGGATTGAACCGCAGCCAGCTGTGTCTCAAGGCAAGCGCCTGTCCCCTGTACTGTGTCTCCAGTGCTCATTTTATTCAGTGTCAGCATCAATCCCTGGTCTTCTGCATGCGAGGCATGTCCTCTGCCACTGAGGTGTCCCCACATCTAGTCCCTCTTGGAAGAGTGTGTTTGTGTGACGGTGTATGTGTGTTGGTCTGTGTGAGGGTGTATGTATGTGTCTGTGTGTGTTTGTGTGGGTATATTTGTGTGTGTCTGTGTTTGTGTGTGAGTGTATGTGTGTGTCTGTAAAAGTGTATGTGTGTTTGTGTCTGTATGTGTGTGTTAGTGTGTGTGGGTGTATGTGTGTGTGTTTTTATGTATATGTGTGTGCGTATGTATGTGTGTGTGTTTGTGTTTGTGTGTGTCTGTTTGTGCGTATATGTGTGTCCATGCGTGTGTGCATACGTGTGTGTGTGTGTGTATGTGTGTGTGTGGTGTCTACACCGTCCTGCCCCTGACTGTGCTTCCTATGTCCTTTTGCAGAGACTCCTCTGACACTGTCCCAGCTGTGCCGGGTGAGCCTGCGGCGGACCGCTGGGGTCCGGGGCCTGGAGAAGATCGCCAAACTAGACATACCTCCCCGGCTCATCGATTACCTGTCCTACTGCTGACCCCTGCTCAGGGAGCTCCAGAAGCACCTGCTTCCCGTCCCCTCCTGCTTCCAGCTCATCTTCCCCGAGGACCCCCGAGCCCAGGTCCAGGGTGTGGGCAGGACCCGCCCTGGCAGCTGCTCTGTGCTGGGCTCTGGCTGCGGGCGGTCTGGCCTGCCTTTGCCCCTGCCCTGCCTCCAGGTCCTTCCGGAAGACACCTGTGCAGCTGGGGAGGCCGGGTGGACAGAGGCCAGATTGCTGAGCGCTTTCTTGGGCCTGGGGTCTGCCCTCACCCGTGGCCCTGCCCCTTATGGCTCCTATCCCACTCAAGGCTCAGGTCTTTGAAAAGCTTGTGCGGGGGGCTGAAGCACTTTGATGGGGTCCCTGGGCTGCCCCTGGGTTCTGTGAACCAGTCTCAAATAAAGGAAGATGCAAAACGCCACGAGCCCCAAGTATGTGTCCTGTGGGTTCTGTGTTTGCTGTCCCCAGTTCTGTCTCCCGCGGGTCCTGCGCCCCCAACTCTGTCTCCCGTGGGTCCTGCCCTCCCCAGCTCTGTCTCCTGTGGGTCCTGCATCCCCAGTTCTGTCTCCCGCGGGTCCTGCCTACCCCCATCTCCTGCAGGTTTTGCTCTGGCTCTTTGCACTGCGGCCAATGAGTCTCTGTCCACTGATGACCCCGCGGGGCTATGAGCTGAGGGTGCAGTGACCATGCCAGTGGCCATCCTGCATACTCTGGGCAGCATCCAAACCTCGCCCCCTCAGGGCTGTCCTGCAGCCATCGAAGCTGCCCAGGTTCTGTGTCCACTGGAAACGTGCAGCCGGGGCCCAAGGGAGAGTACAATGGGGAGGGTGCTGGCCTCAGTGGCTGGCGCTGCACACGGCTTCCGGAGCACACAAGGAGTCACCCTGAACACAGCCAGTGGACAGCAGCACCCCGGTCTTGGTGGCCTTGGGCCCTGCGTTCGGAAGAGCCCCAGACTAGGGGGACGTGGGGATAGGGTCTGCAGGCCCAGGGTCTGCCCAGCTACAGGATATGCCCACGGAGGGGGTGCCTTGATAGGCCTCTGCAGTGTGGGGGCACTGCGTTCACCGCAGGAAGAGCCAGGCAGTATTGGGGTTTGGGGCTCACTGCCCAGCAGGATGAAGGGTGAGGTTTGTGGCAGTGTCCAGGACCACTGGGGAGAGATGTGCCCAAAGGCGGGAGATGGTCAGTGGAGTGTCTAGGACAGCAGGGATGAGTCCTGGATCTGGGGTGAGGAGTGTCCAGAGGGGTGTTTACGGGTCTGCAGAATCAGCCCAGTGCCCTCTGCCCTTGGACATTCCTGACCTTCAAGCCAGCAGTGACCCCTCAGGGCCGTGGGACAATGAGGCTGCAAATTGCCCCGCCACTGGCCCCAGGCTGGACAGGACGGGCAGGGCCACCAGAGTGGCAGTTGTTCCCGAGCCTTCTGGGACCCCTGGAGGCAGGACCCCCATCCACCTGCCCCCATACATCAGGGCAGCAGCTGGACCTTCTGTGGCTTCTGCCTGTGACCCAGGGCACACTGGGCCCTCCTGCTCTGAGTGGACATTGGCCTCCCTCCGGCCTGATCCTGCTTTGAGCCAGTGGGGATGTGCCAGTCAGCCCACGTCCGGATCACAAGCTGAGTGTATGTTGGCGGCCAGTAGGGTCAGACACCCCCAGGTTACAGCCCTCCCTGTGAGGTACAGCCTCAGGACAGCCCCTCCAGGACAACACCCCAGGGCAAAGCCCCCCAGAACAGAGATCCACTCCAAGAATGAGCCCCCTCTAAGCCCCCTCCCCGCAGGACAGAACCCCTAGGACAGCCCTGAGGACAGTTCCCAGGAGAGCCTCCAGGACAGAGGCTCCCAGGAAACAGAGGCCCCCAGGACAGAGGCCCCAGGACAGAGCCCCCAGGACAGCCCCTTTCCTTCTCTGGACTGTCCTCTGTCCCACATGGGGGCGCCAGAGAGCACAGGTGTCTGTGGACCACAGACGAGCTGGTGGGGTCCCTGAGGCACCCTCTGCAGGTACGGGCGTCAGCAGCCCCTTCTCAGGAGAGCAGGACTTTGATGTTTGGGGCCCCACCTGGCGATGCTCAGGAGTCACTCCTGGCAGTGACCATATAGGGCACTGGGACTGAACCCTGCTCTCCTGTGAGAGCAAGCGCCTGCTGCTGTACTATCATTCCATGGGGTCAAGGTTTGGTGCAAGGTTGGGGTCGATCCAGGGGGTCAAGGTTGGGTCAAGGTTGGGGTTGCAAAGTGTACAGAAGTCTCACCCAGAGGAACAAAGCTCATGCCTGGGCCTGCACCTCAGTGTCTGGCCACATGGGGGCACCAACATCCCAGCTGTGGGCCCCCCTTTCCCCTGCACAGGTCAGGAGCAGGCCCCTGAGGCCAGGCTTTATCTCCTCACTCCCAGCAGCCCTCAGGGAGCCCCGAGCTACCCAGACGCTGCTCTCCATCCCAGACTTGCCAGGGCAGGAGCTGGCTGCTGTGGCCTCTGGGGACGGATCCTGGTGGGCGCACATCTGCCTTCCCGGGTCACAGGGACTGAGGCGGCTGCAGGAGGGTGGGCCCCAACATAGTTAAGGGGTTCCACACCAGAAACTAGAGCCAACACCTCCCCACGGCTGAGGCTGAAGACTCTGGGTCATGGGGTATAGGGCGGACAGGAACCCTGGGCCCCCAAAGGCTGCAGTGCCCCCAATCAGGGGTGCAGACACTGCACATGCCCAGGCAGAGGCAAGTCCCTGAGCCTGTACTGACCCTCAGACTCTGCCCTGTGGGGTCCTCAGTGCTGGGGTCCCCTCAGACTCCGCCCTGTGGGGTGCACAGTGCTGGGGGTTCCCTCAGACTCTGCCCTGTGGGGTCTTCAGTGCTGGGGTCCCCTCAGACTCTGCCCTGTGGGGTGCTCAGTGCTGGGGGTCCCCTCAGACTCTGCCCTGTGGGGTGCTCAGTCCTGAGGATCCCATCTGCTGTTGAATTTGGGTTATTCCTCACAAGCCTCTCCCCCAGCTCAGCCCTCCTGCTGCAGCCTGAGCTGCGGACGCTTGGGGGCCTCAGAGGATTGAGCCCCAACTGTGCCATGGTGCCCTCACAGGCCCGGCACCCCTGTCCCTGGTGGGGTGCTGCTGTGTGCTGGCCAGGCCTTTGGTCCCTCTGGTCCTCCCACCCAGTTCCTGCTCTGAACCCCACTATGCTTCGGGGGTGTGGGATGTGGTGCAGGCCGTGACCTCTGACCTGCCACCTCTGGGCAGGCACCCCAGGTCTCCGGACAGGATGGCCACCTCCTGTCTCTCCCCACCCAGCTCCTGCGCCCCCCACGCCGCACTCCCATCAGGCCCCGCTGACCCCAGCCTGCCATGTTTCTGCTCCCTGTCCCCACTGGGCCTGTCTGTCCCCCTGCTGGCCCTGTGGGGTGTCTGCTGTGACTGATCCCAATAGCCTTAGGCCTCACAGCTCTCTTTCCCAGAGGCCCCCAGAGCCTGAACAGCTCTGCCTTCATTGTGGGCTATTCCCACAATGAACCTGGACCCCGACAGTGAGGGGAGGCCCAGCTCTGCACCTGCACCTCAACCCTGGACCAGCAGTGGGAGTGGGCTGCTGTGGGGGGGGGGGGTCTGCTGTGGGGGAGGGGCCACTGTGGGGAAGGGCCCGCTGTGCGGGAGGGTCTGCTGTGGGGAGATCTTTGGGGGGGGAGTCTTCTGTTGGGGAAGGGTTGCTGAGTTAGGAGGGTCTACTGGGGGACTGCTATGGGGGGAGGGGCTGCTGGGGGCTGCTGTGGGGGGAAGGGGCTGATGTGGGAGAGGGTCTGCTGTGAGGGGAAGATCTCCTGTGGCGCAGGGTCTCCTGTGGGCTGCTGTGGGGGTTGCTGTGGGGGAGGGTGTCCTGTGGAGGAGGGTCTTCTGTGGGGAAGCATCTGCTGTGGGGGAGGGACTGCTGTGGGGGAGGGTCTCCTGGGGGGTGCTGTGGGAGCTGTGTGGGGAGCAGCCTGACTTCGCAACCCCATGTGGTATGTGCAGACACTTGGGGAGAAGCCGCTTCCAAGGCGTGACTGTGGTTTGCTTTCCGAGGGGCCCTGCAGACGTGACCTCATCTCTCCCGCCGTGGGCTGGGGTCTCTGCCCAGAGCCAGGCTGTGAAGACTCAGCCAGAGCTGCAGGCAGCGGGCCGAGAACGGCAGAGCGGTGGGGTCAGCCGCAGGGTGCACACAGGGTCGGAGGAGGAAACTGAGGCTTGTGTTCAGCCGCCCCTACCCTGCGGCTCTCCCCCTGTCCCTGCCCGCCCCCTGCCGCCTTGCCCGGGCTGTGGACGCAGGCCAGTGGGCCTGGGTTATTGCTCCTCGGTCTGGGACACGGGCCTCCTGGGTGGTGAGTGCAGAAATAACTTGTGTTTATGTGTCTTGGGCCCTTTCGAGCAGTCTTGGAGCAGGTTCCCAGTGCCCTGGAATGTGGCCTCGGGCTGCAGGGCTGGATCGGCCAGTCAATACCGTCCCCCACCCCAACCTGACATCTCTGTGACCGAACCCCTGCCCCCGCCCCCTCCCCACACATGGGGGGTGGGGGGAGACAGCTGAAGCCTGGGCTCTGAGCTTTGCTTCCACTGAGGCTTCCCAGAAAGGACGTCAGAGGTTAAACCAGGATTAATTGTGTTGGATGACGTATGTCAAGGCACCCCCTCCACATACATACTGTCTCATGTTCTCACTCTCTCACACACGCACCGACTCACACACTTGGACTCACACACACACACACACCCCACTCACACACACTCGCCCCACTCACACACACATACACTCCCCCCACTCACACACACACTCCCCCCACTCACACACACACACACACACACACACTTCCCCCACTCACACACACACTTTCCCTACTCACACACACACACACACACTCCTCCACTTCTTCCTCCCCCCTCACACACAGAGCACAGCCTCAGGGGTTGTTGGGGTTGTTTCTGGAAGCTCAGAGGACACGGATGCCTGAGCACAGACCTGAGCCTAAAGAATGCTGGGACCCAGTGCTGACATCACCCGCCTGCCGTGGGGAGGAGCCCCCTGACCCCAGCCTGGGGCAGTTATTTTGAGCCTGGGCAGGTCCCTTCCCACCACTGCCCAGCGCCTGCAGGCCCGAGGCTGGCTCAAGGCTGTGGGCTGGCTGCCAAGGACCCAGCTCTCGCCCTGCTCTGTCTAGCCCAGCATCCACACTGCCAGCCCCTTTTGCAAAGGATTCCCCCCCCCACCCACACACACACCCAGTGGCGGGTGCCGGCCCAGACGCAAACAGCAGCCAGGTGTCACCGGATATCCTCAGCCCCGTGCTTTCCGGGAACACACCTGAGGGCCAGTGACGGGAACAGGGCCATTCTCAGCACCCTCTCTCTTCCTCTCTCCCTCCCTCCTTCCTCTCTCTCTCTCCCTCTCTCCTTCTCTCTCTCCCTCCCTCTCTGTCTCTCTTCCTTTCCCTCTCTCTCTTTCCCTTCCTCTCTCTCTCCCACCCTCTCCCCCCCACACCTCCAGAGTAGGCAGGAAACAACTGAGTCTTTGGATTTTTCTCAAAGAAGTTTGACTCTTGGGGGGTGCCGGCCCTCCGCAAGACCCTCTGCTCTGGGGCTTGTGCCACAGGGCTAGGGGTCCGCAGGAAACAAGGGCTGGAGAACTGGATGTCTGGATGTGCCCATGATGGGCTCAGTTTATTCAGGGCCCAGCCGCTTCGTTTCCTCCAACAACCTAAGGCCTGGCCCCCACCCCTCTGCACCACTGGCTACCGGCTCACGCAGCCTGGGTTTGGCGGGGGTCCCCTACCCAAGCTTTTGCCATGCCATACTCTTGTGGGCTGGAGCGATAGCACAGTGGGTAAGGCATTTGCCTTGCACGCGGCCGACATGGCCAACCAGGGTTCGATTCCTCCGCCCCTCTCAGAGAGCCTGGCAAGCTACCGAGAGTATCTCGCCCGCACAGCAAAGCCTGGCAAGCTACCGCGATGTATTCGATATGCCAAAAACAGTAACAAGTCTCACAATTTGTTGTGAGACGTTACTGGTGCCAGCTAGAGCAAATCAGTGAACAACAGGAGGACAGTGCTACAGTGCTTGTGTCTTCAGTAGCAAAGAGCTTTGTGGGGAACTGGGGCGGTGATGCTCAGTGTACAGTTGGGTGCCGCTGTCCCTGGTGACCAATGGCCCAGCCGACAGCCTCTCTACCTGCCTCCCGCAGGGCCTGGATTGTGGACTCAGACTCCTCAGCCCTGACTCTGTGCCCACTGCCCTTAACTTCCCGCTGACACTGCTGGTTTCTCTGAGACTCGGAGACAGACACACAGAGACCATCAGAGATAGCTAGAGAGAGGGCTTCTGTGTGCTTGGGAGAGAGAAGGAGAGAGAGGGGGAGGGAAAGAGAGAGAGGAGAGAGGAGAGAGGGAGGGAGAGAGGAGAGAGGAGAGGGGAGAAGGAGAGAGAAGGAAAAAGAGGGAAGGGAGAGAGGGAGGAAAAAAGAGAGAGAGGAGAGAGAGAGGGAGGGAGAGAGGGAGAGGGAGAGAGAGGGAGGGAGAGAGAGGAGAGGGGAGAGGGAGAGAGAGGGAAGGGAGAGAGGGAGGGAAAAAAGAGAGAGGAGAGAGAGGGAGAGAGAGTTCCTCTTCTTTTACCCCTCTCCCCCTCTCTCCCTCTTCCTGTTCCTTCCTCCCTCCCCCCTGGTCTGTCCAGGGAAGTCCTTGGCTGAGCTTTGGGCTGAGCCCAGGGAAGGGTGGCCGGGCTCGGGGGTGAGGGGTCAGGGTGTGCATTGCCCGCCACACCTGTCCTGTCCTGTCCTGTTCTGTCACCGCATGGGTGCCCATGAGCCCAGCGCCCTCCTGTGCCACAGCAGAAACAAAACGGCAGAGGGCGGACGGGCGCGCAGGGCTGGGGCAGAGCCTCACCCGAAGCACGGGCCAGAGGCCGGGCGGGAGGAACCAGGCTGGGCCGGGCCCAGGTGACTCAGAGTGAGTCAGGTGCTGTGGAGGTGGAGGAAGTCACGTCTCTCAAGCCTGAACAGCTGGGCACCTCCGGTCAGTGCATGGACACGGGGCAATGGACACAGCTCGAGTGGCCACGCCATCTAGTGCCAGCCCCAAGGATATGAGGTGGCGCTGAACCCCAGGGTAGTGTAGCCCAGGAGGAGAGGTGTGGGGGTCCCTGTCCAGTGTGAACCCTGGAGGGAAGGTGTGGGGAATTCTGGAGGGAGGTGTGAGGGTCCCCGTGGCCAGAGCGTCTCTGTGGCTTCGGGTGTGAGTCCCAGGCAGCCCACATGGTGTCAGCACCTGAGCAAGGTGTTAGAGGCCCCGAAGGCCAGATGGAGGAGGGGCTGAAGCCCACAGAAGGGGAAACTCAGGCTGCGTGTGTGTGCGTCGTTGTGTGTGTTCGGCTGTGTGTGCGAGTGTGTGCGTTGGTGCATGTGTATGTGGCTATGCGTGGCATGTGTGTGAGTGCATGTATGTGAGCGTGTGTGCACACATGTGTGAGCATACGTGCATGTGTGTGCGCATGTATGAGCATACGTGCATGTGTGTGTATACGTGTGTGTGAGCATGTGTGTGCGGCTGTGTGTGCATGCATGCTTGTGTGTGAGCACGCGTGCGTGTGTGCATGTGAGCATGTGTGTGAGCATGCATGTGTGTGAGTATAAATGTGTGTGAGCATGCGTGTGAGTATAAATAATGTGTGTGTGAGTGCATGAGTATGTATATGTGAGTGTGTGAGTGTGAGTTGGGTGGGCTGCATGGGAAGGAGGGCCAGGCCCCTGGAAGGGGAGGGGAAGGGCTGAAGGCAGCAGTGAGACTTCTCAGGTCTGGGCTGCTTGGGCCCTGGGCTCAGGCATGAGCCGACAGGTTGGAACCTGGGACCTCTGATAAGTCTCATGGGGGGTGGGTGGGGGCGGGGCAGCCGAGGGCAGGGGCTGGTGCTCCCACTTACAGTGTGTGAGGGTGTGGGCCCCAGATGGGGGGTGCCCCCGACAGTGCTCAGCACTTGCCCCTGGCTCTGTGCTCAGGCCTCACTCCTGGCAGGGCTGGGAGACCATACGGTGCCGGGGTGGCGTGGGCCCTCCCTGGGCCTGGCCCCAGATGAAACAGGCCAGTTGCTCCTTCCTTGTTAACGTCATAGCATCGCCCTTGAGCTGGTCTGCCCTGCCCCTGCCCCACCCCTGCCATCCCCCTGCGCCCCCCTCTCTGGTCTCCCTCCCACCCCTCCTCTCAGCAGCCCCCTGGCAGCCTGACTTCAAACCCAGCTTCAAATAGCCGCGCTAAGCCCGGTGCGGACACCCAGTCTCCGGGCCTGCTCCCCACTTCTCCTTAGGCCAGCTGTCCCTCGGGGCTATTTCAGGCCACTCTGAGCGGGCCAGTGGCTCCGGGCCGCCCCGAGGCCCCCCGGCTCACCTGCTCCTGGAGTTGGGCAGAAGGGCCCTGGAGTGGGCAGGTGATGGCCAGGGTCAGCGCAGTGGCTGCGGGACAGGAAGGACATCCACGCCGTGCGGAAACTGTCCTGAGGTCCGCAGCAGGGACCTTGGGTGCTGCACGACAGGAATGCTGCTACAGGCCCCCTCATTCCCAGATGCTCTGGAGGTAGCAGGACACCCAGAGTATGCTGGAGATGGGCATGCACCCAGAGAGATGGGGATCCCACAGACAGGGTCCCACAGAAGGGAGGTGCCTTAGATTAGGGGTCCCACAGACAGAGTTCCCACAGACAGACTGGGAACTCAGCTGCTCCCCCAGGTGAAGGACATGGACTGACTGCGGGAACAGGGTCAGCATCGCCCAGGCTCAGGGCTGCCTTCACTGCCTGCAGCTCCTTTCTGAGAGACCAGCTCTGCTTTCTGGAGGGTTCCAGGCTCACTGCTGTGTTCACAGTGGCAGGGGTTTCTGGCCTGTCTGGGGGGATCTGGCCCCTGTGAGAGCCAGAGCGCATGAGTCTGCCCTGGGAGCAGTCTGGGGGTCAGGTACCCCCCCAAACCTTCTGAACCCCAAGTGTCGGCCATGAGAGAGGCTGGTGGGGTCCTCTGAAGCCTATTGTGTCATTGGTTTAGCCCCAGTTGCTACGGTGACCCTGGAAGGCCAGGCCAGTTCTGAGCACTTGAGAAGGTAGTTCTGGTTTCAGGACCTTCCTCAGGATGCCCGGCCCCCCAGTGAGGAGCCTACCAGTGGGAGAGCACTGTGGGATGTCCCTGCGGGAGCCCTGGGCTTGAGTGACCATCACTCTGGCCTGCCTGGGCGTCCCCATGTGAACCAGCCCCTGGCTGAAGCTTAGAGTAGGTGACAGCCGGGTGTTCAGGAGGGAGTCTGCCATCTCCCAAGGGCCCATGCCTGTCGTTGTCAGCCAGACATCGGGGGCCTAGGACTGGGGCAGCAACAGGCCTGGGTTCATTTCCGGTACCACACAGCCCCCCCCCAGCATCAGTGGGGGCCCCAGGGACCCCGACACTGTAGGGCCCATCAGCACCATAGGCTGAGCCAAGAGAGTGCCACAATGAGGTTCCGGGACCCCCGAGTACCCTCACCTGAAAAGACACAGCTGGGAGTGCAGGCGCTCTGCTCCTTGGAGGCCCGCCAGACCCAGTGACCAGGCTCATGGGTGGGGTGTGTCCAGCTGCAGATTCCCCGGGGGTCTCTGGGGTGGGACTGTATGTCCAGAGCCTGGGGCTGTGTGTGCGGCCAGCTCCAGAGACAGCGGCTGTAGTGGAGCCTGAGGAAGGGCTGCTGGTTGACTGTGTCCAGTGCTGCCACTGCCCATGACCGTCTGGGAAGCCCGAGATGCACCGGGTTGGCGTGTGAGGCCAAAGATAGCCACTCTCTGGCCCCAAGCCCCCCGCTCCACACAGGGCAGCCTCACAATGGTGGGGCTTCCTCTCCCTGGGACCTGCCACGGAAGGAGGGCAGGAGTCCGGGGGTGCAGCCAGGTCTCCTGGTGGTACTTGGGCCCCAGCCGGGCCCACCATGGGCAGGAGAGGCCAGAGCACAGAGGGAGCTCCTAACCCCAGAGCATAGCCTGCCTCAGTCCCAGAGGCCTCTGGGCCTGTGTTCTGTCCAGGAGCCTTTTTCCCCTGTGTCGGCCCAGGTCCCTGCCATAGGCCTGCCGCTCGGGAAACTTCTCTGTTCACCTTTTCTATCCTGCCTCTCTCTTCCCCAGCAGGTGAATCTCAGCATCAGCTAAAGATGAGAAACCTCAGCTGAAAATCAAGGTGTCAGGGGTGGGGGCTGCTCCAAGCATCCAGGTCCTGCCTCCGCCTTCCCCACCCGGGGAACCTCCAGCTCCTGGGGTTTTGGCCCCCCAGCCCGGTCTCTGGGTGGGTGTTAGTGTCCTGCCCTGGGCACCGGGGGTTTGGGCAGTGCAAAGCTCAGGGTTCTGCTCTTAGAACGAGCCCCTGGAGCTCCCTCAGGTCCCACAGACCAAGAGGAAGTAGGAGGTAGACTGGGTCCAGTGGATGTGTAGGTTTTTCTTAAAACAACAATTTTTAAAAAATGTAATCACTATTTGCTCAATGGGCTGGAGTGACAGCGGGTAGGGCGTTTGCCTTGCATGCGGCCGACGTGGGTTCGATTCCTCCGTCCCTCTCGGAGAGACCGCAAGCTACCAAAAGTATCCCACCCACACAGCAGAGCCTGACAAGCTTCCCATGGTATTCGATATGCCAAAAACACTAACAAGTCTCACAATAGAGAGGTTACTGGCTTGAGCAAATCAATGAACAATGGGAGGACAGTGCTACAGTGCAGAATCACTATGAGATACAGTTACAAAGTTGTTCCTAATTGGCTTTCAGTCATATAATGTTCCAGCATCCATCACTTCACCAGTGGACATTTCCCACCACCAGTGTCCTGGTTTCCCTCCTCCACTGACCATAGCCTGCCTGTATCTCTCTCTCGTTCTCTGTCTCTGTCTCTTCTCTGTCTCTCTGTCTCTGTCTCTGTCTCTCTCTCTCTCTCTTTCTCTCTCATCTTCCTCTTAGGCACTGTGGTTTGCAGTACCATCACTGAAAGGTTATCATGCATGTCACCTTACCTCCTTACAGCACCCAGTTCTTGTCCAGAGTGACCATTTCCAATTACCATTGTCATTGTGGTCCCTTCTCTGTCCCAACTGCCCCCTCCCCTTGGTGGCTGGCTTTCTCCCATGGGCCAGCCCTCCTGGCCCTTATTTCCACTGTCTTTGGGTATTATTCACATGCCATGCTTTCACAATATTTTTATATCCCACAAATGAGTGCTATCATCTTCTGTCTGTCCCTCTCCCTCTGACTCGTTTCAGTCAGCTTGGTGCTCTCCGTGTCCATCCACTTATCAGCAAATTTCATGGCTTCATTTTTCCAGTAGATACACAATGTTTCATGGTGTAGGTTTGACCTGTCTGGATGGTGTCCTCACTGGACGGTGCCCTCACTGGACGGTGCCCTCACTCACTGGATGGTGCCCTCAGCTGCTTCCTTCGTCCTTGAGTGTGGCGCTGAGGACTGAACTGGTCTCGTGCATGCAAGACATGCACGGTGCTACAGAGTTAATTCCAGCCCTGGCTGCTGTTCTATGCTTGCATGCATGCATGCATGCATGTACCTATACATATGTGTGTGCACATGTATTTATGTGTGTGCTACATAGGCATTTATGTACACATTCATGCATGCATCCATATATCACATATACTTACTATATACATATACACATATATGCATTTGTGTGTGCATATGCATTTATGCATGCATGCATCTCTAATGTAGCAGGTATTTGTTGTTTGCAGTGGTCTCCTACGTGATGCTTAGGAGACCCAGGGTTCCTCTAGCATTCTTGGTGTGTTGGGCAGAGTCCACTGGGCACGGTCTGAGGATGGGGGGGGGCGCGGTCAGGACCCATGGGGCTCCTGAGGCTTCCGTGGCTGCATGTGACCATGTGCCATGTGGTGCTGGCATGGAACTGGTGAGCCCTCACCTGGCACTAGGCATTTGTTCTTTTAAACAGAAGCCGGGGGGGGGGGGGGCGGTGGAGTGATAGGACAGTGGGGAGGGCACTTGCCTTGCATGCGGCCGACCTGGGTTCGATCCCTGATTACCACCAGGAATGATTCCTGAGTGGAAAGCTAGGAGTAACCACTGAGCATTGCTGGATGTGACCCAAAGCAAAACAAAACAGAATAAGAAGGAACTGAGCTGTGGACTTCAATATTCCCTTGGAAACTCAGAGACCAAGAATGGTCACGCAAGGGAGGGCTGGAGTGATAGCACAGCGGGTAGGGTGTTAGCCTTGCATGCGGCCAATCTGGGTTCGATTCCCAGCATCCCATGTGGTCCCCCGATCACTGCCAGGAATAATTCCTGAGTGCATGAGCCAGGAGTGGCCCTTGTGCATTGCCGGGTGTGACCCATAAAGAAAAAAAAATAAAGAATGGTCACGCGGGTGTGAGAGGCTGCAGGGCTTGCTTGTGTGCAGGGTCTGGAAGGACCATTACATGTGTGACTGTGGTGTAGGAGCAGACTCAGGCCAGACACAGACCTCGCTGTGGAGAGCTGGTCATTCATGAAGGTGCCAGGTGGGTCTTCTGAACCGGTAGTTCTACAGTAGCAGCCCTGCGGGGCCGAGCTCTGCCTCCACATGGCGGGGGAGGCTGGGAAAACAGGCTCAGAGCAGGCTGCTCTCTGGTGGGAGAATTCTCTGCTCAACACAGACCTAGGAGTTGGACATCACTAAATGAGAACTGTCTGTTCATCAATGCCAACCTTGGCTGGACAAGCCACAGGCCGGGAGTAAAACCGGCAGATGCACATCCGGCCGAGAGAATGTGAACAACGCCGGAGACGCTGACACAGGTGAGGCCTGAGCGAACCTTCAGGAAGCCATGTTCAGCTGGGCAGCACGCAGGGAAGCGTGCTCAGCGTCGGGGGTCACTCTGAGTGCCAGGAGAGGGCGCCGTGGATGCCATGGTCACCACACTGACAGTCTGCACAGTTGGCCAGGCGTGGACTGCTGTGACCCTCATGCGTGTGGGTGTGGACGAGGCGGCCCCTCTGGAGAACAGGTTGGCAGAGCCCCGCTGTAAGATGCCCACGCTCTGTGTCCTCTCCTGGAGATGCAGAAGGACATGAAAGGGGGTCTCCAGGGAACCAGGGGACTGCCCGGTGACCCAAAGTGCTGCTCAATGCTCTGTGCTCAGCCCAGCAGCTCTGCTCCCACCCCAGCAAAGTGTGTTCTTGGCGCTGTACAGCTGGTGTGTGCCTGCTTGGCAGTGCCCGTGTGAGCCGAGAGTGTGGCACTGGTGTCCTGCCACCCTGGGCCCTAGGCGAGCTCCTGGGCCACACTGCGTGTGATGGAAGGGAACAAAGAAGTGAGCTGTAGCCGCCACTGCCGAGACCGACACACCCAGGAGGTGCCAGACAGGACACTGCCCGGCTGCCTCAGTCCTGGACAATGGCCCAGGAGTCCTTTACCCCCAGGCTGTGGTGCAGGGGTAAGCTCTGGGTCCTGTGGGTGCAGGGGTAAGCTCTGAGTCCTGTGCCCCCAAGGCCATAGGTACAGGGGTAAATTCTGGGTCCTGTGGGTGCAGGGGTAAGTGCTGGCCCGGTGACTCCTGAGGGCCTGTAGGACATTCCTTAGGACTCTGGGCTGATGCTTATCCAGAACCTTCCCGCATGCCCCCTCTGCCTCCTTGGAGTCCAGTTCCCAAGCTGAGTTGCTGCAGGCTCTTCTGCGTTACCTCTGCCCTCTACCTGCCCTCTCCCTTGGGTGCTCCCTTCCAGAGGCCCTTCCTCGCCCTCAGGCCCTGGGGTGGGGGTGGGGAGCCTTGTGGCAGTGTGGGGCCTTCAGGGCCGCGCGGGGCAGCACCTCCCTGCCCAGCCTCTCAGAGCCGAGCCTGTCCACCCCTGCTTCGCTCTCTGCACCGAGTGGACAGTTCCTGTTCCTCTGTCCCTGGAACTCGGGACACAAGCGGGACGGTCCAAGAGGGCATGCAGTGGGGCTCCCAGGCTCGAGGGTGAAGGGGTGAGCTGTGACTGCCCAGAGTGTCATTCCTCGGGGGCACTGGGACTTGCCCACATATGTGGGCCCCAAAGCCCGTCCTAGAAGGACCATGTGCTGGTGGGGCCAGGCCGTCCATGTGGATCCAGGTTACTCGACTTCTGAATGACCGGACTCTGAGTGCTCTCTCCCGCTGGGCCAAGAGGCCATTTCTCCCAGCGGGGCTGCCCACTCAGCTCACTCCCTCTCCTGCCGCCAGGCCTCTGGGCAGCGGGAGTGGAGGCGCCCAGAGGCCCAGAGGTTGCCTTTTGCACCCCAAACGTGCATTTTTGGAAGAAGCTCCAGGGGGTGGTGGTGTGTAGCAGAAGGGGTCTGCATAGGTGAGCTGATGCCGGCCCGGCTAAGGAAGCATGGCAAGCCACAATCAGCACCATGGAAGGAGCCCCCAGAGGCCCCTCTCTGAGGCAGGGGGTACTTGCGCCCCATCTCGCTTCACGACCAGGAGTACAAACTTTGGGGCACAGGCCGTGGGTACATCCAGGCAGAGCCAGGAGCGGCAGGGACGAAAGGCACTGGGCAGAGGCCGCCCTCTCTGCGGGGAGCCCCTCACTGGGTGCATCCAGGAATGAACTTCTCCCAGGACATTTGTAGAGAAGCAGGGACTTCTTCCTGGACAACACCTGAAGCAACCACACAGTTGCTGGGGTGTTTGTTAGTGTGGTTGTTGTTTCTATGGCGTTTGCTGGGGTAGTTGCTGGGGTGTTTGCTCTGTGGTTGTTACTGTGGTTGTTATTGCTGTGGTTGTTGTTGCTGTGGTGGTTGGTGCTGTAGTTATTGTTCCTGGGGTTGCTGTTGCTCTTGTGGTGGCTGTTGTGGTTATTGCTGTGGTGGTTGTTGCTACAGTTATTGTTGCTATGATTGTTGTGACTATAGTTGTTACTGTGGTGGTTGTTGCTGTGGTGGGTCCTGTGGTTATTATTGCTCAATTGTTGTTACTGTGGTAGTTGTGGTGGTGGTTTCTGTGGTGGTTGTTGTTGTGATTGTTGTTCTTGTGGTTGTTGCTATGGTGTGTAGCTGTAGTTGTTGCTGTGGTGGTTGTGGCTGTGGTTGTGGTGGTTGTGGCTGTGGTGGCTGTGGCTGTGGTTGTTACTATGATGTGTGGCTGTGGTTTTTGTTGCTGTGATTGTTACTATGGTGGATGTGGTTGTGGTTGTTATATGGCATGTGGCTGTGGTTGTTACTATGATGTGTGGCTGTGGTTGTTACTATGGTATATGGCTATGGTTGTTGCTGTGGTGATTGTGTCTGTGGTTGTTGCTGTGGTGGTTGTGGCTGAGGTTGTTACTATGGTGGTTGTGGCTGCGGTTGTTACTATGGTGCGTGGCCGTGGTTGTACTATGGTATGTGGCTGTGGTTGTTGTTGCTGTGGTCTTTACTATGGGGTGTGGCTGTGGTTGTTACTATGGTGGGAGGCTGTGGTTGTTGCTGTGGTGGTTGTTGCTGTTGTTACTATGGTGGCTGTGGCCATGGTTGTTACTATGGTGTGTGGCTGTGGTTGTTGCTATGGTGATTGTAGCTGTGGTGGTTGCTGTTCTCTGACCCGGAAGGTGGTGAGAACCAGAGGGAGGTGAGTGAAGTCCAGGGACTGTCCTGGCCACGCCCTGCTGACTCACTTGCCTATCACTCCCACACGCAATGGTCCGCCTCCAGGGCCCCATCTGCTCTCCTCATAACCCCGCCCCCTCCACCCCCTCTGCTGTTGGCTCCACCTCCTCTGGGCTGGACTATGCTCGAACCCATTTCTCCAAACCAAAGATCTCACGCGGTTGCTTTAGTGTCTCCCCAAGACGCTGCATCTGAGTTCAGAGACGAGGCAGAAAGGTGGTGTTTGCACTCACGGTGTCTGCTTTGGCCTGGTGATATGCAGAAGCCGCCAGACAAACTGAGAGGAACCTTTTGGAAAGTCCCGTGCCTGCTGCTCCTCAGTCAGTCCTGGCCTTCATGTGCCTCCCACAGAACAGTGGACACCCGGTCTTGATGGCCCTCCGGGGTTCACACAGGCCAGTGGCAGCTGGTGGTGGAAGTGTGTGTTGGCTTCCAGCTGTGGGGAGGGGCCCTGCCTGTGGCCCTTCTGGGAGTCCCTGCTGTCCCTTCTTGGGGGCCATCATGGCAGAACGGATGGCTTGAGTCTCCCTACAAGGCTGAGTGGCCCTGTCTGGGTGCCACCATCCCTCTGGCCACCAGGTATTCCGGGTTCTCCACAGAGTGTCAAGTCTCAGGATGTGTTTGTGGATGACAGTGAGTGAGCTGAAGGGCATCTTGGCCCCATTTCACAGATGGGCAGAGCGAGACCTCGGCCTAGCCACATCCCTGCGCCCTCACTCACACCCCAGCATTTCTATCCTCATTAACGGCCTTGGACGCTCTCCCGAAGGGCTGGTTTACAGAAAACAGATGGTTTCTCTCAAACTCCACAGCGCTTAGAAAACTGCCCATTTATTTGCAGAGGCTCTTGGCTGGGAGAATCTATTCTTTGCTGGGAGGGCATGACCCTGCCCTTCCCTGTCACTCAGAAGGGAGAGAGGAGTGGAGAGTGATGGAGGGAGGGGAAGGAAAGGAGGAGAGAGGGAGAGAGAAAAGGGGGAGAGAGGGATGAAGGGAGGGGGAGCAGGAGAGAGGAGAGAGGGAGAGGAGATGAAGGGGGGAGAGAGGGGGTGAAGGGGGACAGGGGGAGAGAGGGAGGGAGGAAAGGGGAGAGAGGGAGAGAGAGAGGGAGTGGGGAGTAGGAGGAAGAGAGGGGGAGGGAGGGAGAGAGGGGGAGGGAGAGAGAAAGATGGGGAGACATAGGGGAAGGGAGATCTCAGTCTCTTTCCGACAGGAGCCTGACCGAAGTGGTGGGTTCTGCAAAGACAGCCAGGTTTAATTTTAGCCCCGCGGCACGGCCTGTCCTGCCCGAGACACGTCATTGTTTAAAGTAAGAGTATTCTTTGCTCTCGTGCCCGCCCAGCGCCGGCGCTTGGCTGGGTAAAGGCTGAAGCCTCTGCAGGTTTGTGGGCAGCAGCAGCCGTTCTCGGGACTGAGGAGACTGCGTGGACGCTTGTGTCTGCACAGCTTCCTCCCCAGGGCACGCGGCCTGAAGCAGAGCATGCGTTTATGAGGGCGATGGCATTGTGTGCTTGCCACGCCCTGGGAAGCGTATGGCCGAGCATGTCCAGAGTCCAGCTCAAGGGACGAGCCCTGGGTGCAGACCCCAGGCCCGCTCAGGGCCGTGCCCACTTCCTTTGCACCCACCTTACTCCTGGCGCTGCCAGCATGACGAGGCCTCAGAGCATGTCCACAGTCCGGCCTGGATCCTGGCTGAGTCCAGCCCTGGGCCTCTCGCGAAGAGACAGTCTGGGTGGGGGTCGCGGGGCCTCACTGCAGACTCATCCAGGCCCTTGCGCCACGTCTGCCATGCCCCCTCACCCCATGCTGCTCCCGTTCCTGCAAAGACCCCGGAAACAGTACTCTGACCTCAGGTCTGACCCCAGGCAGGCCCCTGCTGTGCTTGACGCAGCGCCGAGAGGC
This sequence comes from Sorex fumeus, assembly GCF_029834395.1. NCBI lineage: Eukaryota > Metazoa > Chordata > Mammalia > Eulipotyphla > Soricidae > Sorex > Sorex fumeus. Next base: position 7,483,872 of record NW_026606083.1, on the reverse strand, counting down.
CTGTATGCTGCCCTGTCCACCCGTAGGCCCCGGGTAGAGCCGCACACGTGCCCCCACCCAAGGCCCCTCTGGGGCTCTGAGTACATGGGGCCATGGGGGGGGCTCAGGAAGGGACTGTGGGGCTAGAGCCATAGCACAGCAGGGAGGGTGTTTGCCTTGCTCGCAGCCAACCCGGGTTCAATCCCCAGCATCCCATAGGGTCCCCTGAGCACTGCCAGGAGAGATTCCTGAGTACAGAGTCAGGAGTAACCTCTGAGCATCGCTGGGTGTGACCCAAAAAGCCAATAAATAGGTAAATAAAATTTTTTAAAAATGTTAAAAAGATAAAAAAATTTAAAAAAAAAAGAAGAGGCTGTGGGTTGAGGTGTTCCCCCGGTCCCACACAGACCTTCTCCCAGGCTACACTTGACTTCCACTGGGGCCCCAACATGTACACACCCACAACAGATGCCTACATGCATCCATACATTTGCAGATACACATTCACACATGTACACATGCACACACCCACAATATATGTGCCCTTACATGAACACACCCGCACATTTATGCATTCACACATGGTCACACACACTTTACACACACATGAACACACACACATATAAACACCCCTGCATGGACACGTACATACATAGACACACCCACACATCCACATCCACACACATAAACACACATATGTTCACATTCACACATGTCCCTACACCTACACATACATAGCTGCACCTTCAGACCTTACATGCATCCATCCACACCCACACAGCCACTCTTCTCTGCACACTGCAAGGATACACACCCACACATGCCCACATCCTCACATCTATGCATGTATACATACACCCCTACTCACATACCCACATGTTCATGGGCTTGTGTGCCCGTGTTCCCTGTGACGTGTGCATGCTTGTGCATCTGGGCGGGGCAGATGTGTCTAAGGGAGAAGCCCTTCCTTCCTTCCTTCCTTCCTTCCTTCCTTCCTTCCTTCCTCCCTCCCTCCCTCCCTCCCTCCCCTCCCTTCCCCTCCCCTCCCCTCCCTCTCTACCTTCCTTCCTTCCTTCCTTCCTTCCTTCCTTCCATCCTGGAGACCACTTGGCTTCGGGTGCCCCCTTCTCTGGGGATGCAGGGATGACTTTGTGGCTGCACCCTGCTTTCTCCTACATGAGTCACCGGTGCTGGGGGACCGATGGGAGCCCAGTCAGCCCAGAGGGAGATGAAACTGCTGCTTCCCATCCCTTATGTCCCAGTGTTTTTGGGTGTCCCGGGTCCGGGCACGTGTCACTGAGGGACCCTGGTTCTAGGGGCTGGGGAGGAGGCAGGGCGGTGGGGGCAGGCTGGCTCTGGGCTGAGTGCTGGGTCCTACGTGGGCAAAAGCAGCAGCCTTCCTGGGCGCGGGTGCCAGGAGCACAGAGACAGCTAAGCAGGGCCCAGCAAGTGAGCCCAGCCCGGGACTCACTGGCGTGGCTTGGGTGTGGTGCCCACTGAGCGCCCGCATGCCTGCCCATCCCTGCTGGTTCCCAGGGCAGTCCCGCCCACGCCAGCCAGGCTCCTGTTTGCTAAACCAACCTGCAATCCCTTCAAAGGAGCCTCACTTATACGCCACTCAAAGGGTGTTTTTTTTTCTCCCTCTCATTCAGAAGGAGACAAACATTTGCAGAGTGACCCAGCCTGGGTAAACCCACAGGAAGCCTCTTTGTTCTGCCCCAAGATGGGTATAACCAGCAGGAGGAGGGGTAGAGGGTGCGGCCGTGCTGTGCCTGTTCCTGAGCCAAGAGAGACCCACCCCCTGGGCTGCCCTGACACCATGTGACAGCACTGGGGAGTGTGCGGCCAGCAGCGAGGCCTCAAGTCTTGAGGGCTGCTGACCCCTAATCTCGAATGTGAAGTGGGGGGCTTGGGCCGTGGTGCCCCGTGGCCCTTATGAGTGTTTGTCCTGCTGGGTGACACAATCAGGGCTCGTAACAAGCCACACTGTGAGTTCTGGCTTCTCTGGGCAGGAGTGGGTCACTCCAGCTGCTGCAACCCTCGTGCGCACCTGGCCACTCCAGTGCGGGCTGGGCAAGTCCGCGTGACTCTGAGTCCTTTGTCAGGAGACTAGATTGTTCCTTGAGTCCACGCGGTTCCTATAGGCGGCTCGCTCCGGACGGTTGTTTGCCTTTGTGCCGTGTGCACCGTGTGCAAGGGACCACCCAGGTCCACTCCGGGCCGGCACACGCAGCGCCCTTTTGCTCCTGACAGATGTGCCCAAGGGTGGCCTCCACGCAGCCCCAGTACGTCTGTGCACTCGCATTTCGCATTGTGTGTTATCACTATTGTGTTCGCACAACCAAGTGGTCCAAGATTCCTGGGCGGGCCTCTGGTCAGTCGTGCGTGGCTGAGAGTGTCTGTCCAGCACGTGGGCAGGAGAATGGGCACTGGTGGAGTGAAGGGTACTCGAACATTGTTTGACTGGAACACAATTATGAAAGTTTGTAAGTCTAACTTGCATCTCACAGTGATTCACAAAAAAAAAAAAAAAGGTTGGACGGTTCTAGGTCCTCAAGCCTCATCACAGGGTGCAGCAAAGAGGCCTGAAAGGAGGCGACGGCAGGGGGCGCCCCTGTGCCCCGGTGGGCAGGTCTGGGATCCAGGTGCCTTTCTGGGCGTGAGCAGGAAGAATCCTGTGTCTCTGTCACTAGATGACGCTGGCTGGTGGGCGAGACCTGAGCTCCCTCCCTGGCCTGCTTCTGTTGGTCAGAAACTGGGCTAGCCACGGTCTGCATGGAGGGGGCTGGGCGCTTGGGAAACACGGGGCGGGTCTGATGGAGGGTCTGATGCCGGGATGCATCTTAGGGTGGGCTGGGTCTCTGCGGGTCCCTGCTGAGGTCCCCTGCACCTGTCAAAAGCCCCTACCCCATGCTGACCCCCTGCAGAGGGGCCCTGAGCAGCATTGGTGAAAACTGACTGTGGGAGGGACAGTTGCCACACACCTTCCCAGGAGGCTGGCGAGAGGCTGTTCCTGAGGTGGGCCGTCAGGGGTGGGGGATGCCCGGCACAGCCTCGGGAAAGGGTGCTGGCTGCAGGTACTGCCAGAAGCCGGCACCTCACCTCCTTAGGCGTGAGGGGCCTGAGTCTTGACCACTGGCCGGTCCATCTCCTTTCCCCTCTGCTGAGCCCAGCGTGTGAGGACATGCTCTGACCGCACCCCCTCCAGGAAGCTCTCCCTGCATTTTCGTGGTTCTGAGGTTCTCCCTCTTCTCCACACACCCCTGAAACACTTCCCGGGTTAATTCCAGAATCCCACACTGTGGAGACCTGTTTGATGTTGTTTTCTGTTTGGCGTTTCTATTTTGACGCCCAGGACGAGGTTTTTCTCTAGGGCAGAAACTCTGTCGCAAGTCACTCTGTGGCTGTCAGTTGCACCCAGGGCGGGTGGCAGGAGGCAGAGGGGAGGGTAATGGATGAATGCTACGTGGTGCCAAGTCCTGGGAGTGGGGAGCAGGCACGGGGGGCAGGGGCGGGTGGCAGAGGCCGGGGAAGCCCGAGTGGACACAGGCCCGGCCACCTGCACCCACCTGCGACGTTTCTGTCTCGCTGCTGAGCTGAGCTCTCAGATCAAGCCTCTGGGCATGGGTGGGTGCAGCTGGGTGAGGGCTGGGCTCGGGGCCCTCCTAGGGGGCAGGAGCGGCTCTCAGAACCTCAGGCCGGCTCCAGACACAGCCAGGGGCGGTGTCTGCTCCCTGGGGTTGCTCACTGCCGTGCAGGGGTTGTTGTGAGCTGGTGCTGTTTGACTCAGACCTGGCGCTGAGGCACAAGATTTGACTCAGACCTGGGGCTGAGGCACAAGGAGCTGGAGCTTCCCCGCACCCCAGGCCTGGTTCTGTGCATCTGGCTCCCTGCCCTGTGCCCGGTGGGCTGCCCAGTGTTGAGGCTGGAGAGCCACCACTCAGCTCCCAAGCCCCAGAGCCACGGGCGTCTGACTCAGCAGCTGCAGCCCCGGGCAGCCAGGGCAGAGGGGCCGAGGCCTGGGGGACCATGACACAGAGGCCTGTGGGGCACAGGGAGGGCAGGCCAGAGCCTGCAATGAGGAGCTGAGCCTTGGGGCTGGGTGACCCTTGTCCTGTATCCCGAGGGGCCCAGGACTGTGGGGCCCAAACCTGTCCCCCAAAAGTGTCTGTGTCCCTCGAGTAGGGGCGGAACTTGGCCCCATTTCCCAGGAGTGAGATCTGGGACGGTCCGCTGGGGAGTCCTATGCACCCCCGGGGCCTGCTGCTCGGAGGAGCCTCCCATGGCCTGAGGGGTCACTGCTGGGCTCAGCCCAGACAGCCCAGCCATCCATCCACAGTCTCCCCAAAGAGATGTGCCCTGGGGACGGATGGGGATGTCTTCCTCCTCGTTATAAACAGGGGGGATGAGGTGCTGTGTGCCCCCAACCCTGCCCCCGCCTGGGGCCTGGGCCTTGGGCAGGCTGGACCTGCATGGATGCTGGATGCCCTCGGGTCGTTTTCAGGGTCCAAAATTGCTCCCAAATTAGACATGTGATGGTTGAGCAACGCTGACCCCAGGGAGGCTCAGACCTGCCCACTTCACAGGGCGGCTGCACCCTGGCTGCCTTTGATCTCACAGGGGAAGCTAGTTAAAAAGGCTTTCAACACCAGCTCTCACCTTCACATTGTTTTTTTTTTTTTCAATAAAATAATAATGCTGGAGTAGGATCCAGATCACACTGAAAGGCTGTATGTACACCTGAGTTCATCTCCACTCAGTCCAACGCCGAGACACAGACACACGGAAGCAGCCCAAATGCCCAACGGGCGGAAGATGGGTCAGGAAGTTATGGCAAACACATGCAGAGTACTATGCAGCTCTGACAAGGGACAAGACCCTGCAGTTTGCCGAGATGGAACTAGAGGATATTGTGCTAAGTGAAGTGGGAAGGAATGGGACACAGTGATGTCTCATAGGTGGGACTCAGAGTTGCAGCGGGGAAGCAGCAAAGGGCCGGGGGCAGCCCAACGGGCAACTGACCACAGCACTGAGTTTGTAGAGAGGGGGTAGGAGGCAGAGAGCCGGGTTCCTGGCAGGGGAGTTGGGCAGCTGTGGAGGGGCATGGGGTCGGAATCACATGCGTGGAAAACCATCACGAACGATACTGTCAGTCACAGAACCCCCATCAATAATTAAAAACAAAAACAAAAATGAGCACCATCCTAGTTTCTATGATGAGAAACTTTTCTTTGAGATAAAGAGCTGGGCAGAGTTCCAGTATCAGGGCTGCCTCGGGGCTGGTGTTGGGGGACGTAGTTTGCTGCTCAGCTGGAACCAAGGGGAGGTCCCCACACACTCCCAGAGGGCATCACTGTGCTGCAGCACATGCTGGGCGCTTCCTCCTAGCCAGGCCCTGTCTCCCGACCATAGGTCAAGCTCCTGGCTTCTTTCCAGGGGGGTGCGGGAGAGGTAGGGAGATGGCTGGGTGCCCCCCACTGGGTGCCTCCCAAGGCATTCCAGGATCCCTGGGCTCAGAGTCTCTTGAAACTCCCGTCATCACTGCCCCGTCCCCGCGCCTTCCTAGACTCTGAGGCACGGCACCACATCTTGTTGCTGGCTCGGATCCGTGGCCAGCAGCTTCTGCAGGAAATCTGCTGGTGTGTCCGCCACGCGCCTCCGCTCCCAGCTGGGGTTAGGAGTGGCCGCCATTTCCTCTGCAGACCATGATGACCGGGAGGGCAGGCCGGCTGTGTCCCGGCAACCCTAAGCAGACACCAGCCACCCAGGCAGGAGGCCTCCCGGCCAGCCTCACTGCAGGACAATGTCTAGTGCCTGACTTACGCTGACCTGGGCACAGAGGACAGCGGCTCCAGCTGGCCCCAGGATGCCCAGCATGTGCGATCAGTGCTGGGCATACCTGGACACGTGGGCAGCTCTCCAGGGCCCCTCCGCTGGCATTTCCTCTTCTGTGTGGACGGGTCAGTCTAACAATGGTCGGGCACGTGCCATGGGCTGGGCATGTTCTTCCGGCCTTCTCATTAGCCCAGTGATCACTGCGCATCCAGAGAGCCACCACCCCGTCCACAGCCAGGTCCTCCCCTTGGCCCATGCAGGACATGTGCACAGGACACTGGGAAAGTGACCGTGGGCAAGGCAGGCCGTGTCTGCCTGTGGGGTTGGGCACAGCCTGGACACTTAGTCGTCTGCACAGTGAACTGACTGGCTGGAGCGGGGTGGGGGCCAGGACCCTCATGCTTTCCCCCTCGCTGTTGTCACTGGCAGAGAAGAAAGAGCGGCTGGGAGGGCTGACCGGCTGTGGCAGCTATTGCTGTGCGACCTTCTCTGTTGGTGGGACACAGAGGAACAAAAGTGCCCCCAGACCAGCCCACAGTCCTTTCCCGGGGCGGTGGTGCCCGGGCTGCTCCTCTGGGTTCTTGGACTCGTGCAGGTGTGTCCTGGGCAGCTGGCTCATGGGGTGTGTGTGTGGGGAGGGGGGGTGGGGAGGAACCTGGCTCCATACCCGCTCTGCCCTCCAGCAGGGAGTGGGTCTGTGGCTTCCTTTCCGTTTCTGCAGATCCGGGTTCATGAAAGCGCCTTCCCTGTCCCCTGCCAGATCACACACACACACACACACACACACACACACACAGCTGTTCCTCCATTCCTGGGGGTCACCAGGTGGGGTGGGGTGGGGACTCAGAGCAGCTCTCAGCAGCCCCGCTGTGCTCAGCTGGGCTGCAGAAGCTGCTGGCTGGGCAGGGCCTGGCTCTGCTGGTCCGAGACCCCGCCCTGTCCTATCCCCGAAGGTCGGCCTGAGGGGCTGGGCCTGCTCTGAGCAAACAGGCAGGGCTGGGCGGGACCTTCAGGGACTGATTGGGTTCCAGATAACTCAGACCCCAGGCTTCTGCTCAGGGATTCCCTGAAATCAAGACTCTTCCTCTTCCAGCCCCCGGCACACCTGGCAGCTGAGTATCTGATAAGAGAATTGTTATTCACCTTCCAGAATTTTCCAATGATATGGTCCAAGAACATGTCGTAAGATGCCAGTCCAGGGCCACCGTCTAACCTGCACTGCCCCCTCCCCGGGGCGAGAGTGGCACCTCAGAATGAAGGCCGTGGGCCTTATCTGTTCTTCCTCTTTCTCCCAGAGAAACTCTTCATCAACCACCAGCCCCAGTCCTGTGGGAGGAGGTGGCCAGGTGCCTGCCAGCAACCCCAGAAAAGAGGGCCTACGTGTGTGTGTGTGCGCACATACCCGTATGTGTGTGAGTGTGTGTGTCAGTGTGGCCTGTGTGTGTGTGAGTCTGCGTGTGAGTGTGTATGTGTGTGAATGTGGGCCTGTGTGTGTGCCTATGTGCATGTGAGTGTGTATGTGAGTGTGGTCTGTGTGTGAGTGTGTGTGGCGTGTGTATGAGTGTGGCGTGTGTGAGTGTAGTGTGTGTGAGTGTGGCGTGTATGAGTGAGTGTGGCATGTGTGTGAGTGAGTATGGCGTGTGTGTGAGTGTGACATGTGTGTGAGTGAGTGTAGCATGTATGTGTGTGTGACCTGTGTGTGTGTGAGTCTGTGTGTGAGTGTGGTCTGTGTGTGTGAGTCTGTGTGAGTGTGGCGCGTGTGTGTGGCCTGTGTGTGTGGCGTGTGTGTGAGTGAGTGTGGCGTGTTTGTGTGTGTGTGCCATGTGTGTGAGTGAGTCTGTGTGTGTGAGTGTGGTCTGTGCATGTGTGCATGTGGCATGTGTGTGTGAGTGTGGCATGTGTGCGGCCAGTTCCCGCCTGTGTCTTCTCCTCCCTGGGGTGTTCTTCCTCCACTGCAGCCCTGCCCACTGGTTGTTGACAGGAAGCCGTGTCAGACGCGCAGACGGCTTGGCCTGCTCTCCCGGTCACAGGGGGTCCTGGTGTTTCTCACCAGCAGGGCAGGCCCAGGATCCTCTGGGGGTCAGATGAGAACAGGTGCGGGGAGAGACAGCCCCGGGAGCTGGGGGCTTCCTTCCTTGGCTGCCCTTGTGTCTGGGCCTCAGATGCCCCAGAGTGCTACCCTCCAGGGCAGGGCCTGCAAAAGCAGAGTCAGAGGCTGGGCGCTGCTGCCGCCCACGCCCTGGGAGGTTGTTCCCAGCTCTGGAGCCAGCAGTGAGACCCTGCAGCGGGTTCTGTCCCAAGGTCACACTCTCCCACAAGCAGAGGCCTGAGGGGAATCCCAGCGCCTCAGCAAAAATGGTTGAAAAACAGCAACAGAGGATTCTAACCCCAAAGAACAGAAAGGAAAAAGCACGGCAGGTGGGGGCAAGGTTGGGGCAGAGAGAGGGGGTGGGGCAGGAGGGGCCAGAGCCGGTGGGAGGAGCAGGAACGCTGGGAGGAGAGCGAGGCCCATCAGTCCTGTCCTAATGCCGCATGCCGAGACCCCGTGGTGCTAGCCCAGACAACACAGTAGTGCCGCCTGGGCGCACTGCCTGGCGCTCATGCCCCCTGCAGCTCAGGGACCCTCTGCCTCAGGCGTGCCCGTGCACACGTGTGCCCCCATGAGTGTGGTTTGGGCCCTGCCTGAGCCTTTTGCAGTCTGTACCATACCAACAGCACAGGGGAGGAGCGTGTGAGAGTGAGAAAGTGTGTGTGAGTGTGAGTGCATGAGTATGTGTGTGTGAGTGTGTGAATGTGTGAGTGTATGTGTGAATGTGTGCGTGTGCGTGTATGTATGGAATGTGAGTATGTGAATGTGTGAGTATGTGTGCATGAGTGCGTGAATGTGTGCGTGTATGTGTGGATGTGTGTGTGCATGTGACTGTGTGTGTGTATGTGTGAATGTGAGTATGAGAATGTGTGAGTTGTGTGTATGTGTGTGAATGTGTGAGAGTGTGTGAGAATATGTGTGAATGTGTGTGCATGAGTGTGTGTGAATATATATGTGTGTGTGTCTGAGTATGAGTGAGTGTGAGTGTGAGTGTGCGGGTGTTGGGGGTCTGTATCCTGAGCCCCTGTCCATTTGCAGTGTGGCCCCTCAGCACCCTGGAGCACTGTGTGGAATCCATGATGCTCGGAGCAGACATTCCTCTGAGAATGGTGAAGAGTCAGGAGTGACTCAATGAAGGAGTCACGCGAGGATCCACCCTCATGCTGTTGTTCCTGGGCCTGTCCCCAGGCCTGGCCTCTGCCCTACCAGCTCGCACCCAGATCCCTCCCTCGGGCCCCTTACCCACGGTTCCCCAGTGCTTCTTGGTTTCCAAGGGCTTCTAGCAGAAAATCTGGTTCTTACGAAACCTCTTTGCCTGTTTTTGTCTTCTCTTGTGGAAGTGTCGCTTGGCCCGGCCTTCCCTTGGGTTTTGGTTACATACAGCTCTTGCCCCATGCTCAGCCCAGCTCCTGGGGGAGCTGCAGAATCGGGGTTTACAACAGATCCCAAAGGCCCAGGACACAGGAGAGCGAAGTCTGGTGGCCGGCCTCTTTGAGGTGCCTGGTCCTGGGGTGGGGTGCTGGTGTCTCTCAGAGCTGATGAGGCCAGTGCTGGCTGCCTCTGTGCTGGTCCCAGAGCCGTCCTGTGCATGGGAATCGGGGACCCTCCTGCTGCCCAGGACTCGGGGCTTCCTGGGAGGGCAGAGGGTGAGCGTCCTAATCCCCAGTCGCAAAGACCTTGCTCCACCCCAATACGGGGCTGCTTTCCTTTCCAGGCACAGAAGTTGCGAGAAGCCAAGCTTCTGCTCCTCGGAAGTGGGGAGTGTGGGGGTGAGCGTGCAAGGCCGGGTCTGGGGTCTCTGGCAGGACTGCTCTCCTCCCCTCCCATGGCGAGTGTGGCCGTGAACACGCACACTGAGGGAGGCTCCAGGTCTTCGTGGCGGGGCCCACGCAGGGCCACCTCCCGGACAGCTGGGCCTGCGCCTCTCTGCTCCTCTTCTTGGGTTCTGCTTATGCTCCCGCCTTCCCGTATGTCCCCTCATGGGCAGGATCCCCGTAGTGGGGATGGGGACCAGAAGACCTGTGCTCAGGCCATGGGGCATTGTGGGAAGCTGCACTGGCCACTTGATCTATGGGCCAGAGGAAAGCCAGGATGCCAGGCCTCCTGGGTGGCCATGTAGGCACGCAGCCTTCTGGCAGTGGTGGTTGGGGTGGGGGCCCTTGGGTTGAGGCATCGTTCTTGGGACCACGTGTGCGAGCGAGGGGGGAGACCACTGAGGGGATCCCTGAGGGGCTGGGACTGTGGAGAATTAGATGGGTCACCTGCTGGGCCCTGCAGTCCTAGGAGGGAGGGACGGGGCTGGGGGAGCGGGAGGTGTTCATCCTGGTGGGCCACAAGCCCTAGAGATGTTTGAGACTGAGTTTCTATCTGGGCCACCAAGCCGGGTCACACTTACTTGAGGCCCCAGGTTGCGGGGTGGGGTCTGTGTCTCACACTTGGGAGATGGGTGGGTCTGTGTCTCAACACTCGGGAGACAAGGTGGGTCTGTGTCTCACACACTCGGGAGACAGGGGAGGGGTCTGTGTCTCACACTCAGGAGATGGGGTGGGACGCGCAGACTCTGAGGCATGGCCCCTCGGGCTCCCTCACGCTGCTTGAGCCTTGCAGACACGGGCTGTGGGGAGCAGCAGCACCTTCACAACCCCCAGACCAGGCTGGAGCTCGTCGCCTCTGAGTCAGCTGGGGCCCAGATCTGTGTGTCGAGCTGAGACCCCCATCCAGAGCACCAGGACAGTCTCCCGTCTTATGTGTCCCCTGGGACCTGGCTTGGGGCTCAGCATGTGGCAGGCCACATCCTGAGTGGGCCAGGCAGTGTGGCTGGGCTTCCCGCGGTGATGTCCAGGCCCCCGTCTGCTGGACAGCCCTGGGTGGGCAGGAATACAGGGACTCCCAGAGAAACAGTCTCAGGGCTTGTCCCGTGTGGGTGGGAAGCGGCTCCTCTCCTGGTCTCACCTCCCTAAGACCTTGGGGGGAACTGAAGCTCCCAGGGTCTGGGGACCGTGACTCCCCCCCAGGGCTCCTGGGGACTTTCCCTGCTGGCCTCGGTCCTGTTCCAGCTCTTGCTGAGACCACTTCCTACCCCCGGCACCCATGCTGGTGGGTGGGCTTAGCTAGACCCCTGTGAGCCAGTTTGCTCCCCCAAAGTGGGTGGCGGGGTCTGTGGGGGGCACCTCTTGCCTAGCTGCCGGGCCCTGAGGCACGATGGGGCATTTTTAGCTGCCGGCTCCCGCCTTTGAGGGGCCTGGAATCCGTGGACAGACAGGAGTCAGCCAGGCTGGGCGGATTTGATTTAAAATTGGAAACAGAAGCCGGAGCAGCGACTTTATATAGTCCGGGGGGCCAGCGCCCCCACCCTGATTTACGAGCAGCCCAGGGAGGCACATGAAAGCGCGGTCAGGTTTATAAATTCCTCCAGGCAGGCGGAATGTCTTGGCTGTGGACCCACGCCTTTTGGGGGGATAGAGGGGGGGGGCCCTGTGATCATCCAGAGAGTGGCAGAGAAAGGGGGCTGGCCTGGGGGTGGGGGTGGGGCTGCCCTGGGCCCCTTCTACAGCCTGGGCCCCCCCCCAACCTCTCGCCCCCCCCCCCCCCCCGCCCAGCACTTCCAGACGCAGAAATTCCGGCCTCTGTCTACGTTCATGTCCCTCCAGCCTCAGGAAGGAGCACGGGAAGCCCCCGCTGCTCACCACCATCTTGTTGGAAGGAACTGTTGAAGGGACCTTCACCGCCCTCTCCCCATGGTGCCCGCGCCCTCCGTCCCCTCTGGCCCAGTCCTGCCCGGCTCCTTCCTGCAGGAGCCAGAGAAGCAAACATGGTCGGGACACAGCAAAGCGATTTATTATTCCATGCGACTCCATCCCCTGTCCTTCCCGCTCCCTCAGAGGACAGACACGGCGTGTCAGCACCCATGGGCTCCTCCAGGTCCCAGATGTATGCGCACTGTGGCAAGCTCCGGGCCGGGGGTGCACCTGGCAGCAAGAGGCACGTCGGGGCAATGCGAGGGCCTGTCCAGGCCCCGGCCCCCTGAAAGCCCGGGTGCTTCCACACAAGCACTGGCGGGCAGTTTGCCCGAGGCCCACTTGGCGGTCACTCGGCGGAGGGGAAGCCAGCACAGGGCCCCTCGGCTGGGGGGGAGGTTCTGTGTGCTGAGACGGGGACGCGGAGGCTGTGGCAGAGGAGAAGAAGGCGGGGGTCGGTGAGGCGCGGGGGTGTGTGCGTGGGCTCGGCCGGCTCACTTGGACACCAGCATGCGCACGAACTCCTCGTAGTCCACCTGCCCGTCCCCGTCCTTGTCGGCCTCGCGGATCATCTCGTCCACCTCCTGCTCGCTCAGCGTCTCCCCGAGGCGCGTCATGACGTGGCGCAGCTCAGCGGCGCTCACCTTGCCACTGCCATCCTTGTCGAAGACGCGGAAGGCCTCGCGGATCTCCTCCTCGCTGCAGCGGGGCCCGCTGTGCCGGGCCATCACGGCCAGGAACTCGGCGAAGTCCACGCTGCCGCTGCCGTCGCGGTCCAGCTCGCGCATCAGACCCTGCAGCTCGGCCTCGCTGGGGTTGCGGCCGAGCGAGCGCATGACGGTGCCCAGCTCCTGCGTGCTGATGCAGCCGTCGCCGTCCTTGTCGAACAGCGAGAAGGCCTCTTTGAACTCGGCCACCTTCTCCTCGCTCAGCTTGTCGGCCATGGTGGGCGCGGGGTGCAGGTTCTTGGGGCTGGCAGCTGGCGGGCTGGCACGCTGGGCCCGGGGCTGCGGGCAGGCGCTTAAGAAGGCCGGGATCCCCGCCCTGCGGTCGCCCCAGGCTCCTCCTCACCAGCCGGGGAGTCCGGCTGCAGGAAGCAGCGCCCACTAATTGGGCTGACGCCGGCGCCCAGGGGAGGAGGGGGGGCCCACTCCTGCCCAGCCCGCTCAGGCTCGGGCGCCCCGCGTGGCCCCAGCGTCCCGGCTGCATGCGCCCCCAGCCTGCGTTCTTTAAACACACACGCTGCAGCAGGCCCGTGGGGTTCGCAGGCGGACGTGACTCACGGCGGACACGGCCGTGCAGGGCAGTGGCCAAGCACTCTCGGGCGCCCGCATGGAGAGGCCGTCGGTGTCCTGTCCTGGGTCCTGTCCCCATCCACCCCTGGGCGGCCTCGGACGCCTGAGGCCCACTGTGAGCGGCATTCCGGGCAGGAGCGTGGTGTGGAGCTTGGGAGCAGGCTCCTGAGTGCCTCCATGCTCACTTCCAGCTTGAGAGGCGGAAACGACCTGAGGGGATGAGACGCGGGCTGAGGAGGTGGGGAGGCTGGAGGGTCCCCCCGTGGGCAGCACAGGCACAACAAGTGCCTGTTTCTTCAAGGCTGGTGCCCAGGACTGGGCAGGACCGACATCCTGTGTGGGTGTGTCAGGGGAACCCTGGCCCCTCGTCCCGTCTGTGGCACAGACTCAGCCGCCTCGCGTGTGGTGTGGTGGCGACGCCTTACCTCAGGCGTCTGGGCAGCGTCTGTTTGCCACCTCTGCGGGTCTTCCACACGGACACCATCACACACTTGATTTAAAAGTCTGCCCCAGAAAGCAGCAGCCGCTCCCTTGAAGACGGCACCAGCTCATGTGGAGTTTCCAAAACGTCTTTTTCTTTCTTCTTAAAAATTTTTTGTAAATGAATCACCGTGAGATACAGTTACAAAGCTTAGTAACTGTAAGTTTGAGTTTCAGTCATACAATGATTGAACGCCCAAACCTCCACCAGTGCACATTCTCCACCACCAATGTCCCCAGTATCCCCTCATGACCCCCTTCCCCTTCCTCTATGGCAGACAATTTCCCCCATTCTCTCTCTCTCTCTCTCTCTCTCTCTCTCTCTCTCTCTCTCTCTCTCTCTCTCTCTCTCTCTTTCTCTCTCTCCTTTTGGGCATTATGGTTTGCAATACAGATACTGAGAGGCCATCATGTTTGGTCCTTTATCTACTTTCAGCATATATCTCCCATCCCGAGCGATCCCTCCAATCACTTAGTGATTCTTTCTCTATCCCAGCCGCCCTCTCCCCCCAACCCACGCATGAGGCAGGCTTCCAGCCATGGAGCTGCCAACCTCACCCTGGTCTCTACTACCCTTGGGTGCAACACGTCTCATTTTCATGTCAGATTCACACGGGTTCTCAGGCCCCGACTGTCTATGGCTTCCTTGGCTCCGTCAGGTGTGCCCAGCGCGTCGAGTCAGGGCGGCTTGTCTCGAGCTCTTTGTTCCTGGGTGACAGGCTTCAGGTCCATCGAGCGCTTTCCTCGCGGCTCAGTGACGGTTATGCTGAGCATGCCAGCGGTGCGTGCCAGCGGAAATTTTATACAGTGCACAGCTTTGCTGCTCTTCCGAGAACATTCTTTAGTGAAAATGCTTTTGAAAACATTAAGATAAAGTGTCGGGGGAAGGATGGAAACCGCAGTCTGAACCTACTGAGGGGCTGACATGGCGCCAACCGCTGCCTCAGAGTCACAGGCACATGGTGTGCTTGTCCCCTGGTCTCTGGGACAGTAGTGGGGAGGCAGGGACCCCCAGCATCACCTAGACCTGGCTGAGCAGCGCAGACCCCCACAACCTCGCCCTTCTGATGTTGTAATTTGGAACATTTAAATTCTTGCTGTAAACCCCACCATGGCCTCTCTCTGGGCTTCTGTGAAGCCCAGAGTCCATGAGTCCAGAGTCCTCCCCGGCCCCGACCTGACCCCTAGCATGATGCTCCATGCACAGGGACCTGCGTCTATTCCTTGAACACACCCAACCTGACCTCCACCTTTGTGGCTTTGCAGGGTCTGCTCTTGCTCCCTCTCGGGGCGTTCTGTCCCTGACCGACTAGAAAACTGTTCTCTCTTATGCCAGTCCAGTGACACACCAACCCCCACCGCCCCTCACTTCTAATTGTCTGCCCCTCCCCCAGTCCTGACTCTGTGGGTGTAGGTGCTCTCCCCCGAGCACACCACAGGCCCCACGCAGTCCCTTCCCTGTGGGCCCCAGGCTGTCCCTTCCCCATAGGGCTCCCACTTGCTGCTGGGTGCGCTTACCTCCATCTCTTCCTCTTTGGCCCAGGCCTCCGAGCAGACCCCAGGCAGGCACGTCACGGCCCATCACACTTGCTCGTGGGCAGGGAGAGTGGCCTGGCCTCCCAAACCTTCCTAGTCTCTCTCTATATCCTCCCCTTCTGGCTCAGCGCCCCAGGGAGCGGCCTCAGGCGTCCTCCCCCGGGGGTACTGTTCTTTCCAGGACCCCAGGAAGAGGTGTCCTGTGGGAGTTGCTGCAGACCCTGAATCACTCCTGGGGTGGGTCTCTGCTGTGGAGAATCCCCACCCTGTCCCCAGCTCGCCCCCCACCCCCTACACCCTGGGCCCCACTCCCACCTCACAGCCCGCCACCCCCTGCCTTGCCTCTGCTGCCAGGCCTGGGGAGGGTCACAGGCTTCCAGCCCTGCTGGGCTCAGTCATGTGGGCTTTTATCTGCTTGTAGTGGCTGCCACCCAGGGATGCTGTCCCTGCTCTGGGAGGCCAGAAATGGCAAGGAAAGTAGCTCCGGGGGCAGAGGGACCTCCAGTCAGAGGCACGGGGTCAGAAGCACGGGAACCGCCCTCCTAGCGGGACTGAGAGCCAGTTATGAGTGGTGGTGGGTGAGTACTGCAGGTGGGCCCTACTTCTGCTCAGTGGTGAGGCTTCTCCAGAGATGGTGCTGGTTGGGAGACGTGCAGAGGCAACTGAAGGAGCACCTCAGGGTCCCATTCAGAGGCATTCCTGGGCGCCGGCCTCTGAGGCTCTTCAGACCCACCCTCCTCTAGAGACCAGGAGAAGACCAGGGACCCACTGAGGAGAATCGGAATATGGGGTTCAAGTGCATGTGTAGCCAGGCTGGGGTGTGGGTGGATGTGGGTGGAATGGGCAGGACTCAGACGGGAGCGAGGGATTCGGATTGGATGTGGACAGGACATGGATGTGGACGGAAATGGACAGGATCTGGACCATGCGTGGATGGAAAGTGGATGGGACTCAGCTGGGGTGTGGATGGGCTAGGGATGGGTGCGGACGAGATGTAGATGGGCTGCAGGTGAAACATGGACGGGATGCAGGCAGGATGGTGATAGGACGTGGTGGAACTTGGAGGACGTGGACAGGATGTGGACAGGATGTGAACAGGTCATAGATGGGATGTAGATGTGGATGGGGCATGGCCAGAACGCAGAGGCCCCATACCTATGTCCACCTGCTGCTCCGTCTCTCAGGTCTGAGCTGCCTACTAGCTCCCTCTCTGAGTGCTGTGGCCTGGGGTGGGGCTGTTCCTCAGCACCCTTGGTCTGGAGAGGCCCTTCCTTCTCCAAGGGGAGGCGTCTTCCTCTTGGCTTATTCTGAGGGGAGGCAACACAGGTTTACAGACAGTATTCAGGGAACAAGAGTCAGTCCTGGGACACTGACCAGCCTGGGGTCAGTCCTGGGACACTCACGAGCCTGGGGTCAGTCCTGGTTTACTGACCAGCCTGGGGCGAGTTCTGGGAGACTGATGGTCTGAGCCACTCCTGGGACACTGAACAGCCTGGGGTCAGTCCTGGGAAACTGACTAGCCTGGGCCACTCCTGGTAGGTGACACGAACCAGCTTGGGCCACTCCTGGTAGTAACACGGAGCAGCCTGGCTGATAGTTCAAAGCTCAGCCCCTGGTGCCTGGCCCAGCTCAGGGGGCCCGGGGATGCTGGGGCTGGAACCAGGCCCTGACCCTGTCCAATGCCCCAGAGCCTCCTGCTCCAGCTGCCTGCATGCAGTGGACACCCACTCTGACCCGCAGGCCTCTCTGGGCTGGCGCACCCGGGGGACCCCAAAAGCACAGGCCAGGCCAGACCCCACAGCCCACTGCACCCTTGAGGGGCTCCTGCTGCGTGAGGGGCCGCCCCGGAGTGTCCGAGCTGTTGGTCTCCTCGCTCTGCAATGCCACCTCTCTCCCGTGTCTGCCACCGCCGCCTTCCCACGGGGTGACACGGGGACGGGGTGGCTGGTGTGTAATTCCTGAGAGCCACTTTGATGATGGCAGGAGTAAATGATCACCCCAAACAAACTAGTCGTAAATACCACAATAAAAGCTGCTGAACTAGTGGTGTCTCCTGACGTACAGCCTTCCGGGGAGGGGGGTGGGGGCGGTGCAGGCGTGGGAACGTCTTGCTTGGGGCCTGGGGAGTAGAGGGTCAGCGGGGAGCAGGTAGAGGGGGCAGTGCGGGTCAGCCCTCTCCATTGGTCCAGGGGCAGCCTTGGCCAGTGCACAGAGGAGCCGGGCTGTGGACAGCTCTCAGAGGGGGCTGCTGGGGCATCTCTATGGGCACCATCAGGGCAGGAAAAGCTTTGCTCCTGCTCCCTGGCCTTTTTTTTTTAAATTAAAAAAAATTTTTATTGAACCACTGTGAGATACAGTCATGTTTGAGATTCAGCCATACAACGACCAAAATGACCAAACACCTATTCCTCCATTAATGCAAGCTCTCTACTACCAATATCCCCATTATCCCCCGCTTCCCACCACCCTATCTCTATTTTGGGGCATTATATCTTGCTCAAATTTTCCCACCACCATTCACGCCTGCCTTCCATGGGCAGACACAAGGTCATTTATTTTCTATTGCTCATTTTGCATATCATGAAAGGAAAGGTCATGTGGCCGCTTATGTGGCTGTGTGCTTCTGAAATTCTAAGATTATAAATGGTTGGGTTCCAGAGACATCTCTGTAGGGAGCTATTCCATTTGGGATTCAACTGGGAGTTTCTGGGTCCAACTGATGGTGCTCAGGAGCAGATGGGGACAGGGCTGGGACTGCCTGGCTCTGCTGCTACAGTGCGGTTTCCTCCCCAGCCTTTGAAGTTTATGGCTCGGGGAGAACCGTGGCTTCAGCAGAGGAGGGTGTGTGTGTGTGTGAGGCTGTGTGTCCTGCGCGTGCTCACGTGTCCACCACCAACATGCGAAGGGACAGAAAGAGGCTCGTGGCATGGGCTCAGGCAGTTGGCTGGACCCCAGTTCCTGCAGTGCCGAAGTTCACTTGGAACCCATTCGGCCCCGTGGTCCCATGCTGGGAAGCTCCAGGGACCCTTTGGGAGACAGAGGGATGAGGGGGGCAACACCATCTTCTCCTCTGCCCCGTCCCAGTAAGGCTCAGGGAGCCTCATGCTTGGGGCCAGGCAGACGTCTCGGGCAAGGCTGTTTTTTTTTTTTTTTCCCATTTTTTTCATCACTGTCACTGTCACTGTCTTCCCCTTGTTTATCAATTAGCTTGAGCAGGCCCAGTAACATCTTCTCTGTGACACTTGTTACTGTTTTTTTGGCATACTGAATACATCACGGGTAGCTTGCCAGGCTTTGCCGTGCAGGTGAGGTACTCTCAGTAGCTTGTCAGGCTCTCCGAGAGGGGTGGAGGAATCGAACCTGGGTCAGCCAGGTCGGCCACATGCAAGGCAAATGCCCTACCCGCTGTGCTATTACTCCAGCTCATTCTTTTCATAGTTTTTTTTTTAATTTTAAATATATTTTTTATTGAATCACAATGATGTGTGCATTTACAAAGTTGTTCATGATTGGATATCAGTCATGTAATGTTCCCACACCAATCCCTTCACCAGTGTTCTTCTCTCACCTCCAATGGTCCCAGTTTCACTCCTGCTCCCTGCCCCCTGCCCCCCTGCCTGCCTCTATGGTAGGCACTTTCCTTCTCTCTCTCTCTCTCTCTCTCTCTCTCTCTCTCTCTCTCTCTCTCTCACTCACACTCTCCCTCTCTCTCTCACTCTCCCTTTCTCTCTCCCTCCCTTTATTTCTCTCTCTCTTTCCTTTTGGGCCTTATAGTTTGCAGCATAGATATTGAAAGTTTATCAGGAATTCCCTTTAGTACTTTCAACCCTCAGTTCCTGACCAAAATGATCATTTTCAACTATTATTGTCATCTTGGTCCTTTCTGTGTCCTAACTGCTCTCCGCCCCACACACTCTAGAGGCAACCATTGACCAGTTCCGGTCCCTCTTTACCCTGGACTTGGGCATTAGTCTCATGCTATACATATATATTTTATATCCCACACATGAGCGCAGTCATTCTATATCTGTCCTTCTCCCTCTGACTCATTCCACTCAGCATGATACTTTCCATGTCCATCCACTCATGAGCAAAGTCATGATGTCATTCTTCCTCTTGGCTGTGTAGTTTTCCCTGTGTAAGATTGCCATGGTTTCTGCTATGTGTCTGTTCTTGGGCGCTCGGGCTGTCTCCAGATTCTGGCTGTTGTGAGGCAAAGCCGTTCTTGGGGTCCAGAGCAAACCCCTCCCTCCCTGTTTCCTGACAAGGAAGCTGGGACCGGCCCCCAAGTGTGGCTGGGATGTACGACTCGGGGTGGGGGTGTCCTGGTGGAGAGGCACGGGTGCTTCAGCAATCCAGAAGGGCCACGGACAGTGGTGGTGGCATGGAACATGGTTTCCAGTGAACACAGCGCAGTGGGCAAGGGGGAATGGCCCCATGGGAGGCTGCATGCAGGCATCCCCTAGCAGGGTGCCCCCGAAGCAGGACTCTGAGCAGGGCAGACAGTGGGATGCAGGAGGAGGTGGGAAAGAGGAAGTAAATGTGGGGGGAGAGATGGGGCGCGTGCTGGGCCTCTCAGCCCTCCCCCCGGGGTCTGTGTACAAGTCCTAAGCCTGGCCTGCGGCCCTGTTCCAGGAGCAGCCCTCCTCCGCCTTCCTGCCCAGGTTCTTCTTTTTTTCCTTTCCTCTTCCACGTTCTGTTTGACTGCTCTCTGGGCCTGCGGGAGGTGGGGGCAGCAGAGCGGCCGGCCTTGCTGTCCTGGGGCTGGGCGGGTGGCTCTGGGCCTCCAAGGGGGTGGGGGGAGCTGGTGGACAGTGGGCAGGTCTACCACTGTTGGGGCTCTCCTCCAGATGGACCACTGTTGACTGCTGACGTGACACAGAGGGGCCAGCCCCCACCCGCAATTTCATGCCCTCCCCAGAGTTCCTTCTGTGGTTTGATGTCCCCACTGGGCTTTAGGGAGAGAAGGGAAAGAGCTGGAGCTGCCGATGGGGCTGGCAGAGACCGGACTTGGGGGTGTGTGTATAACTCAGGGTTCAGTGAGCAACATGGCAGGGGACACCACTGCTGAGAGAGACAGGGAGACAGAGAAAGAGAGAGAGAGAGAGGGAGAGGGGGAGACAGAGAGGGAGAGAGAGATGAAGAGAGAGAGAGGGAGAGGGAGAAAGAGGGAGAGAGGGAGAGGAAGAGGGAGAGAGAAGAGAGAGAAGCAGAGGGAGAGAGAGGAGAAAGAGGAGAGAGGAAGAGGGAGAGAGGGAGAGAAGGAGGAGAGAGAGGGGAGAGACAGGGAGAGAGAGAGAAGAGATGGAGAGAGTGAAAGGGAGAGAGGGAGAGAGGGACGGAGAGGGAGAGAGGAGACAGAGAGCGAGAGGGAGAGGGAGAGAGGAGGAGCTGCTGGGCCAGAAGCGCTCCAGACAGGGAGAGAGGCTTGCAGGGAAGGTCCTAGAATGAGAGAGGAGATGGTTGGAGGGGGGTCAGGTTCCCAACAGGCGGAAGACCCCAGGCTGCATGTTCTCACGCCTGCTGTGAGCCAGTCTGAGCTAGTGTGAGCCAGTCTGAACTGGTCTGAGGCAGTCTGTGTTGGTCTGAGCTCATCGGAGCCAGTCCCAGCTGGCCCAAACCTCCGGAGCAGGAAAGGCAGCTCCCAGGGAGCCAAGTGGAGCAGATGACGCTGTGGCACCTCCTCCCTCAGTCCCCCAGGCTGGAGCTGGCGGGATAGCCCCGAGGCCACTTCTAGGCCGTGTCCCTTAAGGGGGCAGCTTGGGCGAGGCCATTTTCCTTCCCTCCCACGTGTCTAGGAGGAGAGGGGTCTGCGGTCACCTGCCAGCCGCCCGCTCTGCTCTTCGCTGGTCTGGGCAGGATGGGGCACGGAGGGTCTGGGGAGCTCAGCCGCGTGCCTCGCAGCCTAGAACTGAAGCAGGGAGGACACGCCAGAGACCCCCCTGCCGTGTCTGGACACAGCCCTGGGACATGCGGCACACAATGACTCAGGCGTCTCGGCCTGCGGAGCTCCCAGGGCCCATCCCACAGACAGAGCCGGGCACGAATGTGCCCCCCCATGCCCCCTTCCCCTTCCCTCCCTACAGCACTGTCGGGGCTCCCAGGACCCGATCAGGAGCTGTGCCATGGCGGGGACATTCAGTGGCTCCAGGACGCCATCACTGGTTCCCCATGTGGGGCCAAGAGAAGCCTGGCTCAGGGCTGAGGGCACAGGTCCCAGCGTGTCGGAGAGGCCAGCAGCCCCGACCTGTCCTACGGGTTTCTCACGCATGGGAAGGTGGATGTGCGGCGCCAGGTGGCTGGGGATGAGCCAGTGACAAAGCCCTGCTCCTGGGCAGGGGGCAGCCACCACACCTGCTACACACACACACACACACACACACACACACACACACACACACACACACACAGTCTCTCTCTTTCTCTCACACACACTCAGGGACACACACATTCACATATACACACATATGCACCCACTACATATTCACACACATACACACTCACACATACACACACACACTCACCCATGCACTCACACACTCACACACACTCAAGGACACTCATGCACTCACACATACACATTCACATACACACATACACACTCACACATACACACACACTCACCCATGCACTCACACACTCACACACACTCAAGGACACTCACGCACTCACACATACACATTCACATACACACATACACACTCATACATTCACACACATTCACATACACACATACTCACATACACATTCACTTACATACACTCATACACTCACACAATCACACACATTCACACACTTGGGGACACTCACACACATACACAAACACACACAGTTTCTCTCACACATTCACACTGTCCTAAACACACTCACCTGCTCTCTTTCACACACTCCCCTACACACTCAAACTTACCTACTCTCACACGCCTGCACACACACATCTGCCTACACACTCACAACCACTCTTTCTCCCACAGTCCCCTGCTCTCTCACACACTCACACTCAAGCACTCTCACACAGTCTCATATTCACCTATACCCTCACACTTGCTCTCACACTCACACTCACACTCACACTCACACTCACACTCACACTCACTCACCTATACTCTCATACTCACCTGTTCTCTCACACACCTGTTTTCTCACACATTCACATTCACACACTCTCCCACACACACTCATACTCACCCACACACATGGCTGCTTTCTCACACTCACCCATTCTCACATGTTCATCCAGTCTCACACACTCGCACACATTCTCACACACACTCACCTCATGTCTCTCACACACTCACACTCACTCTCACACACTCACCCGATGTCTCTCACACACTCAGACTCACCCACTTTCTCACACACTCATTCACTGCCACACACCTGCTCTCTCCCTCTCACACCCTTGCCCATGTGCAGGTCACTTCCTCTCATAGTCACATGGTTCCTGTGTGGCAAGATGCTCTCAGGGCTGTTGGACCCAGTGTGGCCTTTCCCTTGCTGGGCCTGGCCCTCTGCCGTCCCTTCACTAGAGTCTTTTAGGGCGCAGGAAGGGAATAACTTGGGCTGCGGGGAGGGGGGTATGCTGTCAGGGCAAGCGAGGGCCCAGGGCAGTGGGAGAGGAGCACTGTGTGTGGGGTAGCAGGCATGGAAGCTTCTCGGCAGAGCCTCCCTCCAGCTGCGTGCTCCCAGGGTGTCCCCTCTGCAAACCCTCCACGTCCCCACCCTCATCTCTTTGCACCCCATGGCCAGGGGCACCTTCTCCTTCCGCCTGTCTCCTCTTGTCACGGGTCTCTGTCACGGTCTCCTATCACGCCCCGTCCTGTCACCAAATCTCTCTTTCACCATCTCTCCATCAGCCTCCTCCTGCCTGCAAATCCTCCTGTCATCATCTCCCTCTTAGTCACCGTCCTTTTGGGCCAGCCCCTCGTGTCCCCCTCCCTTCCTGGCACCTTGTCCTACTGTCAGTCTCCTGTCCCTCTTCCCTCCGGACCTGTCTCTTCTTGTCCTGTCCCCCGTCACCCTGTCCTGCCATCATGATCCCGGGGGGGGGCTAGGTGATGCTGGGGCTCCCCCACGGGACAGTTGCCTGTGAGTTGAGTCTCCCGGCAAGAGCTGAAGCCAGCCATGTGCTTTAGGCCTGGGGACATGAGGCCATGAGGCAGCTGTGTCCCCTCAGTCCCCTGCATGAGCGGGCTGAGCTGTGCGCTGAGGGGAAGGTCTGTCAGGCCCGAGCAGCTCCGGGTCAGACCACGCGACTCAGTGACTCCTCTGGCCTGAGCCTCTGAGCTGACCCCTGAGCCCTGGGACAGGATCTGGCAGAAAGGTGCGGGAATGACGTCATGTTGAGTAGTGTGAGGCAGCAGGTCCCAGTGATACGAGGACGGGCAATGGCCTGGGACTGGTGCCCCGGTGTGTGGCGGTCCTGGGCAGCAGTGAGGCCCTGTCCACCCTGATCCAGCCTCGCCCTGCCCGGCGCTGCGCTGCTCAGGCGGTGGGAGACGCTCTACAGCTGAGCCCCGGGTGCAGAGATGCTCACCCCACGGACCCTTGGGCTCGAGACGCAACTTGGGGAGGCTGAGGGAGAGCGGTGGGGCTCCCCCACAGACAGGGCCTGGGACAAGTCTCCCAGAAAGAGCCTGAGGACTCCAGGTCACGAGGCAGCTGTGTCCCCTTGGTCCCCTCCACGAGCAGGCTAGGCAGTGTGCTGAGGGAAGGTCTGTCAGGCCGGAGGAAGTGATGCCTTTGCTTCCCACCACAAGCATGCCTGCTCGTACCACAGGGAGCATTACCACGGAAGGGCTCGGAACCTTCCGAGATGGCAGGTGCTCGATCAGGGCAGACAGGGTGCGAGTGTCTGCACCGACAGCGGCCGGCCGAGGCAGCCCCCTGACCAGCGCGTGTCTGAGGGTGCCCGCCCCTTACACGGCTGCCCAAGTTGGGAAAGAAGGGTTTTTTTTCAAGAGTCTTGGAGTTTTAAGGTTAAGTCCTGCTGATAAGAAGTGAAGGAAGGAAATCTGAAATTCAGATTTCCATCTTCAAATAAGGAGCTGGGTCTGTGCCCTCAGATCTGCCTTTGCCAGTGACCGGCTTGTCGGCTTTGTTGAGAAACAGATTGCCCAATGCCGAGATAACAATCCTGCGAGTCTTCAGAAACGGGTTAGACCACTGGCACTTTCTCTTTCGTGGCCCTGCACCTGAGTGGGGCTGGGCTGGGCCGGGGTTCCTTGGGGCTCTTTTTTGGGAATGGAGAGAATCCTCGCGTCTGTTGGGCTGACCCTGAGAGAAATGTCTTAGAACCCTTCCAGGGATCGAGCGAGGGGCTGTCTGTGCTCACATCTTGGCAGCAGCAGGAGGGATTGGGGCCATATACAGGGTCCGAGAGGCAGCGCCCTGCTCCCCATCTTTTGGGTGTCACTGCCAAGGTCATGGGGACAGTCCTGAGGTCTGGCCTCTGCTGGTCAGGGGGATGGGGGTGGGGGGGTCCTTTCTGGCATTGGTGCGGGGCCGGGGTCCTCCCCGAGAACTGACAAGACCTTGGGGGCCCAGATGGGGGTTCCAGTGCTGGAGACTTCCTCATAGTCCAACCCCAGCAGCCTCTGCGCCGAGCATGTCCAGGCCACACTGGCCGGCCACTTGCCCGTGTCCCCATCCCCCGGGCAATTCTCTTGCATGATGGGTCCCACATTTCCCGGGTCTCCAAACAGCCTTGGCCTCCACTATAGGAGGGACCAGGAGGGACAAGACATCGGTGGACGTGGCAGGACCCAAAGTGCATCCGTCCCCTGGAGACCTGTGACCCAATCAGTGAGCATCCTCCTGGGCCAAGCCCGTTCTTCCCTGTAGCCAATGACGACTCATCCTGTCACCCGGACCACGTTTTACATGCTGGGCCCTTCCCAGCCTGTCCCCTGGGGCCCAGAGAGGAAGGGGGTCCCAGCACAACCATCCCCTCCCCGGGCAGCAGGCGGACCCGATGGCCCGCAGCCCTCGTGGGCGGGCCCCATCAGCCCAGTTCCTGCATTTCTGGTCTGCAGCTGGCTCCCCTCCCTGGGAGGAGGCCTTGGCCCCAGGACAGGAGGAGGGTGGGGACCCTTTCTCCTCCCTTCGCTCCGACTGCACAAAAGGGGAGCAGGACTGTCCTTGGCACACCTTCCCTCTCTGCCTGAGTACGTCGCACCGAGTCCGGGTCCAGAGCAGTGCCGGCACCATGGGTGAGGAGCTGCCGAAGGAGCAGGTGGCGGAGTTCCAGGAGGCCTTCAACAGGTTCGACACAGACGGGGATGGGAAGATCAACGTGCAGGAGCTGGGCGCCATCATGCAGGCGCTGGGCAAGAAGATGTCAGAGGAGGAACTAAAGGAGCTCATCGCCCGGGTGGACAAGGACGGAGATGGCGCCATCAGCTTCCCAGAGTTCCTGGCCGAGATGACCAAGAGGATGAAGGGGCACGGCAGCGAGTCTGAGATGCGGGAGGTCTTCCGCGCCTTCGACATCAACAGCGACGGAAACATCAGCCTGGACGAGCTCAAACAGGCCATGACCAAGATGGGGATGCCGCTGTCACAGGAGGAGCTGGAGCTCATGATCCGCGAGGCCGACCTGGACAAGGACGGCCAGATCAACTACGAGGAGTTCCTGAAGATCCTGTCCCAGAAGTGACCTTGGGGAGGGCGGGGCCGGACTCTCTGTGGCGGGGTCTGCTGAGACTGGAGTGCGAGGGGCTGCCCGGCCCCCAGTGCTCTGAGCACCCCGTGGACCCTGGGGGGAAATAAAGGAACGTGAATCTCATGGTGCTGCCGGTGTCTGCCGGGGTGGGAGTTCTGCACTCTCCCAGCCTCGGGGGCTGAGGGGACATGTGCCGCGCTGGCCCAGGACCTGCTTGGTTTGGGTCAGGACCACAGATGGACCGGCACATAAGATGAAGCTCGCAGCCTTGATCTGGGGGTTACGAGGCTTCAGCTGTCAGGAGCAGCTGGTGCCCAGGCGGAGGCTGGTGAGGGGGGCAGGGTGGGCGCTGGGCCTGGCCCTGCTCTTCCTTGTCTCAATTCCCCTACGGGACACTTTCAGGGTACCCGTGAGAGGAGGGGGACCCCCTGCACTTCCTCAGCCCCTCCCCTCTGCCTGGGCGCCCACTGACCCACATGGCCCTGCCTTGGAGTGGGGCTCGGGGTCTCCCAGCCCCCATTAGAATTGCAGGACCCCGCCCTGCAGTAGGGGGGTCGGGCCAGCCTGACTTGGGGAGCTCTGTCTGTTCTCATGGAGGGGCTGTGTGCTGGCCCCAAGTTTGTGTGAGCATGCATGCATGTGTGCATGGGTGTATAGGTGTGCATGATGTGTGTAGTGTATCTGTGCATGTGTACACATCTGTGCATGCATGTGTGTAAATGTGCATGCCTATGTACATGTTTGCATCTGTGTGAGTGCATGTGTATGTATAAGTGTGCATGTGTATGTGCGTGTCTGAGCGTGCCATATGTGCATGTATGTAGCATTTATACATGTATGTGCTTGCATGTGTGCATACATATGTATAAGTATGCCTATGTGACTGTGCGCACATGCATGTGTGTAACATATGTGAGCACATGTACATGTTTGCATGTGTGTGTGTGTGTGTATGTGTGTGCACGCAGCTCTGGCTGAAGGGAACGGTGTGCACACTGTGCATTCAGTGACTGACCGGGTGCTGAGAGTTTGCCTGGGTATCCCAGGAGAGCGGGTGTGGCTCTGGGTGGGCAGAAGGGGGCCATGCCTGAGGGCTGGGCTCTTGGGCGCAGACGCTCTTGTTCGCTGTAGGATTGTCAGGAAAGAGCCCCCCAGCCCGGCCCCCTCCCAGTTCTGAAGGGGTTGGGCAGGGTCAGGGGTGCTGGCCCAACAACAGCCCCTCCAGTGCCCTCAAGGGAGTTCACTGGGTTTACTGACTCACACTCAGGTGTCCTAGCAGCTTCCAGGGCTCCACTCACACCTGGTTCAGCTGAGGGTGTTCCTGGGGGCGTGCTCAGTGCCGACTGCCCTTCCTCCCACGACCCACTGATGCCCGCTTGCCTGCCTGGCTCTCTGCTCTGGGCAAAGAGTGGGTTGTCTCGAGAATCAGAGCTGACAGTGGGCCAGGTGTGCTGGACTTCAGGACGGGGTGGCATCCGCCTCACATCGGTGAGTGCTTCCTGTTGTCTGTTCTGCCCTCACTGCTCACAAGTGCGGTCAGCTGGCTCAGGAAAGGTGAGTCTGTGTATTTTAGGTGTTTGGGACACACTCAAGTGAAAATCACCCATGAAGCCATCAAGTGTCTGGTGAGCAGAGAGCCTGGGGAGGCGGGGGGGGGGGGGGGGACAGAGCCCTGGGGGAAACCAAGGTATCCAAACTTCAACTGTGGACCCTCTGAGCTGTGTTTGTTGATCGAAGATGATTCTAGGTGACCTCCTTTATCCCATCCCATTTGACAGAGAACTGTTCATCTACACGAGCATGCTGAAATCCGAACACCAACCCACCTGCTCTCTTGGTCAGATTCCCTCTAGGTCTAGTTTCCATCTGTTCCCAGAACCAATGAGCCAAGGGCATGATCAAATGCTTCCTCCTCCAGGAAGCTTTCCAAAACTGGGAGGCCATAGCCCCAGGAGGCCTTGACAACCTGGACAGTTCTTACCAATGCTCCCCTGATCTTGTCAGCCTCTGGGAATAGATCTCTGAATCCAGCTAAGACCATCAGGGCCCCAGGGAGAAGAGGGGGCTCCCTCTGCAGTAGCCCTGACCTTCACCCCAGGTCAGCTGGTTGCTTGGCCTCTTTCCTGCCTCTCTAAGGAGGAAGAGAGAAGGGGGCGAGAGTGGAGAGATTTGCTGTAGGAATGGGAGCCCCCTTTAGGGGCTGATCTGGAAGTCCCCTGATCTGCAACCTACAAGTCAGTGGCTGGGTGGTCAGCATGCCTGCGGGCATGGGAGGGGCCGCTGGCTGTATCTGTACCCCTTAGCTGGGGAGCGGGGTAACTGTCCCAGGGCCCAGAGCGAGACCTCTGAACGGAAGCCAGTGCCCTCATTGCTCCCCATTCGCCGTGCTGATCCCTGGAATACCCCCTAAGGGCCAAGAGGGGGCCCTGTAAGATGCACCCTGCACATGCCAATGGCTGGGTTCTAGGGCAGATCCCCCCAATGCCAGGTCCCTGGCGCCCCCATGCTGCTCCCAAACAGTCTCCCAGAGCAGATTCTGACTCACTCCCTGGAAGGCACTTCCAGGTCGACAGGGCTAATTGGGAGGATTGCTCCATCCGCCTTCAGGTTTGGGTTGACGACGAGGGCCCCTTCCCTTCTGCAGAGGATGTGGGGTGGCCTTGGCCAGCCTTGCTCCTGCTGCAGGGCTCCTGTACCCCACCCGCATCTCACAGTTCTGCTCCCCTCTGGAGGCCCAGACCCCCCCTCTGCTGCGTCTGCCTGCTGACCTGCAGTGTTGACCCCTGGGTCAGTTCTCCTCTTCGTGGCAGCTGGCATGCCCTCAGCACTGGCGCACACTCACCACCCCACCTCTGCCTTGCCAACCGGGGCCAGTACAGTCTGGGGTCTGGCTGCATAGTGAGGACAGGAAGTGTGAGTGGGCTCCGGGCTTGGCTCTCAGTGCTCCAATTACCCCCTCCTGTGGGAGCCCCCTTTTGGACTGGGCCCAAGTCTGGCCACCTTTGTGACATTCCTGGTTGAGGACCAAAACTGCAGAACAAGGCTGCAAGCGTCCCTGGAACCTGAGACGCTCCAGATGCCCCTCGCCCGGCCCGGCCCTTGCCCCACTGGGCAGACTGGCAGAGCGCGGGAATTGCCGGGGAAGGACCCTGGCTGTGCCAGCCCTGCGGGGGGAGCTTAGTTGCACAGTGGATTCTGAGTCACTCATAACAGATGCTGCTCTGCTTGGCAACCCACCAATCCCAGAACCCACTTGCCACCCAGTGACACCGGATACCAGGAACGGCAGCAGATAGGGAACTGGGGTTAGGGAATTGCCCCCTGTTGGGTAGACCTTTGACCTAGGTGAAGGGAGATCTTCAGAAAAATGTGCCAGTCATTAGGCCTGAGGAACTGTAGTCAGAGCCTGTGGTCATGAGAGTATGGCAGAGGTGATGCTCGTGGCAAAGTCACATGGTAACATCTACCCACCCATCTGCCCACTGTTGACCCATGTACCCACCCATCTACCAACATCTACCCATCTACCATCCATCTACCCCCCTACCCATTCATCCATCTATCCATCTATCCACCCACCCACCCACCCATCCATCCACATATTAATTCACTCATTCTACATATCTACCTACATACTCACCCTTGTGCCCATCTACTCAGCCTTTCATCTACCCCTCAGCCTAGTCATTCATCCACCTACCCATTGCCCTGACTATCATTTCACCCAACCATCTATTCATCCGTGTCTCACACAATGACCCACCCACTCACCCGTCCAGTGACCCATCAACCCAAGCATCCATCCATCTACCCATGTAGCCACCCATCCACCCACACCAATCTACCCACCCATCCATCCATGTTCTCTGCTAGGAGACCATGGAAGGTTCCAGATCAGAGGAGGTGTATGCCAATGTGCTGAGGGAGGATGCTATGGGCAGAATGAACAGGAGCTGAAGCCAGCCTGGAGGAGCGGATGCCAATACGTTGCATCTCCTGAGATTCGGGTGGGAAAGACAGTGCAGTGGCTTAGACACTTGCCTCGTGTGCTACCCAGCCTGGTTTGTCCCCGGCACCACATATGGTGCCCTGAATCCTGCCAGGAGTGCTCTAGGCCCCAAGCAAATAGCACACTTTCAGTGCTCAGGACCTGGGCCACAGGGAGTCCCAGCATCTGCCAGTCCCCCTGGTGGGCACTGGGCACCTCTAGGAAGAGCTGGGAGGGCAGAGCCTCGGGGGCTTTCATACTGGGGATGGGACGGTGGGTTTGAGCTGGTCCGTGTCCTGGAGGCTGGGAAGCGTCCCTGTAGGTATCCCAACACCAGGGCGGAGGGAGCAGGCCTGGTACTTCCCCTCGGTGAGGCAGAGGTTTCCATGAGGCAGAGGGATTTCCTGTTGGGAACTGGGTGGTATCAGCCCTGGAGGAGGCCGGAAGGGCTTTATCTCTCCCACTCGACTGTGTTCTGGAAAGACTGCAGCATGCTTGCCCGAGCTGCGGTGTGTGCTGGACTCCTCCACTCACCACAGGCATCTGTGGGGGCTTCAGCTTGGCAGCCACAGCCGGGGAGTGTCCTGCAGCGCTTCCCAGTGGGGCACGGGTGTCTCCCCACCTGCCCCTGGGAGCACCCTCAGGCTGCAGGATCGGGGACAATGGCACCTCTGGAACATGATGTCCCTGAATCATTGCCCCACAGAGGATGGGGCAGGTGTGAGCAGGATGGAGAGGGGGAGCACGGGTCTGGGACCCCCCCTGCTCCCAGCACTGTGTGCCCATTAGCGCCCGCTGCCAGAATAAATAAGGTAGCGTGGAAGGTGTGCGGTGTGTGTGTATGTGTGTGTGCGTGCATGTCCGTGTGTGTGCGTGCATGTCCGTGTGTGTGTGTGTGTGTGTGTGTGTGTGTGTGTGTGTGTGTGTAGGGCAGAGTGGGGAGAAGTGGGACAGTGAGCTTGTGTCCTGGTCCCCCGATGGCTCAGCCCTCTGTTAGGCGGGTGCCCACGTCTTCTGGGCTGTCTCAAACCAGGTCCGTGCCCAGGTCTGGCCTCGATGGTGGGGCCCAGGGTGTGTGTGTGTGCGGGGGGGGGGGGGGGGGAGGGGAACAGGCGAGGGAGGAGGGCGGGGAAGGAGGAGGGAAGTGAGGACAGGGCGTGGGGGAGCACTCTGTCAGTGGCCCCAGCCAGGTTCTCAGTCTGTGGCTGCTTCAGGCCCAGCTCAGCCCTCCCGTGAGAGCAGTGAGGTTGAGCAAGGCTGGGTGTTGATGACCAGCTTGTTCCTGTGTCCACTGGGCGCAGGAAGCAGGGCCAAAGGGCAGCGTCTCAGGCTTGGCCTCTGGGACCTGGGACACCACCCTCGGTTTCCCTGAAATGTCTCCTGATTGGTGCCCCCGGTTTGGTGCTCATTCAGGGGTCCCCAGGCCCATCCAGGCCATCACCCACGGTGATGGCTACAATCTGACAGCCCAGCTCAACGGTGGGGACCTAGATTCATTGTTTGCTGCTGCCCAGCAAGTTGCAGAGAAATCTGTCTTGTAGCAAAACCAAACACGATCGTCCTCTGGATTCCAGGGGAGCCGTTTACCCGGCAGTGCTGAGCCAGCATCTCTTGAGGTCTGGGGAGGTGCCCGCTTCTGTGGCCAGTGTGCTGGGAACTTGGCTGTGGTAGCTTGAGTGGCCTCCCCTTGTCACCATCCGTAGGCCGGGAGCAGGGCGGGTGTCTGGGAAGGAGCTGTGTCACCTCCCTTTCATTTCTTTGATCCGAGAACAGCCCTGTGCCCTGGGAGGCTGCCACTTGGGGCCCAGTGAGGCCAGAGCCTGCGGTCCAGGCTCTGTCCCCGGGGAGCCGACTCAGACTTCCTGGCTCAGTCAGCAAAGGTGCCTGTGAGACCTGTTGAAAGAGACCCTTCCCGCTGGCCGTGCTCGGTGTCATCGCTCTCCTGGTGGGGGCTGGCTGATGCAGTGTCAGAATGCTGAGTGACCTAGAACCTTCTGGGTTAATCTGGGTCTCGAGGATGAGCGTGTGCAGAAGGGATGGTCCAAGTGGGGGGACCCAACTGTGTGAGCAGAAGCAGAGTCAGAGTTCCAGGCACTACACTTTGCCTGGGTCAGTCGCACCCTCATTGAGCAGGCTCGTTTTAGAAACTTCTGGAAGCCATCATGGAAAGTTCCACACAGGCTGCCGGTGTGCTTCCAGGTCAGCAGAGGCCAAGCGCACACTTGTCTGTTTCTGTAACCAAGAAGCTCACGGAAAGTTCTGGGGGCATGGGGGTGGGTGGGTGGCACTGCAGGGAGAGGGTCCTCAAGTGGGTGGGGGCAGGGTCGTGGCACAGGTACGAGGTAGGGTGCAGGGGCTTCTGTCCTGGCATGACTGACAGGTGGGTTGGCCCTGTTGGCTGGCCTAGGGACCCTCTGCAGCCACCCCACCCGGGGCTGGCTCTTCCCTCCAGCCCCTCCCTAGGGGGCACTGCCCCGGAGTGGTGGAAGCAGGAGGGAAGGTGGGGAGAAAGGAGAGCCCCACTCCATTCCCTCCCGTGACAGGGGCGGTGCCTGCCGCCCCCCACCCCTGCACTCGGCTCTGGGTGTTGGCAGGGAGGGAGGCTGAGTCATGCCTGGACTTGGCCCGCAGCAAGACAGGCAGACCCGGCTGAGCCCTGGCAGAGGCGAGTGATGGCAGATAAGAGTTTCCAGCCCCAAGCAGTTTCCAGAGGAGGGGGCGCAGCCAACCGCGCCCTCTCTGGCTCCCAACTGGAGTGCCAGGGCGGCTGGCAGAGCTCAGGCCCAGCCTGCTGGGTGGCACAGGGCAGTTTCCTGGCCTTGAGCCCCCTGGAGCTAGAACCCCTGGCTTGCCGGCCCCTCCTCCTGTCCATAGCTCTGAAGGTTCTGGAATGTCCCAGTCGGAAGGTGACACGATAGTGCCTTTTTTTCACTCAGTGAGGTGCACGTCTGAGTTCCTGGGGGCTTCTCAGGGTGCAGAAGCCCTCTCCTTGCCGGTCCCGCTGGCTGTGCCATGACCCGGACTCCCGGCAGTTCCCCATGCTGTGGCTATTCATGGCAGTGCGTGCACCTTGGGGGTGGGGTGGCTCTGTGCCCACCAGCGGCCTGTGCTAGGAGGGATGTCAGGATGTTCCCTCGGCGCCTCTGCATCTCCCCAGGACACGATGTGGGCCCCCGTGTCTGTGCTGGCGTTCTGTCTGCCCTTTGCTCGGTCTGTTCGGAGTCTAAGATGTTGCTACCCTCTGGCTCAGGAGTCCAGGCTGACCTACAGGGAGCCTGGAGAGGACAGTGTGTTGGGCAAGAGGACAGAGCCGGAGTGGGAGTCTGGGCCTTGGTGACGTTACCAAAGGGAGAGGAGGTTGGAGGTCAAAGTGTGGAAGTTTTCTTTGCATTTTAATTGAGACCTGAATTAAATTGTGAAATCAGTGGATGTGTCTGTTTTGCTTGGAGGTCGCACTGCCTTCAAGCCCATCACTATTTCTTTTCTTTTGTTTTCATTTTCCTTTTGGCTATTTGTATGTCTTTATTGAGGAAGTTTCTGTTCATTCCCATTACTATTTCTGATGATGCTGCTTTCTCACTAGTAAGATTCACA
The DNA here is from genome assembly GCF_029834395.1 of Sorex fumeus. Taxonomy (NCBI): domain Eukaryota; kingdom Metazoa; phylum Chordata; class Mammalia; order Eulipotyphla; family Soricidae; genus Sorex; species Sorex fumeus. The sequence goes on along the minus strand of NW_026606083.1, from coordinate 7,450,676 downwards.
GAAGCTGATCTAATTGGGTCTGGCGCAACCATGGATTTAAAGATCTGTGATTTTGGCTTGGAAGCTGGCCTCCCATGCAGGGGGGAAAAGGCAGCTCAGATAGAGAAGGGACCAACAAGTAAAGGATGCTTGGAGGGCCCGCTCAGGATGGGAGATGTGTGCTGAAGGTAGACTATAGACCAAACATGATGGCCTCTTAATGCCTGTGTTGCAAACCACAACACTCTAAAGGAGAGAGAGTAAAAGGGAATGCACCTACCACAGAAGCGGGAGGTGGGGGAAGGAGAATAGGGGTGGGTGGGAGGGATACTGGGAACATTGGTGGTGGAGAATGGGCACTGTGGGTGGAGGGATGGGTACTCGATCATTGTATGACTGAAATGTATGCATTAAAGTTTAACCCCCCCCCAAAAAAAACAAAGATCTGTGATTTATGGTTCTTAAACACCCTGCCATTATCTTTTTAAAAATATATATTTTTATACGTTGTATCTACACCCACAGGGCAAAGCCTGGCATGCTACCCGTGACGTATTCAATATGCCAAACACAGAAACAACAAGTCTCACAATGGAGACGTTACTGGACCCACTTGAGCAAATAGATGAACAATGGGAGGACAGTGATTACAGTGATACTTTGTGTGTGTGTGTGTGTATATATAGTTTTTTTTTTTTGTTCCTTTTTTTGGTCAGAACCAGCGATGCTCAGGGGTTCCTCCTGTCTCTGCACTCAGGAGTTACTCTTGGCAATGCTTGGGGACCACAGGGGATGCCAGGGATTGAACCTGGGTCAGTCAGCTGTGTGCAAGGCAAATGCCCTACCCACTGTACTATTGTTCCAGCCACTTGCTATTATCTTTTGCCACACTGATACGTCCTGGTAAATTGTACCCCAGTATGTAGACAAGAAAGATTTAAGGAAGTTTTGTGTGTGTGTGTGTGGGTTTTTAATTATAATTCATTTATACAGAGAAATCACATGGATTATCTATTTACAGATTTTCCCCCACAATTTTCATTTCTACAAAGGTCAAATATATTTCACATAATAGTCAACACTGACTTGAATAATTTTTCCCCCATCTTATGAATACATTCAGCAAATTTATCTAATACAGTAAAATTTCCAACACATTTCATGGTTTCTGTCCAAGTCCATTATTCACAGGTATTAAAGACCAAGGCAAATAAAGCTCACTTCCCCTCAACCCTTCAACAACTTACCTCACACCCTCAAGTTGACCTTCTCCCCTTTCCTTCCACATCCTGGCTCAGCCAGACACTTAGAGCCACTTAAAGAAAACTACGCTCCTTTTCCCTCTGTTTTTAACTAAGCACCAGTTAACACCTTCTCTCGTTTTTCAAACAACATTAAAATTTTCAGCAAAATCCCCAATACGTCCAGACGACAGTCATTTCACACACAGTTCACTACTCCAAAATGCTACTTTCCAAACTGCAGTTGGAAATCGTTAATTGGCTCAAAAACAGTATGGCTTGGATTCACTTGGTAAATAGGATTTAACATATATATATATATCTATATATATGTATAAATATATACACATACACACACATTTTTAATTAAGAAAAAAAGACACGCCAATTTGAAAAGGCATCAAAGTAAAAAAATAAAAGGAAATACTAAAAACTACTTTACAATAAAAAAATTAAATAATCGGCAGGATAAATGAATGCAATACGAGGAATGTGCAATGAAAAACAACTGTATACAACATTCCAGTTGAGGAAATGAAGATCTATTAAGTTTCATAGTTTGCTCTGCATGGAACTTAGTGTAATATTTCAGTGTAAATTCTGAAATATTACAGATATTCCATGTCAATTTTAGATGTCAATGCTAAAATTTCAAAATTTATTCAAATGAAAGGTTCAACAAAGAAGCACTGGAAAAATTCCAGTACTTGCAAATTTTAAGTTCGGGCCAATATTTTCAATGTCAGTTGGTGGGTACTGAAAAAGTCATGATGAACGATGAGAAGAAAACCCATTTCCTAACAGTTGATTAAAATATACTTTTTTAGCTGCCAGTAAAAAAAAAATGAACCACCAAACCAACCCCAAGCCTAGAACCCGGGAGACGGGCAGCGAGGCCCTGCTGCCACTATGCCACATCATGGGAATCAACTGTACACTTATAAATATGCCCCCCGCTCCCTCTACACCAGGGTCTCTTTCCGTTTGCCACCGAAGTGGCCCTTGTCCCTCGCTCTCCGGGCCCCAGTGAGGGCTCGGTGGCCTCTCACAGCTCGCGTGCCATCTGCTGCATGCAGCGGGGAGCTACACTCTGCCGTGCCTCCCATGCTGTGGGGCTGGGTGGCTGTGGAGGTGGTGGACGCCCTTCTCGGGGCTCTGATGTTGCCAGCAGAGGGATCGTTCTCCTCGCCCTCCTCGTGGAGCTTGGGCAGGCCCTGCAGCTCACTGGGGCTGGTGGCCGGCTGGGTGGGGGCGATGGCGGCCCTAAGGCAGTGCAGCCACTGCTGCTTGTGGAACACGTCGTTGGCCTGCAGTGTGTGCGACTGGCCCGGAGAGAGGTCTTGGCAGCGAACTCGGAAGATATTTTTAGCTAGGAAAATAAAATCAAGAACTTGAAAGTAGTTCATCCTGGATACAGCACTTGAACAATCTTAGCAGGGTTAGGAGTTAGCCCACATTCCCCGGCCGGAAGAGTAGGAACAAGCCCGGCAATGCACTGAGGGTGCGGGCCTAGGCCAGTGGGCGCATGTCACTTCCTGAACATTCTAGGAGCCGGGGACCGAACCCAACGCCTCACACGCATGAGGCAGGTGTTTGCCACCCGACCCCTAGGCACGAACAAAACTCTTGCGTCAGAAGAGAATTCCCTTTAGATTGTAAGTGGCTTGGAGTTCCTTTGCTTTACCTTTGTCCGAGTTGCTGAAAGCCCCTCGAAAGGAGCCCCCCATCCTCACATCTCCGTCCTGGAGGTCTTCCAAGACCAGCTCCTGCACTGGGATCGGCTGCCGGTACACCTGGTAGTAGGGACGCTCGTTCCGTGTAACAGGCCGAGTCAAAACCAAGATGTCTTGGAACAGGAATATGTAAAGTTTCTAGAGAAACGAGAAAACCAATGCTTTCTAAAGAAAGTGCTTTGTGACTTCAGGGGATGAAAATCCATTGCTAAAATAACTTGATTTGACATTGTTAATTGCTCAAGTTAATCCTTAGAAAAGACAATAAAGGCCATGTACATTCTCATCATAGAGCTTTTTTACCCTCATCACCGGAAGCCACAGAGGCAGCTGCAGCTCAGGAACAGGGCGCAGTAACACGAGTGGGAACAGCGGAGCTCTAGACCAGTTTCCTCACAAAGGATCAAGATATAACCTGGCAGCAATGCTAACGGTTCTACTTGGGCCCATATTAGCTTTCAATTTACCCCCCCCAAAGGACCTCAAGTTGAAACACAAATGTATTTTTTCACGATTATACTTAATTCTAGCAGGTACTTCTATAATTAAGATATTAAAAATAAATAGGCTTTTAATCTCCTGCAGAAATTTGTCCAGCAGTGCTAAAAATCACTATTTCTAAAATCCTTCCAAAAGAATCTCTAGACAATAAAGTTTCATTATATACTTCAAAACAAAAAAGGTAATATTGATGATTATCTACTGAGACATTTAAGTCACTTTGTAACTAGAGAAACCAAATATTGTTTTATCAAGATAAAAATCGGTACCGCTTTTCATTATATGATGCATTTTACAAACCTGTAACATAATTTATGTGGGAAAACCCTACCAGGGTAGGGAAAGTAAAGTAGCAGCTCACTTTTTAGCAGTATTACAGATACTTACATGTCCATTTTTATTCTTCAGTTCCCCATGGCAAAGTAACACTTTGCTTGCTTCAATTCTAGGGTCCTTTTGCTTTTCATCCAGATATTCCAGTTTGTCAATGTAATACTGGCATTCTGATTCGCCTTTCTTTAGGTTGATATCGGAAAGAACGCCTTGTATGATTAAGATCTACAAGAATTTTAAAAACCAAAGAACTTTAGCACATTATTCCGTTTCCCTACTAGGCCTAATATCACAGTAAAAGACTGTTTTTAAAGCTCAAAGGGACTCTAGAAATCAACCAGTTCCTGCATCTTCTAGATGAAGAAACAGCCTGAATGAGATTGGGTGACCTGCCTATGGTGACACAGCAAGCCAGTGAGAGAAAACAGAGTAGGGTCTGGTCCCTTGATTGAAACAGAAACAGAAAACGGGATCATCTCCATATTGCTCGGTGCCTACACAGTGCTAAGAACACAGGACTGGGGAGCTGCAGAACGGATACCTCCCTGCAGAAAGAATGCTCTCTCCCACACCTGGAAAACCCGAGGCTCCATCACAGGATGACTTACAGCCTCCTCCAGAAGCTGAACATCAGGGTGGTCTTTAGGAGTGTGCTTCAGAATCTCTCTTAACAGTAAAGGGTACTTGACTAGCCGGCTTCGAGGAATATCTAGGAAGCTCCAAAGATCTAGTTTCCGACTGAACGGAGACTCCAGACAGCGCTGGAGGAAGTCTTGGACTCTTGGATCCTGTTTCTTTTGATCGAGAAGAGCTTTGGCTGCCAGCTGGTTACTACAGTAGCCCCTGTAGGCATTCAAGCCTGGCAACTGCAGAGTAATGAAGCATAAATTCCGATTACTGCTGAATCCACTAATAAGCCCAAGAACACGCAACTTACAGCCATTTTTGAAAGTTTTAACAAGCTCTGAAAATGCAGTTGGTGCCAATGGGAGGAGAGTCTTCTGGGCAACATCAGAACGCTCTCCTCTAATTTCTCAAGGAAGCCTTCTGACTTCCCTATTTCCAGGACACCCAAGTGTTCCTCTATCACATCCCACCCACCAGCGGTTGCTGACTCCCGTGCCTATTCTCCCACTGTTGAGAAATGCAGAGGTAAACCTTCTTTCATGACACCTCCAGAACAGAACCTAGAACCTGACAGATACCTCAAAGAATAAAATGGGGGATTATATATGTGAGAATTATGTCCAAGGTGGAACACATTAAAAATGAAAATGTGTACCACTTGTATTTTCTTAAACAAACTGTTACTACATAAAGGTTACATAAATGGCTTAATGGCTTTGACGCTGTGTTTTATCTGCTTGTAGAATCCAGTTAATGGATCAAATCAATCTAATACTAAACACAAATTGCAAGTATGGCAAATCTGTCAAAAACTCTCCAGAGAAATCAACTTGCCACGTACCCAATTCACAAGAATGTCACCAATCTGTTCCACGGTCCCACCTGGCTTGGTTGCTTCTCCTATTCTTGCCAACAAATCTGCAATGCACAATAGCAGACACCCTTAAACAGGGTAGACTGAACAATCATTCAGCAGCAGCCAGAAAGAGACTTGTGCTACTGCCATTCAGAGACTAGTGGACATCATGTGGCCTGTCTGACCTTCATGCAGAGGGATGTAAGCGTCCAGATCGCCAAACAGATGGGTGAGCTCCTCTTCAGACATGATCGACAGCTTTAACATGGGGTCATGGTAGGCCTGTCAGTGGGAAAGAACGGGTCACATGAAGAGAAGCAGAAAAACAGGAGGGGAGATGACTAATGATAGAAAAGTTGGCAGGTATTCTATTTGCGACATATACAGAAACTAAAGTCTATGTTAATTTCCAGGCACTCTCTTACTAATGTTCGCATTTAAAGAGACATGTCTGAAGGTCATCGAAAGTAAGCACTCCCTTGTAGATATTTTCTACTTCTGAAGGTAAGAAAAATATCATCTAGAATTCACAAAATTTTGGGAAAAAAAAAGAAAAAAATATATAATAAAGTTACTAACGGACCTTTCTCGCCAGCTTGAGGTCTTCAATTAAATCCTGTTCTCCTCGGAACATTTCATATATTGCCTAAAAAAATGAGTAAACACAATAGGTTGGTCATTTCTTTCCCCGAGAAAGGTAAACTCTATATGACTGATATTTACTGATCTAGTGCTTTAAATGGTGGTTTTTAAAAAGTGACTCAATTTGAAACTATGATTTAAATGGAAGTGCAAATGGGAGATGACTGCGCTCTCCAATGCGGCTGCCATATATCTAATCATCGAAAGCCGGGAAGCCGGATGACAGCCAGCCCTCACAGTGTGGCCAGCATGTATGCAGATTCATAATCACAGAGGAAAGGACAGTTTAATTTTGCTGTGTCAGTACTCTATGCTTCGGGAAAATCAGAACAATGTTTAAGAATTAGCCTGGTGCCATGCTGGCAAGAGCTGGTGTACCTCCTGCCGCTTGATCTCTCTGGTGGTCAGAGACTCTTTCATGCTGACGTCCGTCAGCTCTGACCACAGTGCGCTGCTTCTCCTCCGGGAAGGCATCGGGACTGTGGATCTGCTCGACAACTTCTGGGCAGAAGCTGGAGATCTGGTATCGCCACGAAGGGAAAACGACTTCAAAGGGAAAGAAAAGATTGAGTCTATATCAATTATTCCCACCCCCCAAAACCCACCCATCAGTTTGGTTTTTAAAAGCAGGAGATAACGAGTTCTGGAATTTCTCAGTGCATGAAAGAATTATTTATCCAAAATTCAATCTATCATTCTAAGATATTTATTTGTCTAAATTTCCCTTCAGAAATGAAACCTCTTTAAGACGTTGCATTGATTAAAAAACCATTAATACAACATGGTCATACAGACATTGTTTGGGTAGTAATATTTCTAGCAAGTATATTCCAAGTTTTAGACTTAAAACTTAAGTTTAAGTCTAATAGTGCAAACTTCTTTGTAGCTCTTAAAGGCTTCCATAGAAAGTCCCTCCCAACACTAACCCAGCTTAGCCCCCCGCATCCGCTTACCTGGATTGTCTGACCGAAGCGCCTGACGGCCCCATTTCTCACAGGAGAGATTAGATTTGCCAAGGATGTGACCCTAGCTAGAGGTCGAACTCTTTTATTACTTGGCTCCTGTCAAAACAGAAACAGGTTATATGAAATGTGGGTTGAGGTGTAATGATTTCAAACAAGTATAGACAAAGTTTAGCTCTCTCAAACAACATTATACATTGTAAAATGCAGGAAAATGAAGATGCATGCTGCCCTTCACTGCTAACCACCACCGGTTAGCAATCATTTATTAAAAAAAAAAAAGACATAAAAATGAAATAAGGTTATAGGTGTTCTGAGTTTCAGGCCACACCTGGGAATGAGGAGGATGCTGGGAGTCAAGCACAGCGAGCACCCTCCCCGCAGTACTACTGCTCTAGCTCCTCGGTTATGGAGATTTTTAGTAAAGTGCTTCACTATGTGGAAAATCAATACATAAATATTACAAGAAAGGCAAATCCAACACACGAAAGTGGAAAATAATATAATGGGTCTCAAGGATGGATCTGTCTCCTCTAATGCGGCTCACAAAAGCTTGGAAATAATCAAAAAGGGGAAGTTGTATTGCCCCCTCTCCCTTCCCCAACAGTTAACGCCAAAGGAAAACTGTGACTAGAGAGCCATTCATGGACAAAGGTTCCGTGAAGTGACAAAGTCACCTCTGAGCCACGAAGTGGACTGACACAGTGTGTGCCCAAGGACACGTGTGAATGCCTCTGCAGCACCATCTGTGAGGCCCAGAGTGACACGGGCAGGCAGGAGGCCAGCAGAAGGCATTCCTTTCCGTTTAGCCAAGGCGCCACAAAGAGGCTTCTGTTTGCAGGAGATATGATCACCTCCCAAAGGAAGACACGCCAGCGGGGCCACAGACAAGGCACTGGCCGCAAGGGTCTGCTCCCCTTTTTGGGCAAGAGGTCGATTCCTCTTCTTTGTTTAAAGTGTAAAAGATGGACATCTTAGTGAATCACAAACTACTTAATTTCAATGAAAAAGTCTCTGGAAAGGTATTCTCCTCGATAGATTGCAGTTTCAAATTTAGCTGGGTGCAAAGGAATTTTTTGATAAATACTTTGTAACTTAAAAACTAAATTCATGACAAGAAATTCTTTTCTTTATAGGACCAGCCACTGTATAATTACTAATTTCTCACTACAAATCATGTGATATTTAAAACTAAAATCAGTCTTCTGAGTTAGAGAGTTAAGCGTAAGATAAAGCATCTTTCTGAACTGAATGTGTTTTTTTTTTTTTTTAATACAGTCTCTTTAGGGTGGCAGGATATGGGGCGAAGTGGTTAAAAAGGTTCCATAATTCTTGAAACCTTGAAACCCACTTGAAATTCACTTCTTTACAAAGAACACATTACCCTAAATACATCTAATCTAACATCTAAAACATAAGAAAGCAGCCACGTAGCCATGCCAATCGAGCACAAGACTCCTAAAATACAGAGGTAAGGAGGACTAGGATTAAATCAGGAAATGGTGGGGGAGAAGCACATATACCTTTCCCACTTTTTCCTACCTTAATAAAAGGATGCATGTGATGAATGCATGGAAGATGCAAATTTTTAGCATATATATCTCAAAAGTACAATTTTAATGCATTAAAATGAAAGCAGGAGCTGGAGAGATAAGAGCAACAGTGAGTAAGCTGTTTGCCTTGCAGACAGCTGACCCAGCGCTATGTGACTCTCCCCCTAGCCCCTCCAGAAGTGATACTTGAGCGTAGAGCCAGGAGTAAGCCCTGAGCCCACTGGGTGCAGCCCCAAACTAATGAGCATTTTTGCGTGAGGGGTCTGGGTAAGGGTACTAAGTGGGTCATCTCTATAGGAGCGACAAAATGTGTCTTTAGGATTTGACCCCTGTAATCTAGAACCAAACAGTTTTCTGTAGAGGCCCAGGTGAACTATTACAAACTTAAACATTTCACTGCCACAACACACACTTCCAAGACAAAGCTTTTGGAGAACTGCCATTCTACCCAACCTCGCCCTTCTGTGGGCATGAGCTACAGGTACAGGAGAGCGGGAAGAGGCTGGCCTAGATTACTATCACCCTGAAAGCAGCTCACACCGTGACTTTGTTCCCGCTTTTATTTATTTTTGTTTTGGCACCCCTGTGAAGCCAGGAAGCCAAAGAATGGTATGAATCTGAAAGGCTACACTCCTCCCTGGAGACCCAAAGCCTAGGACTGAACAAAGAACATCAGCGCGTTCAACGAACTTCTTTCCACTGTGGTAATCTTTCACTGGGGCTAAGGTTCACTTAGGTTGGAAAAATGCCCAACCCCCTCTAATATAAATTTATGTTGTTTATTTAGGTTATCTTTTAACCAGACGAGATTAGGCAATCACAAGCATGATTATAGGGAATTTCCCTTCAAACCAAGTTTTTGGAAAATAAATTTTATCTATCTACTTATATTCAAGTTTTATGCCTCAAAATATTCCTATTTATAAACAAAATTCTCACATCTGTTTTAAGTCTTTTATTAAAACGCATGCTTTGCACATAAAAGCAGTTACAGAAAAATGCTGTTTCAAGTAAGTTTTTTCTTGTTGGTTAAAAGATTTTTTTCCTACTAATGACATCATGCAGGAGGCCAGAGTCTCAGATTTCTTCTCCAGTCAACTCAAGGCACTGCAGAAAAACAGTGTCTGCCGGGGGTAATTTTATTTGGTTAATGGATAAACAAACTTCTCTATCTGGCAAGGACTTAAAAAGTCATCTGTAGAAAGATAAATCTAAATTATGACCACAGAGGACTTTTCCCCTTCCCTACTCAGTCATGGAAATCACCAAAGCGCCATGGAAGACGGCACTGCTAGTACTAAGACCCGGTGACCCTGAGTCTGAAACCAGGCAAGATTACTCTGTGATGGCCCAAACACTGTCGGTCTGTCCAGGCACAATGATGCCCACACACTACTTCTTCCACTCCAGGAAACACTTGTATATTCCGAAAAGCATGAAAGGCAAAACCCCAAACCAACCAACCAACCAACCAACCAAAACTGAAGCCAAGGCACAACAAAAACAGTATTATCACCTAAAAACGGTGGGCCGCTGGTCGTTCACACAGGTTATATGAACAATGAAGATTTACTGAGGTACATGTAAGTAAATGGACAATATACAAATTGCATAATCAGATAAATTGATATATGTACACATACACAGAAATCACAACTAAGAAGTGTATAGTTAACAAAGTGTAGAGGGCTATCCTTTCATGGAAGTGACTATTATGGCCAGAGAGTAATGGAGCATGCAGTTGACATAGAATGCCCATATATAGTATTAAATTAGAACTGTCAAAATTAAATAAGATGACATAAAGATCACTTGACACATTTTGGAAAAAGATCATAAAGTCTTAAAACGAAAAAGAACCTATATCTGACTTCGGAAAACCGAAAGCAAGGGCGGCAGAAGCGCCCATTTAATAACGCGTCGGTAAACATCTTAAACATGTTCTTTGCGTCCGAACTAAAAAGGGGGTGAGAAATGAGAAATGAGCCTTTTATGATGGGGGTCTGGAGCGAAAAATAAAAATGAGCGCCGGGTCAGATGGTGTTTCCGTGGCGCTCTCGCGGGCGGCAGCACCACTTCTCCTAGCCTCCGTGCAGTGCCTAAGCTCAGGGACCGGAGGCGGAGCCCCGCGCGAGCGCCCGGGGACCCCAGGAGGAGCCCCGCGAGTGCCCGGGGCAGTGCCCCAAGCCGGTGACCCCAGGCGGAGCCCCCCCCCCCCAGCGCCCCCGCCCGCGGCCCCCGTGCCGCGCTCACCTCCGGCTCGCGGAAGCTCTGGTTGTTGGCGTCCAGCACCCGGATGGTCCTTTTGATGGGCAGGAGGCCTCCCACCTCATCGTGCGCCACCATGCTTCCCGGGAAGCCCCGGCAGGCGCTCAGCCGCCCCGGCAGCCAGGGCCGCCGCCTCTGTCCGTGCGTCCGTCCGTCCGTCCGTCCGTCCAGCGTCTGCGAGCCGCCCGGGCGGCGCCGGGCTCCAGCCTCGGGGGCGGGTCCGGGGCGGGGCCCGAGCCACGTGACGCCGCCGGCCCGCGCGCGCACCTAACGGCCAGCGCTCACCTGCACGGAAGGCGCGCCGTGCCTCTGAAGGCAGGAGGGCTAACTCAGGAAGCCTGGAGACGGACCGAGCGCCCCGTCACACGCGGCCTCGCCTTGGGCCTGACTGCGAACACGGGCAATTTAAAAAGTTTAAGTCCCTATAAATGGGTTCCTGCCACCCCCCATCTCATTGTTTTCGGGGGTTGGGGTACCCGGCTGGTCCAAGGCAATCCCTTAGCCCCCCGAGGACACAGAGCAACAGTAGGCACATGCAGCTCCCTTGACCCCTCTGCAAGGATCCGGCTGGCTCTCAGAGCTCTGTACCTGTTTCTCAGACTTCCAGTCAGATCATTTGTTTTCCATGTGTTCTCATCTTGCTTTATCCTAACAGGGAAAGTGCTGCTTTCACAGAAGTTCCCTCCGACCTGGCCCCAGTCAGCCAGACGTTTCTGTTCTAAGTGGTGCATAGGTCTGCCACACAGGGCACGCTTCCTTCATATCAAGTACTGCGCAGTTTGGAAAGGCAGAACTTTCTCGTAACTGTGCACCACATGACATGAGGCTAGTCGTTTGCAAACCCATTTCTATTCTTAGGATCTATTAGGATGACAGGAAGCTGGGCGAGCTGTGAAAGGCACTAGTTTCCATACTATGAGTGGCACAAAATGATGTTTCACATCTGCTCCCAGGTAGAGGTATAAGCCACATGAAAAGAGAAGGAACAAGAAACAGCTATCGAAAATTCCAGAACAACTGGGAACTTAGAATTGGGTAGGAGTGGCCCTTGTGACAGTGGTCTCTAGAGCTGAGATGGGCTGGGCCATGGTGGGGAGGGGTCCGGAGGGGCAGGCCAGGCTCTCAGGAGGGAGCCCACACTGTCAGGTGCAGGGGCTGAGGGCGAGGAGCAGGAGCAGCTGCTTTAAGTGAGCAGGTGAGAGGGATGAGGACAACTGTCCTTTCATATGGCTTGAATGATGACTGGAAACAATCAGGAATCACCAGCTAAAACTGCGTGAGATGGAGTGGAGGGGAGAGAAAACATGTAGCCAACATACATCTTCAAAGGAATGTGAGGACGTGCCTCTGAAGGCAGGAGGGCTAACTCAGTGCGAATAAAGAAGTTAGAGGAACAATTTTTGAAGGAAAATTGGTTTCATTTGAGAAATAACTGTAGTGGTGAAAGAATACACACACGAAAACATGTACTGAAAATGTGGGAAGAAGACTTAGCGGTTGAGGGCAAAGGAGACAGAAGAGACAAAACTCTCCAAGAGAATGAGATGTCCAGGAGAGAAAAACTGGGGCAGAATGGACAGGCGCCAATGGGCTTAACTTTAGAGGAATGCCAAAGGAAAGAGTCATCCACATAAAAAGACGGACAGAAACAATGTAATAAGCCAAGGAAAGAAAAGATGTGAAATATAGCAAAAGGCTAACAAAAGGAAGGAAAGACTCACAATCCATGATGCACAGACAGGAGTGATTCCTGAGCCTAGAACCAGGAGTAAGTCCTGAGCACCCGTGGGCATTTTCTCCCCCACACCAGCTGCCAACATATAAAGATCATTTATGCCACTTTATTTCAGAACGAAACAAGGACTCCCACGTACATTGAGATTTAAGAAACTTTGAGGCCTTTCTGGGGCCACTTAGCTTGCATCTTTCTCTGAACTCTGCCATATATTTACTTCTAAGAGAAGCCACGGTCAAGATAGTGAGGGAAACAACATCTCTCATTTCTTTCCTGTTGCTAAGAAGACTCCCACAATAAAGGCAGGAGTCTTTATATGTAAAAACAGAAAGCTTGAAGGCGGGAGAGGATAGTTCGAGGGTTAAGGCACTTGCCTTGGGGACCACAGTGGCCATTTGGGTTCACCCCCCTGTGCCACATATAGCGCCCTTTTGAGCACAGAGTGAGAATATGTCCTGAGAATGGCCCCACAACAAGATTATATATTTATTTATTTTTTGCATAGAACCTAGAACCTATAACTATAAAAACAACTGCATTATCTAAAAATAGTAGTGGCTTTTTTGTAAAAGAGACATTTTTTGGTAAAATTACTGGTTTTCAAAAGGCTAGGCTTTGGGGTCAGGCCATGCTGGAAGCGTGGACGTGTGTCCTCTGCACGCAGGAGCCCTGGGCTCAATCCCTAAGGAACCACTGTGAGTTAGTCCCAAGCAACAAGCCAGGAGCAGCGCCTGCACATGGTCAGATTTGGCTCAAAATAAAACAAAACAAGACAACGAAGACCAGGTTGACGTGTAGCCTTTGTTCAGCTTGTAATTAGTTTTTAATACTTAATTTTCTTGAATATCATTAAGGTAAAGAGAGAAATTCTGACATATTTCTCCTATCTACAGCAAAACCTGTCAATATACTTCTTTTCCTCCTTTTAATGTAAAATTAGAACTCGAGAATTTAGAAATAAATTAGAGCTTAAGAATGATCATTACTCTTATGCATATCTTATTTTTATTTACTTTTGCCCGGAACAAAAGCAAGGAATCAGAAATCAGGCTTGGAATGCCATCTATGGTAAAGAAAGCAAAGACTAAGCTCTGTTGCCCTCTACAGGGAATATTGTGAAATGCAACAGCCAGCTAGGTTTTTCTCAACTTTCTCTTAGTGGGTCCTTAAACAGGTAACTACATAATCTTTTAATTCTTAAAGAAATATGGATAACAGAAAAAAATTTTACCTTTGATTTTGTATAACTTATATGAGTAGGCATATGAGTAAATAAAGCATTTAAAAATAAGTATATAAAAAAGATGCTTAGTACTTTAAGGTGAATGAGACCAGCTGTAGTTACTGGTCTTAAGATTCAGGTCTCCCAAAGAAGAATAGAAAGAGCTATGCTTGGAATATCACGTTTCACTCAAATGAGAGAAAGAATCCGGAGTTCCGACATCCGTCGACGATCAAGAATCAGGGACGCTGTCTCATTTGCCAAGGTGTCAAAAATCAGATGGGCTGGTCATGTAATGAGATTTAAAGACGACCGCTGGACTAGAGCTGTTACTGACTGGATTCTACAGGATGTCAAAAGACCGCGTGGCCGCCCACCTACCAGATGATCAGACTTCTTCGTCAAGATCATGAACGATCGGTTTGAGGCTCTTCATGTTCCCAGAGCGAACAGATGCCATTGGGCTACACTAGCACGCGACAGGGACAAATGGAGACATTACTGGCGTCCGCTCGAGCAAATCGACAACTAACAGGAAGTTAAGTGATTAAGTGATTAAGTATTTTAAGAACTTTTAACATTTAATTTTGTTTTTTGGGGCCAGACCCAGTGATGCTCAGGTGTTACTCGTGGCTCTGCGCTCAAGGATGATTCTGGCAGTACTAGGGACCATACGGGATGCTGGGGTTCGATCCTGGACTGGCTGCATACAAAGCAAAAATGTCCTACCTGCTGTAGTATCATCCCGGCCATAATTTTAAGAACTTTGATTGGATTTCAGTCTTATCAAGTCCCCAGTATCCTTCCCTCAGCACCTCTCATGGCATGCCTTTTAAAAAACTTTTTTAAAATGTAAGAAAACTATGACCCACTTTAAAATTCTATAGTTCAAGAGTACAAGTAACGATTATATATCTCATTAAAAACAGAACTTCTGAGAATAAGAAATTTTATCTCTGATTTTGTGTAACCCATATTTATGAGTAAATAAAATATTTAAAAATAATACAAGTATATAAAAAGATTCCACAGCTCAGTATTTTAAGAACTTTCCTAAATATAAGAGAACTATGACCCACTTTAAAAACTATAGTTCAAGATTACAAATGATTCTATGTCACATTAAAAATAGGTCAGTTAAAAATAGAATTTTAAATCTTAAAAGACATGTTGAAAGGATAAAAAAAAGGAACTTCTGAGAATACAGATTTCCAAAATATCTGGTAATAAGCTAAAAGAGGGAGGCAGTTACACTTGGACTAAAGATGAGTTTGAAAAAATAGCATTTTATGTAGCTGTTTTATTTTTAGCAGTGCTGAGGGTTCTTGAACCCAGGGCTTCACACATGCCTCGCAAGTGCCGTAACTGGTTGGTTTTTTTTTTGGATGTTGGGGAGGCCCCGAGCAGGGTGCAAGAAGCCATTCTTGGGCCAAGCAGGCTGGCAGCTCAGTGGAAGGGCCTGTGGATTCAATGCTCCCTGGGCCACACACATGGTGCTGGGTACTTCTGTGGCTGCACCTGGCGATGCCAATGACCACACAGCCAGGAACCAAACCGAGGCTGGGCGCATGCACCCTCACTATGCACTATCTCCTCATCCCTCTACTGGATATGTTTACAAAACTATTTTGGATTAGAAATTTGAGTGTCTCATTTAGTAAGAATCTGGTCTAGGAAAAGATCAATTCAGAACAGTTAAGTATTAGTGTTACTGGTTACTTTTGGGGATACCCCTGAGGTGCTGGCACTCGGGGGCCAAACTCAGCCCTCCCACATGTAAGCAATGCATGCCATGCCTCTGAACTGTCTCCCCAGCCCTGCTGGTGACTTTAGCTTTTTTATTTTGCACAAGCATAACGGGCAACAGATAATTCACGCTTTAAATAAGGTCAATTAAGCTTATGTAATAAGGTGCTGAGAGAGATGTACCCCTGAAACCCACCTAAGGCCCAAACCTGCGACAATGCGGCATTGTTCCAGCCTCCCACTTTCCCAGCCAGCTCCATTCAGGAAAGACCTGACACCCTTTCACGGGCCTGTGGGCTTCGCATCTACATGGGTAGGTTGCTAATGTGAGGGCTCGATGCCCCACCAGGTGAATGCTGGCTACTGCAGCTCAGGAAGTGGTAAGACCAGCTCTTCCCCTTGAGAAGAGATTACAGGGCTCTTCAAAGCTGGGGCAGGATCAAGCTGCAGCTGCCTACAGTGGTGACGATTAATTAATTATAGCCTTAGCTGTCTCCATTCCTGTTTCATTTCCCCATTCCTGTTCCGTGGAGTCCATACCTCAGAACAAAGCACCTGCCAATTAGCTCTCACCTCAGGCCTGTCTTCGAGGGGGAACCTGGCTAAGGCACTGCCAGTGTGTCCAACCCAAGAGATGAGACACACAGGATCGGGTTTAGAACTGGGTCACTGCTGGCAAAGAGGTGATGACACATGCTCACACAGGTGAGTCAGACGTCGTTTGTGGGTTGTGGCTTACTGACCCCCAACACTTCACAGTACGTTTTATAAAACCCAAGCCATGGGCAGGTACTAACATAAAGGCCAGCCTGAGCATTACAAAGGATGAGAATGAGTTTTACATGCACTAGAAATACTTCCAGTTAATAAATAAGGGCTGCTATTGGCTTTGTATCACTACTTGATAATCTCCGAAGAACTGGATCTAGCAATAATTTTGAGAAACATCACAAAAAACTTTTATACTCCTCTCCTGAAGGAAGTACACAGCCCCAATCTCCAGCTCTGACCACCAATTCATCAAAATTACAAGAATAGCTGAACAAAGGCAATAATACAGAAGAGACACAGTCTTGGATATTCAGGATCTTAAAATCTACAGGAAAAAAGGACACTATTTCCTTAACAAAATATTTCTAAGAAAACAGAGCTGGAGAAGGAACTAAAGATTAAAAGATATTTAAGAGCTATAACAAATCAATGTATGAACTTTACTTGAATTACAATTCAGACAAAATGAAAAATCAAAAATATGTAAGCTAAAGTAAGTACGACTAGGGAAACTGATGATACATCAAAATTGTACAATGTTCAAAATTCACTTTAAAATGAGGTAGGGGAAGGTAGACAAATAGATTGAAGATTTATAAGATCATTTATTGGTGATTGCTAAACCTGGGGTGAAGAAAGGATTGATTTTAAATAGATTCGACCATGGATTTCAATGCAGCAAACTGCAAATCTTACATCTGTATCTGATTTGATTCATACTTAAAATATTCAGGGCTGTAAATTAATACTTTCTTCTTTCTTGAATGTAAGATTTTAAAACATGTAATCATTAAATTGTTGTACAAAGAACACTTAAGCATAGTTCTCTGACAGATATTATGTACGTATACACATTTAACTTCGCTTGCTAGATTTGCTAAAATATTGTTGGGAAGACATAAAAACATAATTTTAGAAAATAGTGTCTTTGTTTTTGGACCACATCCAACAGTGCTTACTTGGAACTCTGTGCTCAGGGATCACACTCTCAGGGATCACTCCTGACAGGGACTGAGGGACCAAATGTGTTGCCAGGGATGGAACCTGGGTTGTCTGTGTGCAAGGCAATGCCTTGCCTGTGGTACTCTCTTCTCTCTGGCCCCCTGCTTTTTAATGTATACATGGTTAGTTTAATCATTGGTCAGATTCTATAAGGTCAAAGGTCGCAGCTAATTTGTAGGCGAGTGCTTTGGCTTCTTGGCTTCTAGGGAAGATCAGAGTTATCACCATGCAACAGTCACAGGGCTGCAGGCAGCTCCAGCTGGAGAATAGCAGCAGCCGCCTGACCCCAGAGAGCGTGGCAGTTGTCTCTGTTCCCCACAACTGTGACAGTGCTGCAGCCCTGGCTGTGGCACAGCATTAGAAGCCTGTCACCAGAGAGTGTGGCAGACGCTTCCCCCAAAGTCCCATTGTCCTTTCTGTCAGAGGAGTGTGGGGCCCTGTCCTATTGGATACCTGAGTTTGTGACCACAAGTTTTAGCCAACATCACTTTGGGAGAGGGTTTCTCCTTATTCTTAAGTAGAAAAGAAAAATAAGGATATATTGAAAAGTCCGTATCACTCAGTTTTGCCCTTAAGATACAGGAAAAAAACATAAAAGAAAAGTACTGATTCTTCTTAGAGCAGAGTGAAATGCTGTCTGTTAGTGTCTGAAATAATCTTTGACAGAGCAGTAAGGCTTACCTTAAGATCCAGACTGCTAAGGCTCACAACGTCATCATCTTTCTCTCTTCGTTTTCTCTTCTATAAGAAATAAAAAAAGAATTTCATTCTTTTACAGAAAGAGCTCATCTACTTCAATACATTTCCACATAAAAATGACAAAATAGTAGAGAAAGAAAAAAGACAATCCCATTTAAAATAATGTCCAAAAGCATCACATACCTAGGAATCAACTTAGCAAAGGATGTGAAAGAGTTATGCACTGGAAACTCTAAGTCATCATTGTGAGAAACAGAAGACACCAGGAAATGGAGTAAGATGGTCCATGTTTGTAAGTTGATAAAATTATCACTGAAAATGATCACATCTTTGGTCAAATGTGACTCCCATCAAAATTCTGATGACATATGTCAAGGGTTTAGAACTCTACTAAAATTTGTATGGAAAATTAAAAAAAATATATTATCCGACTTAAAAACCGACCTGTAGGGTTATAATAATCAAAATAGTGTGGTGCTGGAAGAAAGGCAGGCTGATGGAACAGAACCAAGAGCTCAGAGATGAAAGCCCATATTTATGGACAGTTTAGTCTATGACAAAGGAATTGGGTACATGAAGTGGGGCAAGGAAAGCATCTTCAATAAATGGTACTAAGGAGCAGAGAGAGTATAGATGTTACAGTGGCTGCTTTGCACACGGCTGACCTGGCTCAACTGCAGGCACTTCACATGGGCCCCTCAGCACTTCCAGGAGTTAATGCTGAGCATAAATCAGGAAGAAGCTGTGAGCACAGCTGGGTGTGGCCCCGATTAAAATAAACTTAAAAAAAAAATCACAAATGGTGGTGGAAAACTGGACAGCCACAAAGAAAAATGAAACCCGATTAACATCTCATCCACAGAAGTTAATTCAAAGTGGATTAAAACTCAAGATTAGTGCAGCGTTAGCATAGCCCTGTATACAACTGATCTGGATTTAATCCCCAGCACCCACTATGGTCTTCTGAGGCTTTCCAGGAGTGTTCCCTGAGTGCAGAGCCAGGAGTAAGTCTCAAGCACCTCTGGGTATGACCCCAAAACTAACAAACAAAACGACCTTGAGATTAGACCAGGACCCATAAAATTTACAGGCACAATTCTATAGGGTATGGATCTCAGAGATGTTTTCATTATCTGACTCTGCAGGCAAACAAAAAACAAAAAGGGACTACATCAAATTTAAAGGTGTTTATGTGCTAAAGCAAACAGGCTGAAATAAAGATACCCTACTAAATAAGAGAACATATTGGCTCCTATATATTAGATGAAGGGTAAATATCCAAGATACCTTTTTTGGGTATATTTACCCTTCATCACAAAGCTCAGTCGCAAAAAAACTAATGATCTCATCAAAACTGGGGCATGAACAGACAGATGGCCAGTAAATATATGTAATCAATTATTA
The DNA here is from genome assembly GCF_029834395.1 of Sorex fumeus. NCBI lineage: Eukaryota > Metazoa > Chordata > Mammalia > Eulipotyphla > Soricidae > Sorex > Sorex fumeus. The sequence goes on along the minus strand of NW_026606083.1, from coordinate 7,431,402 downwards.
TCAGGGAAATGCAAATCAAAATGAAAATGGATAATAATCTCATACCAATTATCAAAAAGACTAGATACAACTAGTGTTGGCAGGGATAAAGAACCCTTATTCACTGTTGCGGGAATGTAGTTAGACTTAGGCTGTATGGAAAACAGTAGCGAGATTTCTCAAAAAAGGACAGAACTTCTATTGGACCCTGTGGTTCCACTTCTTGGCATCTAGCCCCCCCACCCCCGGACACAAATATATAAACTCGAAAATATATATATACTGTTCACAGCAGCACTTGGATAATGCCAGATTATAGGACCACTCCAAATGTCCAGGAGTCAGATGAATGAATAAAGAAGCTGTCGTCTATATATTATACACAATGGAATACTATTCAACTCTAAGAAAAGATGAAGTCTCTATTTGTTGCAACCTGGGTAGAAGAGGAGGGCAACATATTAAGTGAAATAAGTCAGAAGGAAAAGGACAAATACGGGCTGACCTTGTTCATCTGTGGTGTACACTGACAGTGTCAAACAGTGATAAACCTTGGCTTTAGATTACAGCATTGATGTTACCAAGTAGGGGAGTGAAAAATTTGATTAGAAGTAACTAAGGACACATGTGGCAGGTCTTGAGCACTTTGATGGTGGGGAAGTGTGGGAACAATGTATCTCAAACAATGTTAACACTATTGTAAACATGTGACATAAACTCTAAGAAAAATTCATAACTTCATGCTATTTGTAACACACACCTTTAACACTAATTCAAATAGGACACTGTACAGAGTTAGGGATGAACAGAGTTGCTATTTTTCAAAATAGTTTTATATTTAACTGCAATAAATTTTTTTCCTCACATATTCTTGCCTGGAAATTAATTCCTTAAAGATGGCAACAGAAACTTTACCTCAAGATATTAAAAAACATATGCAATTGACCTTTACCCCCAACAGAGAGTCCAGGAATTAATTTTATTTAATTTCAAAATAAAAAAATGTAATTATCTTCTCACCAAAGTGAAGTCCCACTGGGGGCCAGGTGTTAAAAACGTGAAGGAGCTGCCCCTCCGAAGGGAGTATCTGTCAATACAACAATAGAGAACTTTTAGTCTGACAAAGCACTATACATATGAAAAATAAACGGTCCCTTTCATAGTTTTCAGAACTATTAAGTCTTGTTAGTCACCCAATCACAGAATCAAAGAGGGCATTCAAAACAAAACAAAGTTGGAATATTCTATCATTTTTTAGAATATTGACAAAATTTAAGTGTTCATAAAATCAGCAATCAGAATGAAAGTTTATGTCAAAGAGAATTTACCAAGTCAAGTTTATTTTATGAACATAGATTCAAATATAAAAAGCCTAATTATCTGTTGGCTAGTAGATTAAATAAAACAAAAAAGTACTTTTCAGTGGATGTAAGAATTATTTAAGTTCAACAATCATAGCTAATATTTTAAAAAAAGAATATTATTATTTTTATTATTATTTTTGATTCTGGAATGTCATTGGCTCAGGGCTTATTCTGGGTGGTGTGCTTGAGGAACCATATGTTTTGCCAGAGATCAAATGCTGTACTATTGCTCTGGCCCCCAAGAATAAAAGGATATTTTTAATGGGGTGAAAACCCAAGTAGACTAATTTACTATGGAAATCCATGGCTGACATGGGCTTCAAAACCCTGCACCCCATATGATCCCTCAGGCCCACCAGGAGTGTTCCCTGAGTACAGAGCCAGAAGTAATTCCTAAGCACAGCCTGGTATGGCTCAGAGATAAAAAAAAAATGGTTCCATATATGATTCTCTTTTGAGTAACTACCAAGAGTCACTCCTGAGCACAAAGTCTGGAAGAGACCCTGAGCTATGCAGAGTGTGACCTATAAAAACCCAAACCATCCCTTTTCCCATAATTGACCTCACTAGTATTCTGTTCTTTACCATGCTACTGAGAGTATCTCGCCCGCATAGCAAAGCCTGGCAAGCTACCCGTGACGTATTGGATATGCCAAACACAGGAACAAGTCTCACAATGGAGACATTACTGGGTCCGCTTAAGCAAATTGATGAACAATGGGAGGACAGTGCTACCATTAAGTGACAGATCTTTCTTCCATCATTCAACCCATTTAAAGTCTATCTTTATCTTTACAGAATATAAATCTTTATGCCTAAAAACATTTAGAAAAAATCACAAAACCCAGCTTCGACAGAAAATATAGCCTGTAAGTTATAAAAACTAATGTTTTCAGACATTATCCTCCTTGTGAAAATAAATGATGGTCCAAAGGATAAGCAAAGGCAGGGGAGCTGGCCACCTTTACTGGTATTAAGACCAACTCAGAGGAAGCTAAGTCAAGTTCAGTGGGAAAGCAGAGGAGTAGCCCATAGGGTGGTGGGGTCAGGGACGAGAGAAAGGAAAGTCTCCCCACATCCTAAGTCCCCCGTCACGCCTTAATGCCTTAGTGACCACCCCACCCCATTGCAGTGGGACAACACGGGGTAGGCAAAGATCCATTAGCAGCATCGACAAATGCTGTTATATTATGTAGTATACTCAAAAAAAGCAAAAAAATCATCAGTGGAGACTGGGTGGAAAAGCAGTGATTATGATTTTTTTTATTAGTTTTTAAGGGCTGGATCGATAGCACAGTGGGTAGGGCATTTGCCTTGCACGCAGCCAACATGGCCGACCCGAGTTCGATTTCTCTGTCCCTTCAGAGAGCCCGGCAAGCTACCAAGAGTATCTTGCCCGCATGGCAAAGCCTGGCAAGCTATCCATGACGTATTTGATATGCCAAACACAGTAACAACAAAGTCTTGCAATGGAGACATTACTGGGCCCGCTCGAGCAGATCGATGAACAATGGGAGGACAGTGACAGTGATTAGTTTTTAAAAATCTAATATATTCTTTACAAAGCAGAAATCATATGTCATTGAAATAGTCAATAAGCATTTCCTTTCAGGTAGAAGACAAGTGTTAAGGAGAACAAAAAACCAAAGCCATTCGTTTCTTTATCCTCTAGAATTGACCATATTGCCCTCAGAATGAATTTGATGAATGCTGGAAAAAAAAAACAGTTCTTAGGAATTTTAAACAGCCTAAAACTGGAAAAATATTTCCAACTGAGTGGCAAAAGTTTTTCCAGCATTAACTGTAATCAGCTTTACAGTAGTGCTATTTTTTCCCCACTTCAATAACAAGTATCTATTTATCTCGAATGTCCATGGAAAAAAAAGAATCCCCAAAAACAAATTGTGCCCAGAAATCATGTGACAGATGTCAACTTAAAAAAAGCCCTGGAAAAGCATGGTCATTTTTTAGGGGGCTAGAGTCAAAATGAAAGAGCTATTTTAAAGATTTGTGGGAAAGTATCCTGATTTTGCAAAACATTATGATTTAAGTGGCTTCCTAGAGGATACCCAGTAAAATCCAAGGTAGGATTTAAAAGTTGAAAAGTGATGGTTCTGGCTTTTCAAGAATTTTTCAAACAATCCTCTTTCATATACACAATTATGTTCAAGATATAAAAAGCAGTATCTGAAAAAAATATTTAGGGTATCATTTTAATTAAGCCCTTCTAATGATTTCTTGACCCCCAATTCACTTCCTTCACATCTTTGTTGTTTCTGAGAAATTGTGATTATGCGAAACTAGATTTAGTCTAAACAAAGCATAATGTTTAAAAAATAGAATCTACCCAACCCTCCCAGGAAGTGCTCAATGGGTGTGGGAGCCCCTCTGGCAATACTTGGTCAACTAGGCTGGAAATCTGTGGCTCAGGCCCTGCAGTGCCAACCCTGGCTTAATGCCCAGGCTCCCGTTACTTACTTCTTAAACCAACCGATATCAGATATCATGATTTGCGTTGCTTCCCTCTTACCATGGCATATAACTTAGAACTGAGTTAGAATTATAAGTGGCTAGAAAAGTAGTTCAGTAATACATTTAAAAACGTACTAGAAATGTGAGGTCATTCTTCCATCTAACAAAGAAAATAAATCACAAAATATAAGGATGCTGACTTATAATAGTATAGGTATTTAGGGGTTCACAATGAAAAACAACCACTAATTTCAACTTCATTATTTCTTTCTGCATGTTTTTAGTGTCTTAAGATTTTATTTGGATACAATTTTTTTTTTTAAACAGGGTGGCTGAGTGCAGGGGAGGCAGGTTTGGGTTTCACCTTGCTGTGTTCAAGGCTTACTCCTGGTTCTTTGCTCAATAATCCTGTAAGCTCCACATGGGGAACCATATGTGGTGTCAGAGATTGAACCTGGGTTTGCCATTTGCAAGGCAAGACCCTTCCCGCTGTCCTATTGCTTTGGCCCTTTTATTTGAAATCTTAATAGACATCTGCAGGTACAAATTTCTAACCACTGCTTTAACTATAAACTACAAGATTTATTCTCTCTATTGACCTCAAATTACTCTGAGTTCCTTTGGGTTCTCTTATCCATTATTTAGCTGTATTTAATGTCCACGTATTTGTGAGGCCCCCAGATTTTCCCCTATGCTGATTCCCAATTTTATTCTATTGTGGATGGACATATTTTGCATTATTGATATCTCCTAAAATATATTGAGGTTTATTCCCTCCAACTAAACAAAAAAACAAAAAAAGGTGACAGAAGTGAGAGAGGGGTGGGTGGGCCAGGGTGGGGAGACAGATTCACAAATGTCCTAATGTTTTATTTATATGAGCACATTTTGCGGAGGGGGGGGATTAGTTTTCATAAGTTTTAAAGAATGCAACAATCACTAAAAATGATGTGTTTTTCTCTTGGAAGAGACAGAACAACCTCTTAAAGTGTAAATGTAGCCGTCATTGGCTCATCTTTCACTTACCCCCCATTACTTGAAGCTAAAACCCAAATTGTCATGACATATGAGGAGGTCCTTTGTGTCTCTGCTTCTTCAGTACAACCAGGGTTTCCCAGAGCAGGCTGATGCAATACCCTGCTCCTCCCCACTCAGGAATAATTCAGGTACAGTTGGAGGATGGTCTGTTTTTTCACTTAAAGAAGACAGACTTCCAGGCGGTGGCAAGCCAAATAAGTGAGAAACTGCTCTAACCAGTACCTCCTCTTTATACCTATACCTGAGACCTGTCCCCCACACAATTAAGAGTATAGCCACGGTAAACTAGTTAAAGATACTTAGGCCAAACAATGTTTATTTGTTTCAGGTACTTTATTCTTTTTTTTGCTTTTTATGGGGGGGTTCACACCCGGCAATGCACAGGGGTTACTCCTAGCTCACGCACTTAGGAATTACTCCTGGAGGTGCTCAGGGGACCATATGGGATGCTGGGAATCAAACCTGGGTTTGCCGCATGCAAGGCAAATGCCCTGCCCACTGTGCTAGTAGTGCTCCAGCCCGTTTCAGGTACTTAAACATATTTCTCCCATACACAAAATCTGCTACTCACATATACTATCTCTCCAAACTGATCTTCCAAGAACCATGGATTTTAACAGGAATCATTTCCTGAAATGCTAGTCAGAATTAAGTATTCCTTTTACTCCCACCTACGGCATCCTATGCATACTGCTACAGCAACTTTTATCACACGCCATTACATTCACCTTTCTTTCCTATAAGGTTATAGAAGAAATTCTTATGGAATAAGGAAAATATTTTTCATTCCATTTCCTATACTCGATTTGCTTGAGCGGGCCCAGTAACGTCTCCATTGGAGACTTTGTTGTTACTGTGTCTGGCATATCGAATACTCTCGGTAGCTTGCCGGGCTCTCCGAGAGGGGCGGAGGAATCGAACTCGGGTCGGCCATGTTGGCTGCGTGCAAGGCAAACGCCCTACCCGCTGTGCTATCGCTCCATCTGTCATGGTATTTCTTGATCACATTTTTTTCCTTCAACCTGCTGCAAACATTGTAAATTAATGTCCTCTTTTATCAAAACTAACTTAAGATCACTGTACTCTTCTCACTAACAGATTTAATGGTCTATTCAATCCTTATCTAATTTAAGCCTCCCACCCTCCTTTACTTATCAGTAACATGGAAGGCTCACTAAGTCCTTAAAGTTCTTTCTTGGTCTGGTTTCCTGGATTCTATTCACTTATCTCTCTAGTTGCTCCTTTGGTCTAGTCCCATTACCCCACCTTTAAATGCTGGGAGTGCCTCAGATTTGGTCCCCGCAGTCTTATATATCTAGTTGACTTAATGTCTATAAGCTGACAACTCCCAGATCTGTATCTGGGTGGTGTGTTCACTTTATAAAATTTCATGAACTTAGGCAATTACGATTCATGCACTCTTTCATCCAAATATTAAAGTTTAATAGTTTTTTTCCCCCCAAAGCATGGGAAAAAGCAAAAGACAATTGTGATGAATCTAAGAGGGTTTTTAAAATACTGCCTACATGTTCAATGACAGAATGGATTATGAAGATGTGGTATACATACACAATGGATTACTATGTAGCTGCAAGGAACAATTTGCTGCAACCTGCTTGAACTGGAAGATCTTAGTTGAATGAAGTAAGCCAGAAGAAACACAGAGGATGATCTCACTTCTATGTGGTACACAGAATAACTGGATGAGGAAACGCAATGTAGTAAAAGCGGCTGGGGGAGAGGCATGCCTAAATCACCCTTGACTCCAGAGTTTAGAAAGAAGGGCAGAGAAGAAATCAAGGGGGAGAAGAAAGATTAGAAAGAGAAGTAACTGGGGAACAGGGGTGAGGGCTTTCATTATACTGGTGATGTGGGGCAGTGGTATTGCTATCTATCCAAAGCACTCAACAACGTTGAAAACATGAGATCTAAGCTGCAACCACGGAACTCTTTAATATGTCTGTCAAGGCAGCAGGTTGTGGGGTGAGGTGAGATCGAGCATGGGAACACTGATGGAGGGAAGTTGCCACCGATGACAGGATTAGTGTTGAAATATTCTATGCCTATAACTCAATAATCAATAACTTTGTAAATCACAGTTCTTTAAAAATCATTTAAATTTTAAAACTTATTAAAATTTAATTTTTTTAATTTAAAAAATTATTAAAAAAAACCCTTCCCCCTAGTCATTTTCTCTTTGAAAACATGAGAACCATTCTTTTAGAGCTCTGAACTCCAAGGGTTAGTCCCCAACTCCCCAGGCATCATCCTTCATTCCTTGCCTCCCTAATTTTATTTTCCCCTTACATCTTATATAAGCACTGCAGTTTTCAAAGTTGTTCATGATGATTTGTTATATTCAATATATCAACACAAATCCCACAACCATTGCACCTTCCCTCCACCATTGTCTCCAACCACCCTATAGCAGGCCTTCAATAATTTATTTTATACTGCTCGTTATAATCTGCTAAAAGAATGATCAAAAACTGTTTCCTCAGAAGAAAGTGAAGATTGTGTATCTTACTATGGACTTATTAAGCCCCTGTATTGAGGGCTTACTAAAATGTTGTTACAAGTTAAGCCTACCTTCCTTGCAGCCGCACACCATTACATTATGTATGTATACCACTTCTTCGTAATCCATTCTGTCATCGAACATGTAGGCAGTATTTTAAGAACCCTCTTAGGTTCACCACAATTGTTTTTCCTTTTTTCCTTGCTTCTGAAAAAACTTGGTATTTTGTTAATTAAGATTGAATACCTACTACATTATATCCCATCCAATCTGGGCTGCTATTTCTGGTTTATCAGTGTTGTAGAACTTGAGATGTTGCTCCAGGAAGTCCAAACTTTTTAATGAAGTGATCCAGCTGGAGCTAATTTTTTAACTGGGTAGCATTTTTGGGCATGTGCATGACTGACTGCCAGGGCTTCTGAAGTACAGGGATAGGGGAGGTGGTAGTACATCCCCAAATCCATGAAAGCCTGGAGAATCCTGTCACAAAACCTGAATTTTTCAACAGATTAATTTCTTGATGAGGCTCTTCTGGAGCAGTAGAGTCTGGCTGGGAGAGTGGTGGCAATTGTGGAGACTTTGGGCTGCAGGGGCTCTGTCTAGGTGGGTGTTGGGCTCACCCTTTTGGCTCTGGGGTATCTGGACAACTCAGCCAGCCTCATGTGGAGTCCAGAAGAATCTCCTGCATCTTGTTGGTCTCACTATAGATTTATTTATGAGTCCCTGGATCATGGCCTAAACAGTGCTGAAGGTGATCCATGGGAAAGACTGTTCCCCGTTCCTTTTTAACTTTGTATTTAATCCAACTGCAAATTCTGTCAACACTATCTCCAAAATGCACTCAAAACTTGAACTCTTTTTCTACTACTCTCATTCATACCCTAGATTACAATAACTTCACTGGTAGCTTTGCCATCTAACTCACAGTGACATTTTGATAATACAGATCACATCATTTCCCATTGCTTCCCAGCTCGTTTATTCAAATTCACACTTTCTGGTGGTCTATCAGACATCACAAAATCTGGCCCATGTTGCCTTTGGTCCATGCTCCAGTGTCCTCCCAGGTTGACTTTACTGAGCTGTCACAAAGGGGCCCAACGGGTCTCGGCTTCAAAAGCTCTGCCCTGGCGGCCCCTGACGGCTCGTAGGGCTCTTCCTCCTCTCCCCAGCTCGGCTCAGGACGGTTCTCAGGGTCCTCTCCCTGGTTCTCTGCATTCACTATTCACCCCAGGTGCTGGGCCGTCCCTGGAGGGCTCAGGGACTTGCTCCTGGCACAGTGTTCACGAGTCACTCCTGGTGCACGCAAAGTCCCCGACCCCTCTGGGAGAAGGGGACACTCCAAGTCTCTGCCCTCTGTGGCTCGCGGGTCACGCCTTCTTCCCAGGCCGAAACTCGGGGCCCTGGGGGGGTCGGCGAGTGCGTTTGGGAGGTCCAGTCCGGCTTCACAGAGGCTCTGGTGCTGGGTGCGGCCCACAGCGAGTGTCCCGGGCGGGGCCGGGAAGGCTCAGCGCGGGCACCGGCGCCGCCCCGCTGTTACCCTCACGACGCTGGGTCCCGCCGCACCTGCCCCCGGGTCCTGTTCCCCCCCCCCCACCGTCCCCGTCCCCCGTCCCCGGCGCTCACGGGCATCCGTCCAGTCTTCCCCCCGTCCCGTCCCGCCTCCCCCGCCCCGTTCCACCTCCCACCAGTCTCCCTCGCCCCGTCCCGCCTCACCTGCCCGAGGGCGCCGGCCCCGGGGTGTCCGCAGGCCCCTCTGCGCCATCCGCGCCGAGCCCCGAGGTCCGGCGGCTTCTCCTCCGCGGGCGTGGCTGCTCCGGGGCCGCCAGCTCTGGCTCCATGGTGCGGAGGGCGGGGACCCCGCGGGCCACAGGGACAAACCCGGTGCTTCGCTCGGCCGGCCTGCAGACTGTCAGGAGCGCGCCGCCGCCATCTTCCGGGGGGTTTGAAAATGGCGGCCACGGCGGCTAGCCAATCAGAGCGCGCGGGCGGGGCGGGGAGCCTCTAGGCTCCGCCCCTGGGCCGCCCTGACCGGAAGACGGAAGGAGGAGGGCGGAAGGCGGAGGGCGGAAGGGGCGGGCCGATGGGCTGGTCCTGCAGAGCACCTGCATCCTGAGCGCTTTCTTGAACACAGGCTAGGCAGGCAGTCAGATTGGGAGCATCTCACCTGAATTGCTTCTTGTTGAGACGGCGTGGACTTACAGCACTATTTCTCTCAGGCTCCCGTCTGCTCGTGCCCGTGAAATGATGCCCCGGTCACTCTAGTCAGTAATCACCATACAGAGTTAGGGCAGTTGCTTCTCTGTGATGAGACTTTTCAGTCTCATTCTCTTAGCCCCTTTTCAGCAGATGATGTGTTATTCATCTGCTCTCGGTGTCAGCCAGCTGGGATTTTCTCTTTAAAGTTTAGCTAGAGACATAGCTGAGGTCTTAGGGTTTTTGTCTTTGACTTATTTCCCTTAGCATTGAGCCCTAAAGACTCATCATCTGTGTTGACGTCAGTGGGCTGTTTCCCTTATTCTGTAATTTTATTTTGCATGTTTGGCTTGGGGACCACATGGTGGTGCTAGGGGATCACTCCTGGCTCTGCTTTTTTAAGGATCACGCCTGAATGGGCTCAAGTGTCTCTAGAACTTTCCTTTTTAATTGCTGAATTTATAGATCATTGTATGTAAGTAACATATTTACTCCGTGCTTCTGTTGATTGACAGGTTATTCCCTGTCTGACTTTTGTAAATAATGCAGTAAACATTCCAGCAGAGTTAACTTTAGTTACCTTTTACCTTTAGAGTTATCAGTGTTCTTATTTTCTTCAGGTAAATACCCAGAAGTGGAATTGCTGGAACACACAGTAGTCCCATCAAAGTGTTTTTTTAAACACCTTCATAGTTCTTCATAATGATCGCAAAATTGACATATCTACCAATAAGACATAGAATTTCCTTTCTCCACATCCTTGCCAATGTGTGTGTGTGTGTGTGTGTGTGTGTGTGCTTTGATTTGCTTTTCCTTATTAGTTATGGTGAGCACATTTTATGTGACTTGCCCATCTCTGTGTTCACTTTAGAAAAGTGTCTATTCAAATCTTAAAATTAAAAATATTATTAAAAATTGCTGTTTTATTTCTTGTTATTGTGTGGGTTCCTTATATATCATTTATATTAATCCTTAGCAGACATATAATTTGCACCCCCCACCCCCGCCACATTTAGTAGGGTGTCTTCATTTTTTTTTTTTGCTTTTTTGGGTCACACCCGGCAATGCTCAGGGGTTACTCCTGGCTCATGCACTCAGGAATCACTCCTGGCGGTGCTCGGGGGACCATATAGGATGCTGGGAATCGAACCTGTGTCGGCCATGTTGGCTGTGTGCAAGGCAAACGCCCTACCCGCTGTGCTATTGCTCCAGCCCCTGTCTTCATTTTCTTAACGATCTTCTTTGCTACAAGGAAACTTTTAGTTTGATATGGTCCTTTTTTTTTTTTGCTTTCAAACAAAAAAATAAAAAATCACCACCACAATTAATATCTAGGAGTTCACAGCCTGAGTTTTTAAGTTCACATTGCCTTGCATGTGGCTGTTCACTTTTCCCAACATGATCTACTGAAGAGATTCTGTTTTCCCTGTTGTAAATTTTTTTTGGGGGGGTCACAAATTGATTAACTACATATGTGTGACTTTATTTCTGAACTCTTAATTCAGTTCCATTGATCTGTTTACCTGCATTTATGTTGATTCCAAAGTGGTTTTGGTTACTATAGCTTCTCATTTTAAAAACTCTATGTTGTGAGTGCTGGGAATCACAAACTCAAATGAGAGAGCTGCTAGGATCTACCCAGTATAGAGGGGGCAACAGAGCTTTAAACTCATGACCATACGCTTGTAAGGCTGTAAGATATGCTCTATATCTCTGTTATTAATATTTAAAAATTTTGTTTTGTTTTGGGGCCATATCCAGAGGTACTCAGGGCTTTCTCGTGACTCTGTCTTCAGGAATCACTCCTGGCAGTGCACAGGGGACCTTATGGAGTACAGATGATTGAAATCCGGGTGAGCCATTGCAAAGCAAGCACGTATCCAGTGTACTATTGCTCTGACCCCATAAGACACTGTGTTTTTCTTCCAACCTGAATACTACAGCCTTGAAACCAGGGGACATGATGCTTCTGACTTGGTTTATTTTCTCTAGATTGCCTTGATGATTTAAGGATTTCTTTTATCATTCTGATTTTTAGCGTTGCTTATTCTATTTCATTGGGAGGTGGGGTGAGAAATGCCGTTGCAATTTTGATAGGACTTAACACTAAATCTGTGCATTGTTTTGGGGTAGTATGCTTATTCTTAAAAAATATTAATTCTTTTGTTTTGGGGTAGTATGTTTATTCTTAAACAATATTAATTCATAACCATGGAAGCATTTTGGATCATTCTTAGCATTTGAGGAGAAGAGAGTTTGAAAGTAATGCCCTGAAATGAAGTTTGGTTATTGGTCAGATACAAACTGAAATGTTCAAGTGAGTTAAATTTCTAGTTAGCAAAAGAAATAAATATGTTCTTGGAAATGACTTGAGACATTAGTAAGATTGAATAACAATGAGATGTGCTGCCACACAATCCAAAGACGCAGTCTCCCTCTAAGCAAAGTCAAGTGAGCATTCTTCCTCTTCTAATAATGAGGAGGCAACATACCAACAGGAAGAAAACATTTTTATCACCAGAGATGGGAGTTCAGGCAGAGAAATTCCTGCATAAACAGACAATTAAAATAATCCTTTTTCTCTTGGTCTCCCCATCAATTTAGTTACTTTCCCACAACTGTTTCTCTTTATTTAACCAAGTATGTAGCCACTTAGGCATGACACTTCTTGGGGGCTTTATTTTCTAGGGAGCTCCTTGTACATGGCAGAAATGAATTATTTTCTCCCTTTATTCTTTTTCTATAGTTTCAATTCTAATGACCAGTAAAAGACCCTAAGACAGTGAAAGAAAAGCTGTGTTGTGTCCTCTATCCCTGAGGATAGTAATAGGCATTGTTGCTTACAGTACCAGGAAAAGTCAGGATGATCCAATTAAACAATATTTGGCTATGGCTGATCTCTGGAAAGTATTTCAATTCCAATATGCAACATGCACATACTGTAGTTTAACATAATATTATATTCTACATAATATACATAATAAAAGTATGTAATAGGATAATATGTATCAACAAGTCTCACAATGGAGATGTTACTGGTGCCCACTCATGTGAATGGATGAACAATGGGAGGACAGTGCTAACAATGCTAATAGAATAATATATTACAGTTTTGTAAAGTAAAGGCCCTCCCGTTGATCATCGATTTGCTCGAGCGGGCCCAGTAACGTCTCCATTGGAGATTTTGTTGTTACTGTGTTTGGCATATCGAATACGTCACGGGGAGCTTGCCTGGCTCTGCCGTGCGGGCGAGATACTCTCGGTAGCTTGCTGGGCTCTCCGAGAGGGGCGGAGGAATCGAACTCGGGTCGGCCATGTTGGCTGCATGCAAGGCAAACGCCCTACCGCTGTGCTATCACCACAGCGGTAGGGCGTTCGCCTTACAAGCGGCCAACATGGCCGACCCGAGTTCGATTCCTCCGCCCCTCTCGGAGAGCCCGGCAAGCTACTGAGAGTATTCGATATGCCAGACACAGTAACAACAAAGTCTCCAATGGAGACGTTACTGGGCCCGCTCGAGCAAACCGACGATCAACGGGAGGGCCTTTACCTTTTACCTATTACAGTTTTAATAATGTAAACATGAAGAATAGAAGTATATGCACTATATTTTGACTTGTTGCACTAGATTTTAAGCTGTTAATTGTATGAGATTTACCAGATGAAAAGGATGAAATCAATATATTACAGTGTCTAGGGGTAGTTAGACTTTTGGTATTATATTTAAAAACTTTATTGTGTTTCACAGTTTCAAAAAATAGTGAGGTACTGAACTTGCATTTTTTTAAATGTCACAAGGAGAAAATGGGTAAGAAATTAGGGAGTATGAGGCCTTTTGTTGAGAACCGCCTCTATTCCTCCTTACTCTATCCTCCCCCAGTTACAGCACAAATTGTTTCTTTGAGCCCCAGAGAGACACGTCCTCTGTACAGTTAAGTGCCCCTTCAGCCAGAGCTCCATAGAGTGCACTGTTTAGATTAAACTGTGTGAAATCACTGATATTTGGTCTTTTTACCTATATCTTCAGTTCATCATTTCTACTTCGCTGCAGAGATCTGCAGGGCGTAGAGTTTGTTCTCAGTTTTTCAGGTCCTGAAGCTATTTTATGGTGTAATTAGAAGTTGCCGGACCTTTGGAAACTTAATTCCCAAAGTGGTTCCCTATCAAGGGTATTTGTCAATGGGAGCTTCTTCACCAGCGCTCTTTCTTCCCAGCGACCAGGATGCTGTCGCTTTCTACAATCAGTTGTTTTCGAAGTCCAGACACGTGTGCGCTTACTACTTTGTTCAGTCATTAGCAGTCATTTCTTGAATCCAAACTACATAATGTCTGTAGATTTTATTTAGGGAAACAATATTTTTGGGTTTTGAGCCACTCACAGCTGTGCTCAGGGCTTGTTTTAGGACTACCCCCTGAACATAGAACTCTGGAGGATCATGGGAGACCATATAGGGTGCCAGGAATTGAATCCTGGTTGGTTGCATGCAAGGCAGGCTCCCTACCTCTGTACTCTTACAATGTTTTATTATTTAGGGAAACAATAAATAGAAGATGAAGTTTTATCAGAAAATTGTAGGGTGCCATAAAGAGAAAGTGGAACTGTTCTGAGGCTAATCATTTAAGACATGGAAAAGTCTAGACAAGTGTAGTGATTCTGTCAGAGATAGGCTTTCTGATGTCTGAATATCCCTACCTCCAAATTCAGTGTCTTACTCTGCCTGGAAGAGTATCATATACACTGGAATTTGTCTTACACCACCGATAATAAGGTCATTTTTACAGTTAGCTGATTATCCATCTACCTATCATCTATTTACTATATTAGTTTCCTTTCAGATATGTATCTTGGTGAGAGAAAAGTGTTTCTTTTGGGGGGGGGTGTTAGAGTGTTAGCTATTGGGTTTAAGGAGTTAATTTAATGTATGATGAAGAAGTGCATGACTGTCTGTTATTGTCAGCAGTAACAGACATATTTCTCTCATGCTAAGAGAACCTTGAATGCTAAGGATGCTGCATTTTGTCAGAAAAGGGGAAGAGGATGGAGGAGGGAAGGGGAAGGATGTGACAACTGGGGCTGTGACTTTCTCTGAGTGTGACTGACAGTGGACACTCAGTCAGGTCAACCCCAAAGAATCATAAAGCCTTGGTATTCTAGTGGAGGGAAGAACTTTCTGCTTGCAAAGAATTCCTTGTTTAGGTTTTTTCCTCATTACTTTGCCAGTGAATGAACTGACTAGCCTTATTAAAAAATGCTGAATAATGAAACTTTGAGAATAAAGAAAACCCTGACTCTAAGCACCAGACTTTCATGCTTACAGAGTTTCCTGCTGCTTTCAGATATGTTTCCTTTCAGATATGTATCTTGGTGGTATTGTTTGTCGTTTGTATAGTGAGGGATAAGCCAGAGGTTGGATTCCTTCCCCTGTTTCAACCCCTTTCACTCTCCCCTCTCTGTTTCTTTCTCTCTTCCCGTGTCCCATCTCTTTCGTCCTGTCGTTATCTGTATATACTCTTAGCTAATTTGTTAATGGAATGTGCATAGTTCTGGACACTTAAATGTACACATTCGCATGCATGGAGCAAGGGAGTAATCAATGATTAAGGGACTTACTACCAATAATTGCTTCATGTTAAGATTGCGGGGCTATAAAACTTGGAGCTGGGAGAGCAAATGGGAAATTCTTGGATAAGAACAAAAACTGAAGCTGCCTTTGTCTTTCAGGACTTTCTTTTTCTTGGATACACTTCTTCCCTGTGATCAAGGGTAACTAATCTTTACTGAAGATCAACTGATTGCCTCTGTTAACTGTTTCTAACAAATATCCTGGGGCAGGAATCAGGGCTAGTGTTTGCTGCAGTAACTGGGCACTATACCCTCATGAAAATGATAAAGAAAAACTGACCGTGATCCTAGATCTTCAGTCTGGAAATTCCAATGATGAATACTCAGGAAACAATTTTTTCCCCCTCCGACAAGACTATTTCAAGGAAAACCAGAATTATAACCAAAAATTAAGATGCATTTCTTAAATTATAGATTTTTTTCTCAATTTTTTTTAATTGAATCACAGTGATATACACAGTTACAAAGTTGTTCATGATTGGGTTTTAGTCATATCATGTTCCAACACCTGTCCCTTGACCAGTGTACATTTCCCACCACCTATGGTCCCAGTCTCTCTCACCCCACCCCGCCTGCCTCTGTGCCAAGCACTTTTCTTTTGTTCTCTATCTCTAATTGTAGAGATTTTTCTAAGTATCTCCTCATTCCTTTGCAAATGTAAGTTAATCATAATTCTATATGAGGTTGAGAACTTTAAAAAAGGTAATGAAAAGTCTGAGTGTATTAGTAACTCAGAAATGAGATACTCAAATAATCTAATTTTCCCTTGTCTGTGATAGAAAATACCAAGGGCCAATGGGAGAAATTTAACACAGCAATAAAATAATGAACACTCTAGATTTATCCAGTGGAACTCACTGGATTTTCTGTTCATTACATAGAACACTTCAAGACCTTGGCAATAGGGGGAACTATGGGCAGTGAGATGCAGATAGGATTGACTTGATAAAACTCAGTGTGGAGACAAGAAGAGCTAAGGATACATTCAGGAGAACACGCTCCTCTCCCCCTCTCCCAGGCAGAGCCAACAGGTTAAAGCAGCGCAGGCTCCCAGTAGCTGGAGATGCAGAGCCAGAGCCCAGGAAGCCAGATGTTCCAGGATGTGGGGCAGCACCAGTGCAGAACAGAAACCACACTCTGGGGGGTGCTCTTTCCAACCCTCCCCTCTTTCCCATTGGAGTCTGTGGGAAGGAGCGTCTGCTGGACAACAGGGCTCTGACACAAGCCAGGAATAAAGGACTAAACTCTGGAAGATTAAGGAAGAGCTTCCCTGTGTGTGAGGGAGACATCCTAGCATGGGGGACTCAGGCATACCAGGGCAGGTTCTATAAACAGAAAGAGGAGGAGAGACCAAAGTGGGCACAAAATAAGGATACATCAAACTGTCCCATCACATAAAGTAAACAACATTCTGAAGACAGCAGGGCAGAGCCCACCCCAGGAAGGCAAGCTGGGGAGCCTAGAGCACTAGCTTGGCAGGTCTGCAGAGTGCAGTATGGAGAGCAAGGAAGGTTGGTGTGGGGGAGGAGGATGAGGGGCAGAATGGAAAGTTCCCACCTGTGTCTCACAGGAAATTCAGGACTGAGAACAGGAAGTTAGGCAGTGTGGAGAGCTGAGAATAATCAAGGGAACAGACAGCCTGGAGTCAGGAAAAACTGTGACTTGAGAAGTGAAACTATCAGTTTGGATGGTTGGTGTAAAAATGTATTTTGAAAATATTCTGGCACTTAAATTTTATATATCATTTTGGAAGCAATGACCATGAGGGTGGAAATTAAAAAAGGAATTGAAATGTGAATATATGCGCGTGTGTGTGTGTGTGTGTGTGTGTGTGTGTGTGTGTGTTTTAGGGAGCAAATATTAAATGTGTACAGCACAACTGTAGGGCGTTTGCCTTGCACGCAGCCAACATGGCCGAACCGAGTTCGATTCCTCCGCCCCTCTTGGAGAGCCCGGCAAGCTACCTAGAGTATCTCGCCCGCACGGCAGAGCCTGGCAAGCTCCCAGTGACGTATTCGATATGCCAGACACAGTAACAGCAAAGTCTCCAATGGAGACGTTACTGGGCCCACTCGAGCAAATCGATGAACAATGGGAGGACAGTGCTACATATTAGCATATAACTACATAAGCATTTAATTTTTTTGTTATAGTATGTTGCATTAAGTTTTATTTTATATTAGTATCTCATTATGGTAATTATGACTTACCTATTTTAATAAAACTTTTAAAAAAGGGGCTGGAACTATAGTACAGTGAATAGGGTATTTGCCTTGCGTGTGGCCGACCTAGGTTTGATCCCCGGCATCAAATATGGACCCCTGAGCACTCTAGGAGAAACTTCTAAATGCAGAGGCTGGAGCAGCCCCTGAGTATCACTGGGTGTGACCCCAAAAGACAACAAAAAAATCTTTTTTTTTTTAGCCTTTTGGGTCACACTGGCTATGCTCAGGGGCTATTGCTCACTCTGCACTCAGGAATCACTACTGCCAGTGCTCGGGGGACCATATGGGATGCTGGGGTCCGAACCTGGAGAGGCTATGTGCAAGGTAAACGCCCTGCCCACTGTACTATCGCTCCAGCCCCAACAAAAAACTTTTTTTTTTTTACTTTTTTAAAAATTTTTTATTAGTGAAACACCATGAGGTACAGTTGTAGATTTACAAATTTTTGTGCTTGGGTTTTGTTTATACAATGATCAAATACCCATCCCTCCACCAGTGCCCATTTTCCACCTCCATGGATAATATCCCTCCCCCCCACCCCCCCACCCCATCCTGCCACTGTGGCAGGGCATTCCCCCCTGTTCTCTCTCTCCTTTTGGGTGTTGTGGTCAGCAAAAGAGGCATTGAGTGGAACAAAAAACTTTTAAAGAAATTCTGTGCTAATATATTTTTGGTGTTTACATGAAATAGGTAAGGCTTACTTCTGTCAATTTTCCTTCATACACTTTAAACAAACATGGTGTTTGCAAAGTTGTTCATGATGATTTGTTCCAGGCATTCAATATTCCAACCCCAATCCCACCACGACTGTCACCTTCCCTCCACCACTGTCCCCATTTTCCCAACTACTCCACAAGCCTGCCCCCATAACAGGCCCACAGTAATTTATTTATTTATTTCATATTGCTTGTTGTCAACAAATTGCTAATAGAATGATCAAAATTTATTTCCTTAGAAGAAAATTAATGTAAATTGTTGCCTCTCACCAAGGAGTCCTTGCATGAGGGATTACTAAGAGGCTGTTACATAAGCCTCCTGTGCTAGTTTAGTTAGTCGAGACTGGTTGCTTTCTATGTTACAGCCCATCCAATTTGGCGTGCTTCTACTGGTTTATCAGTGTTGTAGAGCTTGGAGATGTTGTGCCAGGGCTTCTGGAATTACACAGAGGTGGAGGGAAAGGAAGCCCATCCCAACTTGGAGAAAGCCTGGAGATTTCAGTCATGAAGACCAGTGTATCTGAATTTTTCAGCAGGCTAATTTCTGGGTGTGGCCTGGTCCCAAGACAGTGGAATCTGGCCAGAGGACTGGAGGTGATTTTGCAGTGTCACATAAAAATTTAAGAGTCACCACTGAAAATACTAAAAAAAGTTTTGCAACATATATAGCTAGACAAGAAGCTGTGGTACAAGGAAAAATTACTCTATCAAAAAGGAGGGAAGTGAAAGAAGAAAAAAACAAGTCAGTTGAAAGCATAAAGTAAGGTGTCAGAATAAGCCCACTACATTGCAAATAATAGTAAATGTCAGTGAATTACATTTTCCTTCAAGAACTAAGACTTTTACCATTTTAAATAGAGACACACACACACACACTCATAACAAACTTAGACATCAGCAAGTGGACTGTCATCCCAGTGGTAGGACATGGGAAGCCATCTGGGCCACCAGCAATCACTTATCACTTATCACTTAATCACTTAATCCCTGTTATTCATCGATTTATTCGAGCGGGTGCCAGTAACGTCTCCATTCATCCCGGTTGCGTGC
The DNA here is from genome assembly GCF_029834395.1 of Sorex fumeus. NCBI lineage: Eukaryota > Metazoa > Chordata > Mammalia > Eulipotyphla > Soricidae > Sorex > Sorex fumeus. The sequence continues at coordinate 7,412,221 of NW_026606083.1, read as the reverse complement.
TAGCGTAGCCCAATGGTATCTGTTCGTTCTAGGAACATGCAGAGCCTCAAACCGATCATTTAGGGTCTTGACGAAGAAGTCTGACCATCTTATAGGTGGGCGTCCACGTGATCTTTTGATGTCCCGTGGAGTCCAATCAGTAATGGTTCTAGTCCAGCAGTTGTCTGTAAACCTCATTACGTGTCCAGCCCATCTGATTTTTGATGTCTTGGCAAATGAGACAGTGTCCCTGATTCTTGAGCGTTGACGAAGATCAGAACTCCGGATTCTATCTCTCATTTGAGTGAATCGTGATATTCCAAGCATAGTTCTTTCGATTCCTCTTTGAGAGACCCGAATAGCGTTCTCATCCTGTTTTCGTAGGGTCCAGGTCTCTGAGGCATATGTTAATGCAGGAAGAATAGTGGAATCAAAGAGATGTGCTCGTAGCTGGAGGTTCTTTGTCCTTTTAGTTATTTCTTCAATGCTCTTGAAGGCATTCCAAGCCGCTCTCTTCCTCCTGCGCAACTCAGGTGCCAGGTCATTCATCATGTTGATTTCTCGACCTAGGTATATATAACTGTTGCATTCGGAGATGGTGGTTCCGTTGAGAGCGAATGGAGCGTCAGGAACAAGGCTGTTTCTCATAAACATTGTCTTCGTAAGATTCAGCTGTAGTCCGACCTTTCCACATTCACGGTCAAAGTCATTCAGCATTTGTGCCGCTTGGCTGATGTTTGGTGTTATTAGAACGATGTCATCAGCAAAGCGGAGGTGGTGTAGTTGCCGACCATCTATCTTCACTCCCATGTTTTCCCATTCCAGTCGTCGCATGATGTTCTCGAGGGTGGCACTGAAGAGTGTTGGTGAAATGGTATCACCCTGCCGAACCCCTCTCTTGATATGGATGATTACTTCTTTGTAGAATGGTGAGATCTTGGTAGTGAATCCGCAATAGAGTTCACGAAGGATCCTGATGTATTGAGTTTGTACGCCCTGATTGGCTAGGGCTTCCATGACCGCTTCCGTCTCAACAGAATCAAAGGCCTTCTTTAAATCAATGAACGTTAGACAGAGCGGCATCTTGAACTCCCGAGAAACCTCAATGAGCTTGGTTATTGTGTGGATATGGTCGATGGTACTGAATCCTTTTCGGAATCCAGCTTGTTCACATGGTTGTCCTTCATCTAGTGTTCTGCTAATCCTATTCAGGATGACTCGAGTGAATAGTTTGTAGATGACAGACAATAGGCAGATTGGGCGATAGTTGCCAATGTCGTGGATGTCTCCTTTCTTGTATAGTAGTACAGTCCTGCTGGTTTTCCATTGGGATGGAACCTTGCATTCAGACAGGTAGCATGTGAAGAGTCGAGCCAATGTATTGATGAGTACTGATGGTAAGTTCTTCAGGTGTTCAGGTCTGATCTTGTCTGGGCCAGGTGCTCTTTGTTTCTTTACCGACGAGATGGCATGTTGGATTTCGGAAGGGAGAACATTGGGAATGACATATCCATCATGTGGTATGTGGTATGTGGGCAAGTGGATGTGGCTATTAAAGAGATCTGAGTAGAAGTCATGAATAATCTTCTCCATTGCCCTTCTGGAAGATGTGATAGATCCATCATGATGTCGGAGGGCAGTCATCTTGGTTTTGTAGTTGGTGAAGGACAGGCGGGCATTACGAATGTTTTTCCCAGCTTCTGCTGCATCTACCAGTACTGCTGCTCTCCTGTTTTTGAGGTCATCCTTGATGGCTTCTCTGCACTGTTTTGCCAGTTCGGATGTTCGCTTGTGGTTGCCTGAGGCATGTGCCAAGCCATGTTGGCGAATAAGTTCAAGAGTGTTCGAAGAAAGACGGTTTTTTGTGGTTATCTCTCTCTTGGCATTCCTTGCACAATCATGGAGGTGCTGAATCATTCGATCGTATTCCTCATCAATGTTGTCAATGACGACATCTTCCCATGTTGCCGCAACAGAGCCAAAGAGCCCCCAGTTGGTGGTTGTTCTGGGAGTCCTCTTCTTAAACCTTGCATTCTTTTCTCCTCGTTCTGTGAGGTAGAATTTTGCATAAAGAAGACGGTGGTCTGATCCCGTTTGGAATTTTGGGACAACAGCAACATCGGTTAGGCAAAACCGCCGATTGAATATGATGTGGTCTATTTCATTGTGGAACCGTCCATCGGGAGACTCCCATGTCCAACGTTTAGATTCAGCCTTTTGGAATTGTGAGTTACCATGGAAGGTTTTGGTTGACATGATGAACTCAGACAGTCTGTCACCCTGTTCGTTCCATTCCAGACCATGGGTTCCGATGTGGAGTTCATTGACTGATCTTCTTGGTCCTATCTTGGCATTAAAATCACCGACAATGATCTTGTAGAAGGTGTGATCTTCTTTATAGAACTTCTCCAGCTCCATGTAGAATTTCTCAGTTTCTCTTTCACCATAACTGGATGTTGGTGCATAGACAACAAAGATAGAAACTGCCGGTAGTGAGCCACATTTATTCAAGTGTAATCGTCCAATTCGGGTTGTTAGGCATTCGAATGAATCAATGCTCGTGACTAAGTTTGTGTTGACAAGGATACTGACACCATCGACGCCTCTTTTATCACATGTTCCAAGGAACAGTTCTTCTCCAGTGTCGAAAACAGCATGATGGGATTGATGTCTTCTCGTTTCGGTCAGACCAATGATGTCGTACTTGATTTTTCGCGCTTGTACCATAAGGTCTTCAATGGATGCAGCAGATGCCAGCGTACGAGCATTGAAAGTACAGACAATCATTTTTGTTTTTCTGCCTTTTGGCAGCCTATGTCTGCCTTGGTGTTTTATCAGCCTCTCCTTCCATATCCTTCTCGACTCTGCATATTCAGGGTTAGGGAAATGAGATCCATTTATTATTGGATTTGGCATATCAATATGGTCTATTTGGCATAGACCACGGATAGCTTGCCAGGCTCTGCCGTGCGGGTTGGATATTTAAGGTACCCTGAAAATTTGCCACCAGCAAATAAAACAAAAATGTGAAGATACAAAAGAACATGTTGAAAACATGGCCGAATCAAAGATGATAGTAAAGACACACTGGCCTCCACAAGAATTCTTGCAGAGTTGAATAACATCTCAACCCTGTAATCTCTAAGAAGGGCCAGGGCTTGGGGCTAGCTACCTTATCTTACCTTGTGTTTTTCCTGTGTCCATACTCTTGTTTTCCTGCTCTCTTTCTGGTTTTCTCTCGAACGACGACATATTTTCTGAGCATGATAGTGATGTTTTCATTAATCAACACGCAGGTTGATTCTTCAGGAACCTGAGTTTGCATCTGTCACCCCATGCTCTGCACTGAGAAGAATGGAGTAACATATCATGGCTATGCATCCCCATCCAGCAGGCCGGGGATAAACACCTCCTGGGACCCCCAGGCACGAGGTGACATCACTTGATCACTTGACTTCCCCTTAATCATCGATTTGCTCGAGCAGGTGCCAGTGACGTCTCTATTTGTCCCTGCCATGTGCTAGTGTAGCCCAATGGCGTCTGTTCGTTCTAGGAACATGAAGAGCCTCAAACCGATCGTTCATGATCTTGATGAAGAAATCTGACCATCTGGTAGGTGGGTGGCCACGCTGTCTTTTGACATCCTGTGGAATCCAGTCGGTAACGGCTCTAGTACAGCAGTCATCTCTAAATCTCATTACGTGACAAGCCCATCTGATTTTTGACGCCTTGGCAAACGAGACAGCGTCCCTGATTCTTGATGGTCAACGAAGGTGGAAACTCCGGATTCTTTCTCTCATTTGAGTGAAACGTGATACTCCAAGCTTAGCTCTTTCAATTCCTCTTTGGGAGACCTGAATAGCGTTCTCATCCTGTTTGCGTAGGGCCCAGGTCTCTGAAGCGTATGTTAATACAAGAAGAACAGTGGAATTATGACGAGGTGACATGGGGGCAGCATTGTGGGCCCCGGTAGGATTGAACATTGGACATTCAAAAGGTAAAGGAAATTTTACCATAAGTTCCTTTCCCCATCAATTCCTAGATCCTTTTCACCAGATCATTAAAAAAAAGGCATTTGTAATCTTTGTCTGAGGCAGATGTTGGCAGTGGGTACCTGTCTCTGGACCACCTTGGCACGTTGGTCTCAGGTGCTCCCGGCCTCCCTGCAGGCAGAGAAGCCGAGAGGAGGTCAGGAGGAGACTGTGCTCCTGGGAGTGGAACATCCGTGCCAGGTGGGGTCACTTCCTGCCCCGTGACACAGCTGCCGACCTGAGGCTGCTCGTCACACCCGCGGGCAGAGGGCCGCTGTGATCAGCATGGTGAGTGCTCGGGGCACCCTTACTTGTTGACAGCTGGGCTTGGGTGTGGCAGCTAATTTTCCTCCTTCTTTTTGGGCCCTGTCCCCAGCAAACATTTCTCTGTTCTTCCTCAGAGATGAAGCCATGGAAGAGGTTCTATCTTCTTCCCTACAGTGAATCTGTGTGGCTAGAGCTTTTCTACCTCACTGTACTCGAGCTGCATGGGGGCGTGCGTGTATGTGTGTGTGAGTGTGTTTGTGTGTGTGTGTATGTGTGTGTGTGTAGGGGGGACATTCCCCATTCCTACCTGTCCATTTCTGCCTTTCACTTCTGAACTGAAGCCACGGGACAGGACTGGAATTGTCATTCCCAGCGCCTTCTCGTTTCTCTGGTTCCTCCCCACAGACCAGCTCCTTCCCCTTCCCTTTGGCTGCTCGGGTTTCT